>NC_061116.1:56499198-56834310 GCF_002878395.1 Capsicum annuum | reverse complement strand
CGTTGTCAGAGAATACGGTTGTCGATCGAGTTTGTGTGTGTTAATTGACTGTTAGTCAATTATCCTTATTTTACATTTATTTGTTGATTTTGTTCATTATAGGCTCATTATTGTTTATGCCAAGAACACGAATTTCAGGAGAACCATTATTACCCTTCAATCCTGAACCTCATATCATTGAAAGAATAGCTAAACAACAAGAAGCTAAAATATTAGCCGCTTTGGCTAATACTCAATTAAACCAATAGAATATAGATAAACAAGGTCAGGTACCTAATCTAGTTGAAGAGGACTTGGGAGATGATAATTTAATTGACCCGGCTAATAGGAGGCATACAGCAGGGTTAGTTGCACCTGTAAATCAAAATCATCCATTCAGAAGAAGACTAGACTACCAAGCTGCACAGTTTGATATTGGTAATGATGAGAATGATATAGATGGAACTGGATCAATAAGGGTTATTATTCTACCACTACTAGCTCCTGGGGTGATATTCAACATCACTAGTACTATGATCCATCTACTGAATTTAAAAGGACTCTTTTGTGGATTACATGGTGATGATCTAAATCTACATTTGGTGAATTTTCATCAGTATTTGTTAGTCATTTGATAATCCTAGAGTTGGACAAAATGCTATTCGTTTAAGATTGTTCTCATAGTCTCTGTCTAGAGAGAGAACTATGTGGTTGAATGAGCTGACTCCTGATTCTATAACAAACTGGAGGCAATTGAAAGGAGCTTTCCTAAAAAGGTTCTTTCTGCCCTCTAGAATGTTACACTTGATGGATGAGATTTGCAACTTTAGGCAATTGGAGAATAGAGATTTTCATGAGACTTGGGAGCGCTTTAAAAAGAAGTTGACTCAATGCCCAAACCATAAGATAACTGATGAACACTTGATGGAAATATTCTACAGAGCTTTGAACTCACTTAAAAAGCCAATAGTAGATAATACTGTAGGAAGAGCTTTTATGGAGATAACCTTTATTTAGGTTGCGGACATGTTAGAAAGAGTAATTAAGAAAAGTAGATCTTGCCATACCAGAGATTCTGTGGTAGCAACCAATACTGGGTCTAGTGTAATATCAATAGAGTAGTGTAGGAGAGAAGAGGAGCATGATCTGGATATGGCTCACATCAAAACCTAGATGGATTTGCGCACAAAACATTTGCTATCAGGGAATGTAGAAAAGGTAAAAGTTATGGGGTTCCATGGTAAGGGAGCTGAATCAAACACTGAGGAAGAGGCTAACTACTTGTATAACTAGGGGGGTTTCCGGACCAATGGTCAAGGAAACCTTGGTTGGAACTATCAAGGAGATTGGAATAATCAAAGCGATAGGAGTGGACTGTATGTACCTCTTGGAAGCCGTGATAATGCTGCCACCAGTTCAGGCAAAATGTCCATGAAGGACATGATGGAGAAACTATTAAAGGGAGTTGAGGTGACAAATTTTGGGGTGACTACGATGAAGGGTGGCATATCTTCCATGAGTCAACTAGTAAATTCGTACTCAACTTCTATTAAACAACTAGCATAGTAGAAGATCCAATTATCCATAGTATTTAACCAAAGACAGTATTGAACTCTACCAAGTGATACAGTTCAGAATCTGAGGACTAATGGATCGTGTATGGCTATTAAAACTAGGAGTGGTAAGATGTTAGTTATTCCAGGATTGGGAGCATCCTCTCATACTGATGCAGTCAAAATAGATTGGGAGATAGTTAATGAATCTTTAGTGGTGCCTGTGGAGTCGGGAGGTTTTGAAAAGAAGAGTGCGGAAGTGGAACAACCACCTAAGCCAAAGCATGTTAATGATGTGAAGCAAGGAATAAGAAAGGAGGTAAAAGTTTCTCTAGTTGAAATCCCAAGGCCACCACCCCCATTTCTACAACGATTAAAGAAGAAAGAAGATGAAGGCAAGTTTAACAAATTCATGGTTATGTTGAAGCAATTGACAGTGTACATGCCTTTGGTTGAAACACTTAAGCAGATGCTAGGATATGATAAATTTATGAAAGATCTGTTAACGAAGATAAAATCGGTGAGATACAAACCAGTGGATAATCTCCATCATTATAGTGCTATTTCTACAACACCACTGGTGCAGAAGAAAAAAGACCTAGGAGCATTTACTATCCCATGTACGATTGCGTATTTGGATTTTTCTAAGGCCTTATCTGATCTAGGAGTTAGCATCAATCTGATGTCGCTAGCTGTTTATAAGAAGTTGGGTTTGGGAGACCCCACACCCACAAATATGCGACTTGTAATGGTGAATAAATTGGTTAAAAGGATTGTTGGGATTCTACATGATGTACTTGTAAAGGTAGCTGATTTTATATTTCCTTCCAACTTTTCAATTCTTGATTGCGAAGTGGAATTTAAAGTACCCATAATTTTTGGTAGGCTGTTCTTAGCAACTAGGAGAGTATTAGTTAACCTGGAGTTAAATGAGCTACAATTTAGGCTCAATGGGAAAGATGTTAGTTTTGAAGTATGTAAATCCATGAAACAACAAAAGGATATGAGTGTATTTTCAATTATTGATATATTCTACGAAGATGAGCAAGAAGTACCAGTTAAGGATAAACCTGTTGTGTAGACCATAGCTCATTTGGTTGAACTTGCAAGCAAGGATGTGAGTGACTTCAAAGTGGCTGGACATGGAATAAAGCATTTTCTTGATCCGACAAATGAGGTACAAATGGTATCATCGATGTATGCTGATGAAGTCTGAGTAGTCAAGATAATTGAGTCATGCCGTGATGTGAAATCAGGCGATGCATGGGAGGCAACCCATGATTTTATTTTTATTTTATCATGTTAAATAAAAATACAAAAATAATAGTGGAGCCACGACCAAAACTACGGCTCTTGGTTGGAGGCAACCCATCCTTCTAATAATTTTTAGTTGTTTTTTATGAAGTGTAGGTGAATGAAGTACTAAGGAGCTTATTGGTACCAAATTCGGTTTGGAATTGAGCCATATCAATGGTGGTAAGTTAGGAGTAATAGTAATATTATAGGTAAGTTGGAGTGGTCAAATGTTAAGGCTGGAGTCATGAATCGTGTTAGAGTTGTGACCCAAATTATGTTAATCCGCCACCCAAAGTTTAGCGATGCAACTTTATTTTATGATTTTCAAAGAGGTCTGTGGTGGTAGCATAGTGATCGGGCATTTGAGCATCTTGTTTTTCCTTCATGGGTGTTAAGACTAGTGTAGTATACATAAATGGATAAGTTGATCGAGGACGAATAAACCTTTAAGTATGGGGTGGTGATCTAGGGTGTATTTATATGCCTAAGCATTATAGCTTACCCATATTTTAGCTAAGTTTGGAGAACCAAGTGCCTAGTGTCTTATGTTTTTACTTTACTTCTATATAATTGAGCTAACCGATGTGATTAGAATGATTTAATGTATTAATGAGGTAGATGGAGACATAATGGGACTATGGAATATGGATGGAATATGACACAAGAGAAAAGTAGCTTGCTGGACAAAATATGGCGCCTAGAAACTATACCCAAGACGAATTTATCATTTATAATTAGTTCAGGGACTTGGAAGGAAATTATGAGAGAGAGGATTATTAAAAAGGCTTAATACTGAATTTTTATCATTATTCATTATTCTGTATTAGTTTTTGAAGATGAGAAGGGCGGCTTAGCTTGGGAGAGAGACAAAAATATTTTTTCTCTTGTTTTCACTGTTCTCACACAAAGATCATCTTCTAGTTTTTGGAATGATGAATATTTCTATTGTGATTCCCATTTTATTCATGAGTATCTAAGTTTATTAGTTAGAGTTATGGAAGCCTTGTAACATACAATCTATTACTTTGGGTTTTTGAATTCATCATGTATTGACCTGTTATATCATACTCTCTTTATTTATCTTGAATTCTTGTGGTTGAAAACATAGAGGATGTTCCTGAAAACTCAACTTGTTCAATAGAAGGGTTGAGGTTTGGAAAAGAGAGTAGTGATAAGAAAATAGGATTTCCAACCCCTATTTCATATGTTAATGCCTTAACAGGATTAACTACTTGGAGATTTTGTATTATTTTTGGTAAACACGTTAGATTTGAGAGAACTAAAGAGAATTAGTCCTTGAAGGTTGAGAAACACTAGGATTATGTTATTAAATACAATATGTTTGTCTATAAGCACGATACATGTATGAATTCATAAAGCCAATAGTTAGAAATTATTAAAAACTACAAAGTGGACATAACCCTAGCTTGCTATTTCTCTGAATTTGAATACAACTACACATATTTCATCTTGTTAATCTAAAACTATAAATTTGTGAACTGAATCAAACCCCTTATTTATTTTATGGAAACGGATGATTAAAAGTCAACTAATCTGCATACAACTTAATTAGCACCACAATGCCTATGGGATTCGACCCCAACCTAGTTGGGTTCTATATTTGACAAGGACCTCGTAGGCTCAGGTAAGAGAGTTGTAATTTGGGCGTATCAGTAGATCAATAGTGAAAACATCAAGATTATCATAGACTAAAGGGAAAAATTAAAGCGATGGATTCTCCATACGAACATCATGAATATAAGAGAGGTAAGACTCGTAACCTCACAAAATAAATCTCCTAGAACATATATAAGAAATAATAACCATTGGCTAATAGCTAAAGTTTCCTGCAACACAACTGAAGGTACATTAGGACTCACTAAAGTAAAGATCTTGGCCAAATAATCCATCCAAAAAGGATGCCTTAATCCTCAGGCAACGCAACAAACCCTCTCAAGCTTAGAACTCAAAATAGAAGTAGAATGACTAGCCAACTCATGAAAATGAGCCTCATACTTCACAACTGTCGTGGAACTTGTCTCAAAATTCATTCTCTCAATAGATCGCTGAGGTGGTGGGGCATGTACTTCTTCAAAACTATCTGAAAACCCTCACTACATCATAGGAGAAGATCCAACTGGCTTAGAATCAATATAACCTCTCAAAAAATGTTGAGCATCCAAGTGTAACTAGAATATAGTATAATCCACACCAGGAGTCTCAACTAGGCATAAATTATAAAACCTATGCTCACAAAAGATCAAAAAGTCATATGCATCCTCGCTTCTAGCACTAGAAAACCTAGGCGGAGCCAATCTCAATAATCTATCAAACATATTCTTCTCCACGACTGACATAGCAATCTAGGAAACCACTGGCTTAGCAACTACTAGCTAACCAACCTCTAGCATAGAAGGGACCTTAACTCTTGGAGATGCAGCTACAGGTTATCCCCCGCTTCAATACCACTCTGATCTATAGATTGTGCATTATCAAATGATGCACCACTAACTAATCCTAAAAGATGAACTAAAGCATCTCTGAGCACTGAAGATGAAATAAACCTTGGTAGAGCTTGATTGGTCCCTAGCCCATCGCTGGCTTGGGCAGAAAAATATCAAGATGAAGAGCATGAATAAGATTTTGTAAAGGACCCCTATCCTGGACCCCAGCTGGTGATACATGTCGTAGCTACCCATGACCTGTAGGTCATCCACAAATAGGAGTAGGATCACTAGGCTCGGTCTCACAAAAGTCATCTAGAGTAGCGGTAGCACGTGTCCTAGCCTTCTATGATAGTATTAAGTCAAAGGATTGTTCTATAAACCAACTCAGACTCTAAGCATGAAATGAGTGTAAGAACTGAAAAACTCTAAAGAATGTCCTATAGCCTTCCGAAGATCGAAAATAGACTTATTGTTCTTATCCACAATATTATACTAGATATGTTCTTGTATACCAACAATACGAGTGTAGCCTAGGATCTGATACAAATTTGTCATGACTTGATTTATGAATCATAATGGTAGCTACTCTATCCCACCAGTAGGTAAGACAAACTATAACGCGAAGCTAAACATAATGGGTAAACTTAATGGAAATGCTCAACTAGAGAGAAAATCAGCAACACAACTTCTAAGGAAACAAGAGATGGAAATAATCCAAGGGTAGCAAATGATAGGGAACAAATCCCAAAATCTGGTAGAGCCGGTACAAGAGGGTCTATAAATACAACTCAAGAATCTCAAATAGTCTATACAATCTTTCTCAAAACAAAAGACTAGACATAAGTAAGATAGAAGTAAATAGGTGAATCTTTCTCCAAGAGATAACGCTATCTTTGGAAATCCATACAACAAGAACGTCGATCAATAGATGCAACTCAAACTAGGACCTAACGAAAAAGGTATTGAAGTGTAGTATGAGTACCAAAACCATGGGAACTCAGTAGGCATAATTGACATAAATAATCAATATCATCATCATTATCTAGACTCGAACTGATATTTGGATAATTACATAATTACTAGTTAGCCTTGTACCTTTAAGTATATCATTATTACCATGGCCAGTAGAATAATCGTTTGACTATTCATTAGCATAACGGCTAGCATAACTATTTGCATGATTACTAATCATAATAGGGGCATGATCTCTAGCATAATCCATAGCTTATTTGGATAATATAATCATTAAGCATAATCTTTGACATAGTCCATAGCATATTTGCTAATATAAGCAATTAGCATAATATAAAGTATAATCAATAAGGCGATTGCTAATATAGCAAAAAAGCTTGATATTTAGCATAATCAATAGTATAATGGCTAATATATTCAATAAGGATGATCTTTAGTATAATAAATATCATGATCTCTAATATAGTCAATAAGTATAATCTTTAGCATAATCACAAATGTAGGCAATAAGCATAATCTTTGGCATAATCAATAGAATAATCGCTAATATGGCCAGTAAACATGATCATTAGCATAATCAATAGCATAATCGCTAATATAATCAATATGCATGTTCTTAAGTATAATAAATAGCATAATTGCTAATATAGCCAATAAGAATGATCTTTAGCAAAATCAATAGCATAATCACAAATATAACAAACAAGCCATTCTTAGGTATAATCAATAGTATAATTGTTAATATAATCATTAATCATGATATTTGGCATAGTCAATAGCATAATTGCTGATATAATTAATAAGCATAGCTTTAAGTATAATCAATAATGCAGTTTCTAACATAGCCACTAACTTAGCCATTGGCATACCCAATAGCTAGATCAAGAGCCTAATCAATGGCTTAAGCAATATCATAATCAAGGGCTTATTCAATAGCATAATCAATTAGCTCACTATTTATTTAATAAATAAGTCATTCATTTACTAAATCAATGTGTGAAATTTTACCTAATTTGGGGGTAAAATCTGACCTCCAAAGTTTTGAAATTTTTGAACAAGAAATGAGAAAATCTATCATGAAAAGGATGAATCCATACCACTAATCGGAAGATAATCACCTTAACATGTTTTAGACATGTTCCCAAATCACCCATAATCTTCAATTTAAAGATAACTCACTATTTTGGATTTTAACTCTCTTGCAATGGAAGAGAATTGGCAAAATCTTTCAAAAAAGGTTTATTTAAACCTATCCCAGGTATCTGAGTGTAGCTATTGCACCACGGTGGTTGATATCGTGACATATTGGGAATGCACAAGGAGTCGCTGTCGCTATTTATAGTAATTGTGATCGTGAATATCCAGACAGACTATAAATTACATATGGCCTATGCAATTTACAACCTCAATCATAAATCTCATATGGTGATTGAGATTTATGTTTAATTAAATTTCAATCACACAAGAAACCTGCACCATATTTTTCTAAGCCCAAAATGGACTTCGACTTGGTGTTTGAATTTGGAACCCTATGTGTGCAAAACAAACTATGTTACCATACCAAATTCAATGTTCCTGTAATACCCTAAGTTTTCGATATCTAGACCCATGAAAGGATAGGTTACGATATTTGCTCTCCAATTCCACTAGTTTTGGCTTAATCTGATGTCGGAGCAAAGAGTTATAAAAAACTCCTAAATGTCTTATCAAACAGCCAATGAGAATGACTCAGGAAATAAGTCATTACTAGATGTAATGATTCGTTACATATGAGTCGTTGCAACTCTAGAGAGGCCCTCATATTTTATCCTAGTGACAACTAGGCTAGCACAAGACTCGTTATGAGGCATAACAAGTCACTGCATGGACCTGTTACCACACAAGTAGGAAATTCAAAAATTGAGTCTCAGATCATAACTACTCCTAATGACTCATGAGCAGACCTAAGAGGTCATTAGAAAGGGTCTCACTACATTAACAAAAAGAACGCAAGACCTCAAGGCCTCAGGTCACAACTCAAACCACGACTAGTGACAAACAATAATTAACATGACCCAAAATCGGGCCATGTCGTATGGGCACCTCATGCCCACATGAACCAGAGGTCACCCCTATAACCCATCACAATCATGACATCAATCACAAGGTTTACGTGAATCTCGATCGCATAATAAGATAGCGTAAACAATACTAGAAGTCTTAACTTAACAATGTCTAACCATTTAATAAATATCAACACACTAACCAATATACCCAAGTCCACAGTCATCCACAATGCCTCTATAAAAACCAATGTTTATAAATATATATATCGATACAAGCCCTATGTCGCATTCGGAGATGGTTATAGGTTGGAGCGCTAGCATATAACACAAGAATAAGGATAAAATAACATCATTATTCAACAACAAGTCAATATATCATATTCAATCATATCCACACACTTATCCTTACATTTAGGTATATCACATGCTAATCGAGAAATCAAGGCTTAATAACATTCTTGAATATTCATTCATTAGACATAAAATGGGTAGGGAGAGGGGGCTCTGACCCTCTAAACTCTTGGATTCAAGAGCTTCTCATTAGGCATAGGATTTTATCCATATTCACACATTCATTATACATGGACTTTAACCACATACACAATTATTCAAACAAGGGACTCTAACCACGCACACATTCATCGAGGCAAGGGAATACAACCTCATAGCAAGGGACTTTAATCGTAAGTCATTTTATTCGGCTAGTTACATTAACCATAAGATATCTCTTTAGGAAAGGAACTTTAACATTGAGCAATTTCATTGGCCAAGGGACTTCAACCTCAGTCCATTGCATAAGGCAAGAGACTCCAAACTAAAGCCATTGCATAAGGCAAGGAACTTTAACCTTAAGCCATTAGAACTATCATTAGTTGACATCAGGGCTTTAACTCGTTGCCCATGTATCAACATTGATCCATTACAATACTTACAGACTTTAACTATTTAACTAGTTTAACACTATACATAACTTTATGGTCCTTATTGGAGCCTTCATTGCTCAACCAATTAAATATCCCATTTCCTTCATACAATTCAAGTTATGGTCATCAAGACCCTTACAACCTATTAATAGTTCATTAACAATCTTATACCACATTATTACCATACTTTAGCTCAACAAACAATTTACATTCATCTTCATATAGAGGGACTTCAGCCCCTTATTAGTTATTAACTCAATAAGGTCATCATTTGACAGTACATGGCACACAATGCTTTCACAACATAATTTATCAATAATTCATACTTATTAGGCCATTTCCCTAGTTCAACACATCACCACATGTAACTAGACAATTCACTTAGTTATTTTCACAAACACCTTATGTGCATACCTTTAACAAGGCTATTTTTATGGTAGAAATAATAAAGATTAGGGTTACTCAAGAACCCCATGTTAAACCACATACAACAAACACCCACATATGTAAATCATCATTAATAACATGTATAAACACTAGTCTAAGGAAGATTCAACATTATTCAACATTAGGCAACAAAACCCATTTCATTTGATTTAAAAATCACCAAGTACACTTACTAATATAAGTGTAAAAGACATGGGTTTAGAGTTATTTAACAAGAGGAAGAGTTGCATTTCTTAGACAACTTGAATCACCAAGAGTCTTGACTTCACTTTGCCTCTTGTAGAACACCCTTGAAACTCTAGCCTCCAATTCTTCAAAGATGAGTTTGTGATAGTGTTTTGGATGTTTGATCCACTCTAAATGTGTTTAAAGAGGCCATATACACTTATATAGTAAGGGGAATTAGGGTTTTAGCCATTTGAAATGACCACAAGGACCTTAGTTAAAAGCTGTAAAATGAATCCGTGCATGGGTACGACTCCCATTTTGAACCATACCCTAGGGTATGAGTGGTACCCTCACTCATACCCTAGGCTTCTTCTAGGTCGCCTACGCTATTAAGGGTCTGATCACACACCCTTGAGTCCTATCCCAAGGGTACGACTCATGACCTAACCGTATTCAACAATCATAGCAAAAATAGTACATTCTACACCTAGTGTCATGCACAATACGATTCACCTATGTATGACTCGTTCGCTTAGGTACGATTGAGGGGAGGGTAACTTATATAGTTGGAATTATACTATCCTCCTAGGATGCTCAAGGTACTAGAGTAGAGTGGGAGAGTGGATATGACTTATATCCATGGGGTACGACTCATGCACCAAGTTGTACCCACCATAGTGACATCAAATGGAGAATTTCTTTCAATGGTTCAAACTCGAGGTGTTTCAGTTCTCCACCACTTAGATCATTCGATCACGAATAACTGTTAGGGAAGGAAATAAACACAAGTTAACACATTATGACATATCAAACAAACCTTTGAATAAGTTAGAACAGCATACAACAAGGGTACACCACACATCATGCCCATTATCAATCAATCATTTACTTCATCGACTTAGGGACTCAAACCCATATTATCAAGATACTTGTTCATTTCAAAGATTAGGGACTTAATCCATTACGTATCAACACTTACTAATTTCACAACTTAGGGACTTCAACCCATCAACTTATGATGGAAACTTACTCAATTAAAGGATTATGGACACGAACCCATCATTTTACGAAGGATATAAATAAACTCAAGATACTAGGGACATAAACCCATCATAACAAGACACATAAAATATGAAAGCATTAGGGACTTGAAACCATGGGCTATCAAGGCATAACTAAATTTCAAACATTGGGGACTTCGACCCATTGTCCATCAAAGACATAAATCAAAGTAAAAAGATCAACACATACCTTTATCCCAAGTTACTAGAATAGTAAACAAATATGGATACTTGGATTTCATATCCTCTTATGCATCCCACATAGCTTCCTCAAACTTTTGGTTAATTCATAGAACTTTCTCTGAAGCCACCTCTTTTGTTCACAATCGGAGAACTTTCTCATCCGACATCCTCACTGGGATCTCCTCATACAAAAAAGAGTCTGAGATATCAACATCCCTCAAGGGAATAACAAATAATGTATCACGCACATATTTCTGCAGTATAAACACATGGAAAACCGGGTGAATAGAGTTCATACTAAAAGGCAACTCCAATTCAAGGCAATATTTCCAACCCTATTCATAATCAAGTAGGGACCAATATACTGGGGACTAATCTTCCCTCTTTTACCAAACTGCATCACTCTCTTCAGGGGTAGAACTTTCAAGAATACTCAGTCGCCAAGACGATACTTTATGTCCCTACGCCCCATATCCACATAGCACTTTGGGAAACATTGAGCTATTTTCAACCTATCCTGAATTAGCTTCACCTTCAATAAGGATTTGTGAACTATATCGGTGCCAAGAAACTTACCCTCACCAATTCATACCACCTAATAGAAGACCGACATCTCCTAGCATAAAATGCTTTAATAGGGGTTATGCCAATACTAGAGTGGTAAATATTATTATAGGCAAACTCAATCAAAGGAAAGTGGTCATACCAACTACCACCATAATCAATCACACAAGATCGCAACATATCCTCCAATGTTTTGATGGTCCTTTCTGCTTGCCTATCTATTAGCGGGTAGAAAGCGGTAATAAGGAATACTCTAGTACCCAAACCCTTTTGAAATGACTTCCAAAAGTCAGATGAAAATGTAGGACCACGATCAAAGATAACAGAAACTAGAGCATCATGTAACTTCACAATCTTCGCAAGATACAACATAGCATAATCTTCTACGGAGTAATTAGTTCTCATAGGAGGAAAGTGAGCGGACTTGGTCATCCTATCAACAATGACCCAAATAGAATCTCATTGATTTGGAGATTGAGAAAGACTGGTAATGATATCCATATTAATTGCCTCCCATACCCATTCGGGCAACATAATTTCTTTGTACAACCCGTTGGGCCTCATGTGCTTAACTTTCACTTGTTGACACTCCATATACTTTTCCACAGAGCTAGAATCATCATGCTTCATATTTCTCCAGCAACAGAACTCTCTAAGGTCATGGTACATCTTAAATAGATCGACATAAATCTTATAACAGGATCCATGAACTCGGCCATGACCCTTTCCCTCAATCCATCGACATTGAGAACACATAGTCTACATTTGTATCGCAACACACTATCACAACCAATCTCAAAGTCCACAACTTTATATTGACCCACAATACTTTTGATCTTCATCAAATCTTGGTCCAATTCTTACTTCTCCTTTATCTCAACAACAAGTGACAACTGAGATACCCGAAGCACAAATACACCACCATCCTTGGTGTCTGCAAGTCAAACTCCAAGATTAGCCAAATAGTGAATTTCCTTCACCAATTCCCACTTATCCTAATCTACATGGGCAAAACTTTCTATGGACAATCAACTAAGAGCATCGACGAATACATTTTCCATACGAGAAAGGTAATGAAGACTCACATCATAGTCTTTTAACAACTCGAGCACCTTCGTTACCAGAGATTTAACTCTTTTTGGGTACACACATATTGGAAAATCTTATGATTTTAAAAGATATCGACATAAATCCTATATAGATAATGTTTCTAAGTCTTTAATACAAAAACCATAGCTAACAACACTAGGTCATGAGTAGGGTTGTTATTCTCATCAACTTTGATTTCCTAGAACCATAGGCTACCACCCTACTATTTTTCATCAACATGAAACTGAGACCGACACGAGAAGCATCACAATATACCACAAAACACTCACTGTCCTTGGGCAAGGCAAAAATGGGAGCCGAAGTCACCTTATCTTTCAACTTCTTAAAACTACCCTTATATGAATTAGACCATAAGAACTTGACCCTTTGTTTTGTCAACTTTGTTAATGGGGCAGCTATAGTATAGAAACTCTCCACAAATCTTTTACAGTAATCAAATAAACCCAAGAAGCTCAGAATATCGGTTGGAGTCAAGGTCTAGGATACTTGTTAACCGCCACAACTTTTGGGGATCTACTATGATCCCATATTTAGAGATAATATGACCAAGAAAATCTATGGCTTTTTACCAAAACTCATACTTGGAAAACTTGGCATACAAATGATAATCCTTCAAAGTTTGCAATATGGCACAGGGGTAATCGTTATGATCCGTCTTACTTTTTGAATAGATTAAGATATAATCAATGAATACAATGACAAACATGTCCAAGAATGGATGAAAGACCCAATTCATCAAATCCATGATTGCCGATAGGGCATTAGTCAACCCAGAAGATATGAAAAGAAACTCATAGTGTCTATGCTAGGTTCTAAAAAAGTCTTAAGGATATCTTCATCCCTAATATTACTTTGATGACAACCCTGTCTATGATCAATCTTAGAGAAATACTTCGCACCCTAAAGTTAATCAAACAAATCATTGATCCTAGGAAAATGATATTTATTCTTTACGGTCACTTTGATCAGCAAACGATAATCAATGCAGATAACAAGAAAACCATTCTTCTTGTGCATAAATAACATAAGAGTATCCCAAGGTGACATACTAGGGTTGTTAAAACCTTTTTCTAAGAGGTCTTTCAATTTCTCTTTAAGCTCTTTTATCTCTATCGGAGCAATTCTATAAGTAGGGATAGAAATCAAATGAGTTTCCAGAATAAGATCAATCCAAAAATAAATTTCTCTATCAGGAGAAACACCTAGAAGATACATCAAAAAGCACCTCCAGAAACACAATAACTGTGGGAACAGATTCTAAAGAAGGCTCTTCCAAGTTAGAATCTTTAACTCGAACCAAATGATACAAACACCCTATTGAAATCTACTTTTGGGCTTTGAGATAATAAATGAACTTTTCCTTAGGCACTAGGGATCCACCTTCCAACACAATGATCGGTTCATTAGGGAAATTAAACATGACCCTAAGTTTCCAACAATCTAAAGAAGCATAGCTAGAGTACTACCAATCATCCCAAGAATGACATGAAAATAAACTATGTCAAACTCTATCAAGTATAATAGAGTATCTCTACCACCAACTGATATCACACACCCATTATATACCCTACTAATAATTACAAGATCTCAGAACAAGGTAAAAATAGGAAAATGAATAAACAGACTCTCAAGACCAAAATCAAGATGCATAGCCACATACAGGGTCACATAAGAAAGATCAGACCCTTGATCAGACAAACATTACATATCCTGGGTTAAAAGTCTCAACATACCCGTGACAACATTGGGAGTTTCCTCAGAATCCTGGTGAGTAAAAAGTGCATACAAGCAATTTCGGCCAGCGTCGGTGCTAGAAATAGAAGAACAGGAAGATATAGCACCATGTGGCGTGGGAATAGATGGAGTAGCGATAGGGTCCCTGTTGGCCCAAGAAGTTGCCAACGATAGGAACTTACACTGCATGTCCCAACCTTACTATAATGCAAAACATCTATTTCTCCCCTTCTCACACTGACCACAATGACTCTTACCATATAATCTACAAAAAAGGTGGGGTTGAGCCAACTGGGTACCACTAGCCTGGAATTAGGAACCCTGGGACCCACTACTAAACTGAGACTGACAACCACTTGAAATATTTTGTAAGGAGAGCAAACACTAGCAAAGGAGAAATTACTTGAACTTCCTTACTTCTTCCATGGCCCCTTGCTATTATCACCGCTACTATACTCAAAAGGCTTAAATTTCTTTTTTTGTCTATCACTTAGCTCAACTTGTTTTTTTTATCTTATCTAACTTGTTTTATTTACCCAATCAACCTATAAATATCAAGGTTTTTAATCAATAAGGACACCTTGCTCTCAAGGACTAACTCACATACAATCCTAAGACAAACTTACGTATTCTATCCCTCATGATAGAAACTATCTCGGGAGCATACCTTGACAATTTATGGAACTTCAAGGCATACTCTTGATCGAACATCCTCCCTTTCTTAAAGTTCACAAACTCTTCCATATTTGCCTCCGTTATTTCTTGAGGAACGAAGCAGTCTAAGAAAGCCTTGGAGAAATCCTCCAAACATGGAGGGACTAGCATCAATACCTATAGACAAAACCCATCCCTCATACCATTGATATGATACATCTTTAAATTTGTTGGAAGAAAACACAACGAACGCTGAAGGATGCATGATTTAGAAGATCTTCTCTATTTCATCAACAAAGCCTTTTGGATCTTCCTCCACCTTGGTACCTGTAATACCCCATATTTTTTCCTAGTTTGAAATTGTCCCAAAAATGTTAGAAACATTTTTTGAAAGATAAATCCACTTTTGTACACATGGAATTTTTAAGATTTTCACTTTTATCATGTGGAAAATTGAATTAGCTTTCTAATGATACCAGTTTTGTCTATATCCAGTATCTAAGTGAAAAGGTATGGATATTTTCTTGAGAGCTGTCTGAATCGCCCAAGTACAATGGCCAGGTTGACAGACCGTCGATCTAGTGATGGACCATTGCCTTGACCATCGTAGCCAAGGTAGTGAGGCAACCTTCTGGATATGGTGCGATAGATAGGTTGATGGACCATCAAACTTGTAATGGACCATCACCCAAGCCATCGCTACTTAGGCAGTGAGTACTTTTCCTAGTTCACGTGTGATGGTCGAAACGGCTGATCGTCGAGCCATCGATGGACCATCGCATACACTGTCGCACACCCCATTCAATTATTTTTAAGTCATATTTAAAGGAGATTTTTGGTCTTTTACCACCCATTTATATACCTAGTAATATCCGACCAAGGCTCCCAAAAAATTCATTATTCTTCCACAATATCAAAAATTAGGGTTTTCTCACTAAGAGCAATCCTTAAGCAACAAAATCCAAATCTTCTTCAAGTACTAAGAGATTTAAATTCTTCAAAATCAAGAACTTCAAGAAACTCACTACCAGGTATGCTTAGTGTTCATTCATGGACTCCTTTCATCCATAAAGCCTAAGAATTTCTTTTCAAAGTTCAAGTGTATGGATATCATTATGAATTTTATGTTGGGTTTTTTTTGTTCATGTTGATAATAACCAATTGAATTCTAATCCAATTTAGGTGATTAATTTTGTGTGGAATTGATTAGTATAGGTGTAGATTTATGTAAAGCTATGATTAAACCCTTGGATAGTGAAATTATAGTTGAATCATGATGTTTATTTGTTGTATAATGTTTTTTACATATAATATGCTTACCATGTGTTTGATTAAATGCCTATGTGAACAAAAAGTGCCCAACTAGTATGATATTTTGTAATCCTTATGTATGTAAGAGTTTATACATATCACTTGTTTAATGAAATGCCTCAATAAATGAATTATGGATTGTAATATTTGTCATGTATTCAAAAAAGTCATCCTTTGTCAGTTTCTTATGATCGAGTCCTGGGAGTACTTGTACCCGACAACTTAGTTATGTTCCTAGAGCCAGTGTCAAGTTTTCACGATATCCTCAGTCAAGCTATGTTCTGTAGAATTCAGTTAGTCATGTGATGTAGGAAAACTCAGTAAAACTTAGAAATCCTAGTAATCTTAGTAATACATAAATCTCAATAATATTCCGTCAGTCAATAAAACTCAGTTAATGCATGCATTCTCATGTTCATATTAGTCAGTTAGTCAGTATTGTTAATGCATACGAACCCCATGCATTCAACCTACCTCACATGTATACTAGTACATTTAAAGAACTGATGCATTTGCGCTATGGGGTTTTTTACCATAGGTTCAGAGACACGAGCTCTAGAGCATCTGTTGATTCTAGTCACAGCAGTCAAAGTTAGTAGTGAGTCCTTATCATTCAAACACATGATTATTTATTTATTACCTCATTAATTTATTTATTAGTTGGAGTTACTTGGGAATATGTCCCATGTTCAGACAGTCCAGTCATGAATTAGAGGCTTTTTCAGACTACAATATGTTTCAGACTATTTATTTTAGTTTTTTTTGGTATTTCATAACCCATCTAGATGTTATATTTTTATTATATATTATATCTCAGTTTTGAACCTTATGTCCTTTCAGTTTATGTTTTAGCATTATACGGTATATTATGCAGTATACAGGTACAAATATCAGTCATGGGTTAGCTTGTGTTTCTTCAAGGTCATGAGTACCGTGTATCATTCCAGTACCAGATTCGGGGTTTTACAAACTTGGTGTCAGAGCCTAAGGTTCAATAGTATCCTAGGAAGTATGAAAGACATATCTAGTAGAGTCGTATACATGGGTGTTTTGCGTGCCACTTTTATGTGCAGGAGGCTATAAGATATTTTAGGAATAGTTTCCCTTCTTTCCATTTTCATGTCCTGCCAGTAAGCATAGTCTCAAGTCAATCTCTCAGTTTAATTCATTTTTCCCTTTTTTTCTACAGAACATACCTCCCAAAAGAAAAAATAGGAATCAGTCAGCCCCCCAGCCTGAAGTACCTTTTGGTAAACATATTTCTCATGCAGATTTTAGAGAAGCATTCACTACTCTTCTCCACTCAGTTGCTGCTCAAAATAAATGATCAGCTGTCATTTCGGCTAACCCAATTTCCAATTAATCTGCAGCCAAGATATGGGACTTCACCCGAATGAATCCTCAATCCTATCTAGGGTCTAAGTCAGATGAGGACCCTCAGGAATTCATCTATCAGGTTTAAAAGTTTAATTGAATTATAGGGGTGTCAACTGTTGAGAGTGCTGAGCTAGCTTTATATCAGTTGTAGTATATTTCTCACACATGGTACAAGCAGTGGAAATTAGAAAGGCTAAATGATACAGGGCCTATTAAGTAGGAGGAGTTTGTCACCACATTCTTAGAGAGGTTCTTTCCCGTAGATATGCTCCTCATGTGGTTGCAGATAATAGGGCTAAGATGACTAGGTTTGTTTCTGGGGTAAATGACAGTGTGGTCAATGAGTGCAGGTCCATGCTGTTGAATAGTGACATAAACATAGCCAGGCTTATGACCTATGCTCAGCAGATAGAAAAGAAAAAGATTAAGATAAGGGAGAAGCAGAATAAAAAATCAAGGATAGGTAGTTTAAACTTTTCTCAGCCCAAATAAGAAGGATAAAACCATTCTCAATTTCATCCTAAGTCAGCATTTCCATCTCCTTTAGAAAGTTCTCCAGCTCCTAAGTTCAGGGATGGTAATAATGATAGAGTGACAGGCTCTAAGTCTTAGGGCAGTTTTAGCAGTGCTCGCAACTATCCTCTTTGACAAAACTATGGTAAGCACCATCAGGGTATTTGCAGAGTTGGAAGTGGTATTTGTTTTGGATGTGGCAAGTCAAGCCATAGAGTTAGACACTGTCCTCAACTAGGTCCTCTAAGTCAGAAGAACTATTGGTCAGCTCAGTCCAGTCGCCTAAACCAGCAGGGTGCCACTTCTAGCGCTGCTAGTGGGCAACGCCTAAACAGGCTTTATGATCTCTAGTCCCAGCAAGATCAGTAAAATTCTCCTGATATGGTTACTGGTATGTTACAGATCTTTAATGTCCATGTTTATGCTTTTCTAGATCTAGGAGATTCTTTGTCTTTTGTTACTCCCTATATAGCAGTTGATTTTGGAGTCAGTCCCAAAATTCTAGCAGATCCCTCTTTAGTCTCTACCCTTGTGGGTAAAACCTTCATAGCTCGACGGGTATACAGGAATTGTCCGGTTATAGTATCTTAGAAAGTAACTTCAGCATACTTAGTTCGAATTAGATATGACTAATTTTGGTGTTATTCTCGAAATGGATTGGATTTATTCCTACTATGCTACAGTCGACTACAAAAATATAATAGTTTAGTTACAATTTTTGAATAAACCTACCCTAGAGTAGAAGGGTAGTGTACCCACATTCAGAGGTTAGCTTGTTTCATACCTTCGAGCAGGAAAAATGATAACTAAAAGATGTGTCTATCATCTTTTACAAGTTAAGGGCACTAGTTCTGAAACTCCCAGTCTTGAATCAGTCCCAGTAGTGAATGAATATTCAGATGTCTTTCCCAATGATCTTCCAAGAATTCCTCCCGAAAAGGAAATAGACTTTGGCATTGATCTTCTTCTAGATACTCAGCCTATATCTATGCTGCCATGCAGAATGGAACCAGCAGAACTCAGAGAATTGAAAGAGCAGCTGAAGGATCTCTTACATAAGGGATTCGTCAGGACTAGCATATCCTCGTGGACTGCACAAGTTTTATTCATGCATAAGAAAGATAGTTCACTCAAAATGTGTATTAATTACCATCAGCTCAATAAAGTAATGATCAAGAACAAGTATCTTCTTCCCAGAATCGATGACTTGTTTGACCAACTTTAGGGTGCCAGTTATTTCTCTAAGATATACCTCAGATCAGGCTATCATTAGCTCAGAGTCAGAGTATGTGACATTCCAAAAATAACTTTTTGTAGTCAGTATGGTTACTTTGAGTTTCTGGTTATGTCCTTTGGTCTTACTAATACCCTAGCAGCTTTCATGGACCTGATGAACTATGTTCAAGTAATACTTGGACATGTTCTTCATAGTCTTCATAGATGATATTATAGTCTATTCCTATAGTGAGCGTGATCATCCAAACCATCTCAAAATTGTACTTTAAACTCATAGAGATCATGAGATGCTTTCCAAATTTAGTAAGTGTGAATTTTGGCTAAGGTCAGTAGCATTCCTTGGTCATATCATTTCTAGTGATGACATTAGAGTAGATCCTCAAACAACCAAAGTTGTAAGAAACTGGCCTAGTCCTATCTCTCCATCAGACATCAGGAGTTTCTTCAGTTTGAATTGCTATTACAAACGGTTTGTTAAGGGATTTTCTTATATTTCATCCTCTATGTCCAAATTGATTCAGAAGAAAGTCAAGTTTTAGTGGTCAGATCCTTAAGAGAAGAGTTTTTAGGAGTTGAAGCCTCGACTTACCTCAGCTCTAGTCTTTAGTGGAGTTCTTAAAGAGGAATATCTGCTCTCGTTTTAGGGTACCCCATACCATCATAAGCGATGGAGGATCATATTTCTAGAACAAGCTGTTCAGAGCCGTATTGGCAAAGTATGGGGTTAACAAACATAAGGTAGCTACACCGTACCACCCACAAACTAGTGGGCAGGTGGAGGTTTCAAATTGGGATATCAAGCTGATCCTTGCTGAGACTGTGAATGCCAGCAGGAAAGATTGGTCCAGGAAGCTGGACGATGCCTTATGGGCATATAGGACCGCATTTAAGACACCAATTGGCATGTTACCATACCAACTAGTTTATGGAAAGGCTTGTCACTTGCCAGTTGAGCTAGAACATAAAGAAATGTGGGCACTGAAGTAACATAACCTGAACTAGGATGATGCTATAAATATGAGATTGGGACAGCTGAACGAGATGGATGAATTCCGTCTAAATGCATATGAAAGAGCAGATCTTTACAAGGAAAGGATGAAAAAGCACCATGATCGGAGGATTATCCAACGAAACATTCAGAAAGGCAATTTGGTACTCCTTTTCAACTCCAGACTGAGCTGTTTCTAGATAAGTTGACCTCTAAATGGTTTGGTCCATTCAGAATCAGCCAAGTTTACTCATTTGGAGTAGTGGAGTTAGAAAACAATGATGGTGGTGTCTTTAAGGTGAATGGCCAAAGAGTGAAGTTATATATCGGTCCAACCGACTCGATAAAATATATAGCCACCATATATCTCGATGAAGTTTGAGTAATCGAGATAACTATGTCATGCCGCGACGATAAATCAAGCGCTACATGGGAGGCAACCCATCATTTTATTCATTTTTGTTTTACTAGGAGTTTGTTTTTGGTAAATAAAAATTCTAAAAGAAGTGTCGAGCCACGACCAAAACTAAGGCGCTTGGTGGGAGGCAACCCATCCTTCTAATAATTTTTGTTATTTTTGATTAAGTGTAGGTGCATGAAGTACAAAGAAGGAGATTAGACCCAATTTTGATTTGGAAGTGAGTCATGTCAATGGTGGTAAGTCTAGGAATGATGGAACAATACAGGTAAGTAGGAGTGGCCAAATGTGTAAGGTTCAAGTATGATTTGCATTAGAGTCGCACCTCGAGTTATGTAGGTTCGACCTAAATTAAAAGTTTCGTGATGCGACTTTATTTTGTGACCCCGAGGTATGGACCTTTTTCGACCAAGAGTGCACCATTTTTCCCATTGCCTATGCCAACATAGGCAATAGGTTAGGCGCCATCTAGGCCATTGCCTATGCTCACTGTGTCACATAGGCAATAGGTTAGGCGCCGCCTATGCCAGCATAGGCAATAGGTTAGCCGCCGCCTATGCCATTGCCTATGCACACTGTCTAACATAGGCAATAGGCTAGGTGCCGCCTATGCCAACATAGGCAATAGGTTAGGTGCCGCCTATGCCAACATAGGTAATAGGTTAGGCGTCGCCTATGCCATTTCCAATTCACACTGTCTCACATAGGCGATAGGCTAGGCGCCGCCTATGCCAATATAGGTAATAGGTTAGGCGCCGCCTACTTATGCTTAGGCGATCCTAAGGGCGCCGCCTACTTATGCTCTTTGTCTACTAACCCATTTGTGAATGGACCAACCTGACCCATGTCTCATCCCTTAAATATATCCTCTACCCTTAAACCCCATTACATTTTTCCTCAACCTAAGCGTAGCCCAATATACCCTTGCCCTCTCCAAGCCATTCTCTTTTCTTATCTAATCCTGCAGGCTCACCTCTCTGATTCATCATGAGTTTATCACCAAGTAGGTTGTTCTTTCATGTTCCGTAGTTGTTTCAGTGCTACACATATAGTGGTTAACTAGATTTTGTAGTAGTGCTTGGTGATAAGAGTATGGTTAGTTGTTATGATTTTTGAAAAATACATCTCATTGAGTGAAAAGATTCTCGTAGGTAATCTAGATTTTACTCCGGCATGTATTGATTGGTATTCACTGTCATAAATTGTTATTATTATGGATTTGAAATATTGAAGTTTAATGCATAATTTTGGGAATTGTAAGCTTGACTATGTGAATGACTCGTTCATCGATGTAATGATCATGGTTAATCACAAGCATAAGATTGTGTGATTGTTTCTATGCTATAGCATGATAAGATTTCTATGTGGTAGTCTTGTTCAAAGATTGCATTGCTCCAATGAAATAAAGTTGGGAATGATAGTAAAGATTACAAGATCATTGTGTGTTGCTTCTCTATATCAACCTGAAAAATTATTATGTAGAGTGAATGGTTGAAAGTGTGACTGCACTAATAATGTTGTTGGCACATACCATCAGCATGTATGTCGATGAAGTCTGAGTAATCGAACATACTCACTCAATTAGTTTGTGCAAGCAAATTAAGTGTGGGATGGTGCCATCACTATTTTCTTTTTTGATTATAGTGAATGTTATGAAATGAGACTAACATGAACGTATTATGATCTCAGGTAACATGGCTCTAAAAGGATGATAGGGAAAGAAGAAAGTATCCACCTATCAAAAAGGTCACAAAAGGTCAAGAAAGGACCAGGCTGATTCCTCCTTTCATTAAGTATCGCGATGCACTTTTGGGATCAAATAGGTTCTGGAAGGGAATGGAAGTAATGGTATAGAATCAATAAAGTGAAGAAATATGTACATGTGGATTTGATGCAGAAGGAAAGTTTAGCAAAGAACTGCCCTCGCATTTTGACAAAGATTATGGCACTAAATCTTGACTTTATCTTCCGAGACATGGGCGAATGTAATCTTGATTTGACTCAAGAGTTTTATGCCAACTGGTCCCCAAGGACTACGGGAAATAAAGAAAAGATTCGGGGGCAAGTCTTGCAATTGAACGCTGAGTTCTTCAACTCTTTTCGGGGTACTCCAAGTGTGCATCAATCACCACTCAAGGAGCTCTACAACAGACCTCCCTACAGAGCCATCAGATATACGTTGTGTGGATCAAGGTCCATGACCCGGTGGACTCGTCACAAAGATAATGGTCATCACAATACTTACCCATATACTTGTTTGAACAGAGAAGCTCGCATATGGTTAAGAATAGTCAACTCCTGCTTGATTCCTGGGACACAATACACTAAGGTCACGCGTGATTGAGTCTGCTTGGTATATGCTCTAATGACAAATGTTCCCATCAACATTGGTGCAGTTATACGAATGTCGATGCGAAAAGCAAGGGTGCACAAAAGGTCCCATTTCAGTTTTTGCAATTTATTGACTGCAATCTTAAGGAAAGAGCACATTGAGGAGGAGCCAGTAGACCATAAGTTGCCACATAACTCGAAGAAGGTAGATCTCAAGAAATTCAAAGATCTAGAAACTGGTCAATGCAACAACCTTACCACTGCTGAGAGACATGCTCGAGATGAGTGTTTTTTTTTGCCATCTGTATGGCAAGACTACGTTCACTATGATGAATGGGGGTCGTGTTCCAACTGATGCAGAGCTTCGGCAGTTGGACTATGACTACCCACTTAATGAGCATGCTCGGGCTATGTGTGGAGTGGGGTAAATTTTGAAGAACCTCTAGATGATGATGTGCCGACTGACGATGATCACCAGCTGCTAGACTCTGATGTGGAGGACAACTCTGATGATGAAGAATCTGATGATAATTCTGATGCAGGGGGTATGACCCCAGATGTAGAGGAGGAGTCTTACTAACCAGGTTTTTGCTTATTTATTTACACTGAGGGCAGTGTGTTCTGTATTAGTGTGGGGTATGGGTATATGTAGGTATATGTCTGCGGATTGCCTTGTCTGCTGTATTGCGTACTGCTTGCCTGCATTTATTCTATAGTTGTTTGTATTTAGTCGTAGTTAGTTAGTTGTAATTAGTCAGATTTTTACATGAAATTGTTCTTATAGACGGAATGGCTTTATAACAGGAGTTTGTGTTGAATCATTACTATTGAAACATTTAGGGTCTAAGTTGTGACTCATTCTGTGATAATTGCTTGTGGTTTAATTCATTTATCTGTTGGGTCAAGAATCTATAATGCTCCTAATTAAGTGGACCATGTGCCATGTGTGTGTAAGTTTATTGTATGTTCTTTGTTGCGACTGATGCTAGAACTTGCCTAGTGTGTGTATGAAGTGAAATAAAGATTTTGAGTTTAGGAGATGATTTAGCCATTTCTTTGGCAGCCCTGATTTGTTTATCTTCTTTTTACCTACCTTTGTACATTGTCCTAGTGAACACCCATTGGGCCTTTAGCTATTTTCTTTGGCAACCTCATAAGTAGCCTAATCTAATTTTTTTGAAAAGACCATAATTTGATCCAAAAGGTCCTAAGCGCTTTAAATGGTAGAATCAAGTTGAGTAAAGAGTGTGGCAAAATAAAAGGATAATGGTGAAAGTGATGCCTCAAAGTTTAGTCATTGGTACATAAAAATATTGAGATCGTGAGTGGCACCCTGGTCCTTTATTGGACATTATGCACCTCGACTAACACAAATAGTCTAAACTGAGGGTGGCCATCATAGGGATGCTAAAAAAACCATAAAAAAAAGAAAAAAACAGAGTTGTATATTCCCATCATAGTGTTTTTAATTGAGTAACAAAATGGGTGAAGAAAGGTAGAGTGGTTGGTAGATTAAAGGATGGTAGAGTGGTTGTTAAAAGTTAGTGTAAATGGCATAATGTAGTGTATTAAAGCACTTAGGGAACATAGTCACCATTTCATGCCAAAATAGTCCTACCCGTCCCTTTAGCCTACTTTACAACCCGTAAAGACCTATTTGATCCTAACCTTAGCATTCTGATATTAGTGGAGCATCACACTAAGGGCAAGCATATGGTCATCAGTTGTAATCTAAGAATTCTTTGTTAGAGTGAGAGCAAGCAAGTTCTTATACCCATATTTCTGAATAATGCAAAACTATGAGTGATTATGGGTAACATTTTGTGTAAGCGCACATAGTTGACGATTTTTGGGTTGTTTTATATGATTTATTTTGGCTTAACTAGCGTATACGAATTAACCAACTTAATGAGTCATTGTTTGAGGGTGAGTTGTTTCTAGTAATGATCAAGAAATCAACTCTTTGTTAATAATTGCAGTGTATGTCTTGTTGAAAATTTTGTGTTGCTCTTGTGAAGTTTAGTTAGGGATTTTCATGGATGTACTATTTTGTTCGAGGACAAACAAAGCTTTAAATGTAGGGTGGTGATGTTAGGCGTATTTATACGTCTAAGAACAATAACTTACCAATGTTTTAGCTATGTTTTGAGAATAAAATACATAAGTCTTGCACTTTTAGTCTATTTTCAGTTAAGTGAACTGACCAATGTCATTAGTATGCTTTTTAGGTACTAATGAGGAAGATTTCAGCACTTTGGGGACCTGTGGACAACAAAGGAAAACTTCACATAAAAAGGAAAGAAGCTTTTGGACTGAATGTGCTGTATGGAAACTTTTTCCCGTGCAAACTGAATATTTTTTAATAGTTAAGGATGCAGTAGTAATTTATTAGGGAAGGATGTTATTAAAAGCCTTAATGCTGAATTTTTAGGGATACTTCAGATTCTGTATTATTTGGAACACAAGGAAAAATGGCTTCGCGTGAGGACGGAGAGAGAGAATCGTGTTTCTCTCTTATTGTCGCTAGTCACCTTTATCACCAAGATCATTCTAAGTTTTGGTATGATGAATATTTCTATGTTGATTTCTGTTTTATTCATGAGTAGCTAAGCTTATTTGTTAGGGTTATGGAAACCTTGTAGTATACTCTCTATTGCTATGGGTTTTTGAATTTATGCTGTGTTAATCCACTTATATCATTACTCTCTTTGTTTTGATTGAATTCTCGTGGTTGTAAACATAGGGAATGCGCCATTATAGCAATAACTTGTTTGATAGAAAAGTTATTGTTTGGAAAAGAGAGTGTGACAAGAAAGTAGGGTTTCCAACCTCTATTTTACACGTTAATGCCCTAGCAGGATTAAATTCTTAGAGAGTTCGTACAATTGGTTGTACACTTTGGATTTGAGAGAACTAAGGTGAATAAATTCTTGATGGTTGAAAAACACTTGCATTTAGAATTAGAATACGTCTCTCTATAAGTGCATGCATGTATAAAACCCATATTACTCATAGTTAATAGAGAAGTAGAAGCTACAAGGTGGATATAACCCTAACTTGTCATTCTCTGTGATCAATTATTATTACACATATCTTCTCATTCGTTACACTAACAATACTATTGTGCACTTAAACTCAAACCCCCGTTACCTTGGAACCTTCGATCAACAGTCTAATAATAATCGCAATACTTAGTGACCATAGTATTCCCTGTGGGATTCGACACCCAACCCAGTTGGGTTCTATATTTGACAGCGACCGCTTAAACTTTCTAATAAGAGTTGTAATTTGGGCGTATCAAATTTTGGCACCGTTGCTGGGGAATACGGTTGTCAACTAAGTTTGTGATAGTTAATAGACCCTTTGGTCAAAGATTCTCAAATTTTACGTTTTGTTTGTTGTTTTTGTTTTGTTCAGGTATAGTGGAGTGCATGCCAAATACACAAAGATCTGGTCAGCCATTATTACCTATAAATCCTGAACCACAACTCATCGGCAGAATGGATGCGCAACGAGGCCTTGAAAGGATGGCTACTCAACAGGAGTAGTCTAGATTAGCTGCATTGGCAGCTGCGCAAGTAAATCAACAGAATGTTGATAACCCAGGTCGGGTACCAAATCTTGATGATGAGGACTTGGGTGATGATGAGTTATTAAATCCAAGGCGTGCAGATGATTTGGTTGCACCAGTGAATAGGAATGTCAATAAAGATCTTCAAGCTAGAATAAGACCCGAATGTCGAGCTATGCAAGTTGATTTTGATGATGATGATGACGACTTAGATGGGGCTGGTGCCACAGAGGCTATTATTCGTCCGCCCTTGGCACCCGAAGCCAAGTTCAATATCACTAGCACCATGATCCAGCTATTGCAACTTAAAGGGTTATTTGGTGTACTTGAAGGCAACGATCCGAATATGCATCTGATTAATTTTATCTCAACATGCAAATCGTTTGACAATCCAGGGTTTGGACAGAATGCGATCCGGCTACGCTTATTTCCATTTTCTCTATCTAGAGAGGGCACTCTATGGTTAAACGGGCTAACTCCAGACTCTATTACCAACTGGAGGCAACTGAAAGAAGCTTTCCTAGAAAGATTCCTTCTGTCATCCAAGAGAGCACAATTAAGAGATGAGATAAGCAATTTCAGACAGCTTCTAACTGAAGCTCTCCAAGAGACATGGGAGAGGTTCAAGAAGAAGCTTATATGGTGCCCAAATCATCAAATGACCAATGTCCACTTGATGGAAATATTATATAGGGCTTTGAACTCAGTGACTAAGCCAGTGGTAGATAATGCTGCGGGTGAGTCATTCATGGACCTTACTTTTATTGAGGCATGTGATATGCTGGATTGTATGACAAAGCAGAGTAGAGCTTGGTATACCAGGGATTCTAAGGTAGCATGCTCTACTGTATCTATTGGCATGACGGCAGAACAGAGGCGAAGAGAAGAGGAACGTGACCAAGACATGGCTCACATAAAAACGTAGATGGACCTTCTTACCAAGCATTTATTATCAGGGAAGACAGAAAAGGTCAAGGTTGTTGTATCACAGGGAAGAGATGACTCTAATTCTGAGGAGGAAGCAAATTACATGAATAATCAGGGGTGTTTCCGAGGCAATGTCCAAGGAAATTAAGGTCGAAACTATTATGAAAAATCTGGATACAAGGACCGAGACCAAGGGAATTGGAAGAATAAGAATGACAGGAGCGGTTTGTATGTCCCTCTTGGAAATCGTGAAGCTACTGCACCTAGCTCTGGGAAGATGTCCATAGAGGACATGATGGCTAAGCTGTTAAAAGGAGTGGAGGCAACCAACACGGGAGTAAGTGAGGTAAAAAATGATTTGTCATCAATAAATCAATTGGTTGACTCGCATTCCACTTTAATAAAATAGCTGAAATAATAAATGAGTCAACTATCAGCGGCATTCAATCAAAGAAAAGCTGGCACTTTACCGAGTGACACTGTGCAAAATCCAAGGAAAGATGGATCATGTTTGGCTATTACCACCAGGAGTGGTAAGGTGTTAGAAAATCCATCCAAGGGCAAGCCTGTGGTTGATAATATAGAGGAGAATGTTATTGAAGCAGATTGTGATGATTCTATAGAAGTTGAAGATCAGGATGAGAACGTTCATGATACTACACCTAGATGCCAACAGTCTGAAAAGATTGATAATGGAAAGCACAATAAAAAGGAAATGGTGGAGAAAACTCTTCCAAATACACCACCATCTTTTCCTTAGAGACTAAAGAAGAAAGCTGATGACACCAGGTTCAGTAAATTCATGACCATGCTGAAGTAGTTGACTATAAATGTGCCTTTGGTGGAGCACTAGAGCAAATGCCAGGATATGCCAAATTCATGAAGTACCTTTTGACAAAGAAAAGGGCAGCGAGCTATGAACTGGCAGATAATTTTCATCATTGCAGTGCAATTGCCATGAGGTCTTTGGTACAGAAAAAGGCAGATCCGGTTACTTTTACTATTCCTTGCACGGTTGGATCTTTAGACTTTGCCTAGGCTTTATGTGATTTAGGGGCTAGCATTAATTTGATGCCACTAGCCATCTATGGACAGTTGGGGTTGGGCGATCCTACACCAACCAACATGCGGCTTTTAATGGCAGATAGGTTGGTAAAACGACTTGTTGGTATCTTGTATGATGTATTAGTGAAGGTTTCTACCTTTATTTTTCCTACAGACTTTGTTATTTTGGATTGCGAGGTGGATTTTGAGGTGCCCATAATCTTGGCTCGACCTTTCCTCGCAATAGGAAGTGTGCTTATTGATTTGCGAGCAAATGAGCTTTTATTTCAGATGAATGATGAAGTGGTACATTTTGATGTATGTAAATCAATGAAGCAGCCCAAAGATATGAATGTGTTCTCTATAGCTAATGTTTATTACGAGGCTGAGAGAGAATTATCTTTAGAGAAGCAGCTTACTGTTGAGCCATTGGCTGTTGTGCTTTTGAACTTCGATCGTGAGAATGTTAAAGAGTACGAAGAAACTATCTGTTCTTTGACAGGAATGGGGGCGTATTCTTATGCCCCCAAGAAGCTGGACCTTGACCTTAAGAATCGACCTTTACCACCGGCGAAGCCATCCATTGAAGAGCCACCGATGCTAGAATTAAAAGAGATACCCAGTCATCTAAGGTATGTGTTCATGGGTAATGGAAATACACTGCCGGTTATTATTGCTGCTAATTTAGGTGAACAACAGGTAGAGGCTCTCATCTCTATTCTGAAGATGTATAAGAGAGCTATTGGTTGGACTATTACTGATATAATTGGTATCCCTCCTGGCATATGTATGCACAAGATTCAGCTCGAGATAGAGTACGTACCTACTATTGAGCATCAACTTCATCTGAATCCACCTATGTAAGAGGTGGTGAAGAAAGAAATCATAAAGTAGTTAGATGCAGGGGTGGTGTATCCAATCTCAGACAGTAAATGGATGAGTCTTGTACAATGTGTGCCCAAGAAAGGGGGCATGATATTAGTAGCAAAGGAGAAGACTGAGCTAATTCCACTCAGGCCTGTCACAGGGTCGAGGGTGTGCATGGATTACCGGAAGCTAAACTTGTGGACATTAAAGGACCACTTCCCAATGCCATTCATGGACCAAATGCTTGATCGATTGGCAGGAAAGGGATGGTTCTATTTCTTAGATGGTTATTCCGGATATAATCAGATTTGTATTTCTCCTCAAGATCAGGAGAAGACCACTATCACATGCCTATATGGTACTTTTGTATTCAAACGAATGCCATTTGGGCTATGTAATGCACCTGCCACTTTTCAGTGGTGTATGATATCCATTTTCTCTGATATGGTTAAAGATACCTTGGAGGTATTTATGGATGACTTTTGGATTATAGGTGAGTCATTTGAGTCATGCTTAGCAAATCTGAGTATGGCTTTGCAGCGATGTGTAGAATTCAATCTGGTGCTAAATTGGGAGAAGTGTCATTTTATGGTTAAGGAAGGCATTGTTCTCGGGCATAAGGTCTCTGAAAAGGGAATTGAAGTTGATCGAGCCAAGATTGAAGTTATCGAGAGACTACCACCTCCAATTTCTGTGAAAGGGGTTCGTAGTTTTCTCGGTCATGCTGGTTCTTATCGGAGGTTTATTAAAGACTTCTCCAAGATTGCAAACCTGTTATGCAAACTTTTGGAGAAGGAGGCAAAGTTTTACTTTGGTGAAGATTGCTTGAAGGCATTTGAATGCCTCAAAGAAAAGCTAGTTGAACCCCCTATTATTGTAGCACCTGATTGGTCTCTACCTTTTGAAGTTATGTGTGATACAAGTGGTGTAGCCTTGGGTGTTGTACTTGGTTAGAAAAGAGAAAAGCTATTTCATCCAATCTACTATGCAAGCAACGCCTTGAATGGATCACAGAAGACCTATACCGTCACTGAGCAAGAGCTTCTAGCGGTTGTTTATGCTTTTGAAAAGTTCCATGCTTACTTATTGGGAACCAAGGTAGTGGTTCATACAGATCATGCGGCTCTAAGATATCTAATGGCAAAGAAGGATGCTAAGCCAAGGCTAATTAGGTAGGTGCTACTGCTTTAAGAATTCGATTTCGAGGTAAAGGATAGAAAAGGTTGTGAAAACCAAGTAGCTGATCATCTATCTAGACTTGAGAGTGAGCACACAGTGCAGACCGACCTTGATATTGATGATGCATTCCCCGACGAAGAGATTCTAGAAACTATGGTGGAAAACTTACCGTGGTATGCAAATTTTGCTAACTACGTGGTAAGTAAAGTGATTCCTGGGCATCTCTCCTTCCATCAAAAGAAAAAGTTCATGCACGATGTGAAACATTACTTCTGGGATGAGCCTTATCTTTTTCGATGATGTGCTGATGGTATTATTAGGTGGTGCATCCCAGATGTAGTGGTACCTAGCATACTGGAAGCAAGCCATGCTTCCCAAGTTGGAGGTCACCATGCAGATGAACGGACGGCCAAGAAAGTACTGTAGAGTGGCTACTATTGGCCTTCATTATTCAAGGATACCTACGATTTTGTAAGAAGATGTGATCAGTGTTAGTGGCAAGGTTCTATTTCAAAGCACCATAAGATACCCATGTCCAAAATGCTTGAAGTAGAGTTATTCGATGTCTGGGGTATTGACTTCATGGGCCCATTTGTGAGCTCATTTGGGATGAAATATATCTTAGTCGCTGTGGATTACGTATCCAAAGGGGTCGAAGCAGTCGCTCTAGCTGATAATGAATGTAAGAGTGTTGTGGAGTTCTTAAAGAGGAATATCTTCTCTCATTTTGGGGTACCCCGTACCATCATAAGATATGGAGGATCACATTTCTGGAACAAGCTATTCAGAGCCGTATTGGCAAAGTATGGGGTTAAGTAACATAAGGTAGCTACACCGTACCACCCACAAACTAGTGGGCAGGTGGAGGTTTTAAATCGGGAAATCAAGTTGATCCTTGCTAAGACTGTGAATGTTAGCAGGAAAGATTGGTCCAGGAAGCTGGACGATACCTTATGGGCATATAAGACCGCGTTTAAGACACCAATTGACATGTCACCATACCAACTAGTTTATGGAAAGGCTTGTCACTTGCCAGTTGAGCTAGAACATAAAGAAATGTGGGCACTGAAGTAGCTTAACCTGAACTGGGATGATGCTATAAATATAAGATTGGGACAGCTGAACGAGATGGATGAATTCCATCTAAATGCATATGAAAGAGTAGATCTTTACAAGGAAAGGATGAAAAAGTACCATGATCAGAGGATTATCCAACGAATTAGAAAGGAGATTTGGTACTCCTTTTCAACTCCAGACTGAAACTGTTTCCAGGTAAGTTGAAGTCTAAATGGTCTGGTCCATTCAAAATCAGCCAAGTCTACTCATTTGGAGTAGTGGAGTTAGAAAACAATGATGGTGGTGTCTTTAAGGTGAATTGCCAAAGAGTGAAGCTATATATCGGTCCAACCGATTCGATAAAATGTATAGCCACCATATATCTCGATAAGTCTGAGTAATCAAGATAACTATGTCATGCCGCGATAATATATCAACTGCTAAGTGGGAGGCAACCCATCATTTTATTCATTTTTGTTTTACTAGGAGTTTGTATTTGGTAAATAAAAATTCAAAAAGAAGAGTCGAGCCACGACCAAAACTAAGGCGCTTGGTGGGAGACAACCCATCCTTCTAATCATTTTTATTGTTTTTTATTAAGTGTAGGTGCATGAAGTACAAAGGAGGAGATTAGACCCAATTTTGATTTGGAAGTGAGTCATGACAATGGGGGAAAGTCTAGGAATGATGGAACAATACAGGTAAGTGGGACTGGTCAAATGTGTAAGGTTCAAGTATGTTTTGCATTAGAGTCGCACCTCGAGTTACGTAGGTTCAACCCAAAGAAAAAGTTTCGTGATGCGACTTTATTTTGTGACTCCGAGGTATGGACCTTTTTCGACAAAGAGTGCACCATTTTTCCAATTGCCTATGCCAACATAGGCAATAGGTTAGGCGCCGCCTATGCCATTGCCTATGCTCACTGTCTCACATAGGCGATAGGCTAGGCACCGCCCATGCAAACATAGGCAATAGGTTAGGCGCCGCCTATGCCAACATAAGCAATAGGTTAGGCGTTGCCTATGCCATTGCCTATGCACACTGTCTAACATAGGCAATAGGCTAGGCGACGCCTATGCCAACATAGGCAATAGGTTAGGTGCCGCCTATGCCAATATAGGAAATAGGTTAGGCGCCGCCTATTCCATTGCCTATGCACACTGTCTCACATAGGTGATAGGCTAGGCGCCGTCTATGCCAACATAGGCAATAGGTTAGGCGTCGCCTACTTATGCTTAGGCGTTCCTAAGGGCGCCGCCTGCTTATGCTCTTTGCCTACTAAGCCGTTTATGAACGGACCAACCCGACCCATGTCTCATCCTTTAAATATATCCTCTACCCTTAAACCCCACTACATTTTTCCTCAACCTAAGCACCGCCCAACATATCCTTTCCCTCTCCAAGCCCTTTTCTTTTCTCATCTAATCCTGTAGGCTCACCTCTCTGATTCATCACGAGTTTATCACCAAGTAAGTTGTTCTTTCATGTTCTGTAGTTGTTTCAGTGCTACACTTATAATGGTTAACTAGATTTTGTAGTAGTGCTTGGTTATAATAGTATGGTTAGTTGTTATGATTTTTGAAAAATACATCTCGTTGAGTGAAAGGATTCTCGTAGGTAATCTTGATTTTACTCCGGCATGTATTGATTGGTATTCACTGTCATAAATTGTTATTATTATGGAGTTGAAATATTGAAGTTTAATGCATAATTTTGGGAGTTGTAAGCTTGACTATGTGAATGACTCATTCATCGATGTAATGATCATGGTTAACCACAAGCATAAGATTGTATGATTGTTTCTATGTTATAGCATGATAAGATTTCTATGTGGTAGTCTTCTTCAAAGATTGCATTGCTCCAATGAAATAAAGTTGGGAATGATAGTCAAGATTAGAAGACCATTGTGTGCTGCTTCTCTATATCAACCTGAAACATTGTTATGTAGAGTGAATGGTTGAAAGTGTGACTGCACTAATAATGTTGTTGGCACATACCATCTACATGTATGTTGATGAAGTCTGAGTAATCGAACATACTCACTCACTTAGTTTGTGCAACCAAATTAAGTGTGGGGTGGTGCCATCACTATTTTCTTTTTTGATTATAGTGAATTTTACGAAATGAGACTACCATGACCTTATTATGATCTCAGGTAACATGTCTCCAAAAGGACGACAAGGAAAGGAGAAAGCATCCACCTCTCAAAAAGGTCACAAAAGGTCAAGAAAGGACCAGGCTGATTCCTCCTCTCATCAAGTGCCTCGACGCACTTTTGGGATCAAATGGGATCTGGAGGAGGAAGGGAAGGAATGGTATAGAAACAATAAAGTGAAGAAATATGTACATGTGGATTTGATGTAGAAGGAAAGTTTAGCAAAGAACTGCCCTCGCATTTTGGCAAAGATTATGGCACTAAATCTTGACTTTATCTTCCGAGACATGGGCGAATGTAATCTTGATTTAACTCGAGAGTTTTATGCCAACTGGTCCCCAAGGACTACAGGAAATGAAGTAAAGATTCGGGGGCAAGTCTTGCAATTGAACGCTGATTTCTTCAACTCTTTCCTAGGTACTCCAAGTGTGGATCAATCACCACTCAAGGAGCTCTACAACACACCTCCCTACAGAGCCATCAGACATACGTTGTGTGGATCAAGGTCCATGACCCGGTGGACTCATCACAAAGATAATGGTCGTCACAATACTTACCCATATGCTTGTTTGAACAGAGAAGCTCAAATATGGTTAAGAATAGTCAACTCCTGCTTGATTCCTGAGACACAATGCACTAAGGTCACGCATGATCGAGTTTGCTTGGTATATGCTCTAATGACAAATGTTCCCATCAACTTTGATGCAGTTATATGAATGTCGATGCGAAAAGCAAGGGTGCACAAAAGGTCCTATTTTAGTTTCGGTAATTTATTGACTGCAATCTTAAGGAAAGAGCACATTGAGGAAGAGCCAGCAGACCACAAGTTGCCACATAACCTGAAGAAGGTAGATCTCACGAAAATTAAAGATCCAGAAACTGGTCAAGGCATCAACCTTACCACTACTGAGAGACATGCTCGAGATGAGAGTTTTTTCGCCATCTGTATGGCATGACTAGGTTTACTTTGATGAATGGGGGTCATGTGCCGACTGATGTAGAGCTTCGGCAGTTGGACTATGACTACCCACTTAATGAGCATGCTCGGGCGATGTGTGGAGTGGGGGTAAATTTTGAAGAACCTCTAGATGATGATGTGCCGAATGACGATGATCACCAGCTGCTAGACTCTGATGTGGAGGATAACTCTAATGATGAAGACTCTGATGATGATTCTAATGCAGGGGGAATGACCCCAAATGTAGAGGTAGAGTCTGACTAACTAGGTTTTTTCTTATTTATTTACACTGAGGGCAGTGTGTTCCGTATTAGTGTGGGGTGCGGGTATATGTGGGTATATGTCTGCGGATTGCCTTGTCTGTTGTATTGCGTACTACTTGCCTGCATTTATTCTATAGTTGTTTTGATTTAGTCGTAGTTAGTTAGTTGTAATTAGTCAGACTTTTTGCATGAAATTGTTCTTATAGACGGCATGGCATTATAACAGGAGTTTGTGCTGAATCACTACTAATTAAACATTTAGGCTCTTAGTTGTGACTCATTCTGTGATAGTTGCTTGTGGTTTAATTCATTTATCTATTGGGTCAAGAATCTATAATGCTCCTAATTAAGTTGACCATGTGCCATGTGTTTGTAAGGTTATTGTGTATTCTTTGTTGCGACTGATGCTAGAACTTGCCTAGTGTGTGTGTGAAACGAAATAAAGATTGTGAGTTTAGGAGATGATTTAGGAATTTCTTTGGCAACCCTGATTTGTTTTTCTTTTTACCTACCTTTGTACATTGTCCTGGTGAACACCCATTGGGCCTTTAGCTATTTTCTTTAGCAACCTCATAAGTCGCCTTATCCAATTTCTTTGAAAAGACCATAATTTGATCCAAAAGCTCCTAAGCTCTTTAAATGGTAGAATCAAGTTGAGTAAAGAGTGTGGCAAAATAAGAGGATAATGGTGAAAGTGATGCCCCAAAGTTTAGTCATTGGTACATAAAAATATTGAGATCGTGAGTGGCGCCCTGGTCCTTTCTTGGACAATATGCACCTCGACTAACACAAATATTCTAAACTGAGGGTGGCTATCATAGGGATGCTAAAAAAAAACATAAAACAAAGAAAAAAAAAGAGTTGTATATTCCCATCATAGTGTTTTTAATTGAGTAACAAAATGGGTGAAGAAAGGTAGAGTGGTTGGTAGATGAAAGGATGGTAGAGTGGTTGTTAAAAGTTAGTGTAAATGGCATAATGTAGTGTATTAAAGTTCTTAGGGAACATAGTCACCATTTCTGGCCAAAATAGTCCTACCCGTCCCTTTAGCCTACTTTACAACCCGTCAAAACCTATTTGATCCTAACCTTAGCATTCTGATATTAGTGGAGCATTACACTAAGGGCAAGCATATGGTCATCAGTTGTAATCTAAGAATTCTTTGTGAGAGTGAGAACAAGCAAGTTCTTATACCCATATTTCTTAAAAATGCAAAACTATGAGTGATTATGGGTAACATTTTGTGTGAGCGCACATGGTTGATGACTGTTGGGTTGTTTTATATGATTTGTTTTGGCTTAACTTGTGTATACAAATTAACCAACTTAATGAGTCTATGTTGGAGGGTGAGTTGTTTCTAGTAATGATCAAGAAATCTATTCTTTGTTAATAATTGCAGTGTATGTCTTGTTGAAAATTTTGTGTTGATCTTATGATGTTTAGTTAGGGATTCGCATGGATGTACTATTTTGTTCAAGGACAAACAAAGCTTTAAGTGTGCGGTGGTGATGTTGGCCGTATTTATACGTCTAAGCACCATAACTTACCCATGTTTTAGCTAAGTTTTGAGAATAAAATACATAAGTCTTGCACTTTTAGTCTATTTTAAGTTAAGTGAGCTGACCGATGTGATTAGCATGCTTTTGAGGTACTAATGAGGAAGATTTCAGAACTTTGGGGACCTGTGGACAGCAAAGGAAAACTTCACATAAAAAGGAAAGCAGCTTTTGGACTGAATGTGCTGTATGGGAACTTTTTCCCGGGCAAACTGAATATTTTTAAATAGTTTAGGATGCAGTAGCAATTTATTAGAGAAGGATGTTATTAAAAGCCTTATGGCTCAACTTTTAGGGATAATTCAGATTCTATATTATTTGGAACACAAGGAAAAATAGCTTAGCGTGAGGACGGAGAGAGAGAAACCTGTTTCTCTCTTATTGTCGCTAGTCACCTTCATCACCAAGATCATTCTAAGTTTTGGTATGATGAATATTTCTATGTTGATTTCTGTTTTATTCACGAGTAGCTAAGCTTATTTGTTAGTGTTATGGAAACCTTGTAGTATACTCTCTATTGCTATGGGTTTTTGAATTTATGTTGTGTTAATCCACTTATATCATTACTCTCTTCGTTTTGATTGAATTCTCATGGTTGTAAACATAGGGAATGCGCCATTATAGCAATAACTTGTTCGATAGAAAAGTTATTGTTTGGAAAAGAGAGTGTGACAAGAAAATAGGGTTTCCAACCTCTATTTTACACGTTAATGCCCTAGCAGGATTAACTTCTTGGAGAGTTCGTACAATTGGTTGTACACTTTGGATTTGAGAGAACTAAGGTGAATAAATTCTTGAGGGTTGAAAAACACTCGCATTTAGAATTAGAATACGTCTCTCTATAAGTGCATGCATGTATAAAACCCATATTACTCATAGTTTATAGAGAAGTAGAAGCTACAAGGTGGACACAACCCTAACTTGTCATTCTCTTTGATCAATTATTATTACACATATCTTTTCATTCGTTACATTTTCAATATTATTATGCACTTAAACTCAAACCCCCCTTACCTTGGAACCTTCGATCAACAGTCTAATAATAATCGTAATACTTAGAGACCATAGTATTCCCTGTGGGATTCGACACCCAACCCAGTTGGGTTCTATATTTGACAGCGACCACTTACACTTTCTAACGAGAGTTGTAATTTAGGTGTATCAAAGGTACTTGCTACTAGTATTGCAAAGAGGATAAGTGCGGGCACTGCTAACACTGCCCTGGGACATAGAGCCTGGTGCTCTATCTTTGTTACCATCTCTGAACTTAGGAACTGGAGCACTGGCTAAACAAGTAGCTGGAACTGATGACTTAGGACGAAACTAAGAATGGTTTTCTCCTTCTGACTTAGGCTAAGCAAAGTTGAAACTACCTCTCTTTACTGTTTTATTCTTCTTGTCCCTCATCTTAATCTTCTGCTCCTCTATCTGCAGAGCATGAGTCATTAACCTAGCTAAAGTCATGTCACTATTCAGCATGGCGGATCTACACTTATTAACCACACTATCATTTACCCCTGAAATGAACTTACTCAACCTTGCCCTGCTATCTGTAACCACATGAGGGGCATATCTATCTAATTGAGTAAACTTAATGGAATACTCTTTCACAGTTATATTTCCCTACCTGAGGTTGATGAATTCTAGCACCTTAACTTCTCTAAGATCTAGGGGAAAGAATCTATCAAGAATCACTGAAGGAAACTCCTTCCACTCAACTGACCCAGCATCGTCTTCCCTCTCAGACTTCTACTGCTTGAACCAAGTTTGTGCCACATCCTGCAATTGATATACAGTTAGCTTAACACTCTCACTAGACATAACCCCCATTATTTTTGTAACCTTCTACACCTGATCTAAGAATTCCTGAGGGTCCTCATCTATCTTAGACCTAAGAAAGGATGGAGGATTCATAAGAGTGAGGTCCCGAATCTCAGCTGCAGTTGAATTGCCACTGGGTTGGTTGAAACGACAGTTGGTCATTCATTTTAAGCCGCAACTGACTGGTTATGAGTAGTGAATGCGGCCCTGAACTCCGCATGAGAAACATGTTCATCTAAGGGATCTTCTTGGATAGGTTGGGTTCTTCTCTTGGGAGGCATGTTCTGAAATAAGGAGAAGAAATGGATTAGACTGAGAGATTAGATTGAGATTATGCTCACTGGTACAACATGAATATTGAAAAAAGGGAAACTGTTCCTAAAATATTTGATAACCTCCTCCACATAAATCTGGCACGCAACACATCCATGTACAAGACTGTACTAGATCCGGCTTTCAGACTTCGTATGACTTTATTGAACCTTAGGCTTTGATACCAAGTTTTTAAATCTGGTACCCGAAATGCTACACAGTGCTCATGACCCCGAAGGACCAAAAGCTAACCCATGACTAATAGTTGTACCAATATACTGCATAATATACTAAATAATGCGGAAATATGAACTTAAAGGTCATAAGGTTCACATAACTGAAGTAAAACATAACATCTAAATGGGGTATGAAATACCCAAAACAACTAAAATAACTCTCTAAACATAATAGTCTGGAAAGCCTCTAACTGATGGAACGCCTGAGTAAGGAGTTGATGGGACATGTCCCCAACTAACTCCAACTAATAAACTAATTAATGAGATAATAGAGAAATAATCTTGTCCTCGAAGGATGAGGACTCACTGCTAACTGTGACTGCTGATATCTAGAATCTACTGATGCTCTGGGGCTCGTGTCTCTGAACCTATGGTATTGATAATGCTCAAACTAAACTCTTGAATGGGTGTAAGTGATCAAGTAAATCAAAGTAGGTATGCCTGCTGTTTGCAACCAACAGACATCAATTAAAATCTCAGAATTATCAATAAATCGTAACACTTATTGAATCTTGAGTATTTACCACCTCTTCATAACCTAACCCTTGATCCCATAACTCAGGTTAAATGTGTTAGAAATTGCTCACACATCAACACCCTCAACTTAAAACAATTGCTTGTCCTCAAGTATCTCAACATAACTAAAAGAATACATAGTTTATTCAGCAACCAATTTTCTCTTTTAATCTCAAAACATAGTTACCATCTCTAAGGTCCATCCAATTAAAACCAACTGTGTATGTCATTGAAGAACAATAATGTAACACAAAGGACTCAAGTGATGGCATCTATCTTAGCCACAACAACCACTTATATACTATTACTGCACTATCTAAACAAGCAAGCAGCTAGCAACAATACCATTGTGCTCTCATAACAAAGAAATCCCCCTCGTCGCATATAATAAACTAAAAATATAAACGTGGGGATCATCAAAATACTCTCACTCTCAAAACGAAATTCCAATCAGTGTATGCCAAGTACCATAGGCTTGCCCTTATTTTCAATACCAAGACTTCAGATATGCCAGCAAGGATCACTATAGGACTTCTTTTAGGCTTATAATGTTGGCTGGGGCTAGTATGGTATTCAAGGTCATTTAAAGTGACTATGCCTCCTTGACACTACACTACTGTCTTGGGGCTCACTTATTCACCTCTTTTTTATTTTCTTTTCCATTGATCATATATGTTCAAGTTGGGTGCCTTTTTTTTAGAATAGCACCCAACTTTTATTCATTTTTTTATTCATTATACCTCTCTTCATACTCATCTTACACCATGCACCCCTATGATATCCACCCTTAACTTAGGCTGTTTTCCTAGGTCAAGGTGCATAGTGTCCAAGGAGGACCAGGGCCAAACAGGTTTATTATGGTTTAAATGGGGAGGTGAAAGGTGTCATAAGGAAGAAATTGGCTAATTAGGCTCAAAACAGGGATCAAGGGATATAATGCACATAGGGTAGGTTGTTTAGGCTGAAAGTGGGTTAATAAACAAAATGGCCTATAATTCTTTCCTAACCCCTATCCTTTAACTATGGTAAGACTAACTAGGCAAGTTCTGGCTTTAGCATACAGAGGGAATTAAGTAGTTGCTCACACACACATGGAACGCAAGTATATCGCAGGCCACCATTTATCTAGTTCATGCAATTGTTCAGCAATGATCATCACACGGCTAGAACTAATGCCACAACAAGATTAACAATAGTCACAAGTAAATATAATTCACACAGTCTTTGCAAACAAAACATTAACGAGGTGTTTAAAAATCAATAAAAAATATGTCAACTGCTTTTTGATCTTGAATTTTTCCTACTAACCATAAAATATGTTAAAGTAATAGACTACCCTACACCCTCAACTCAAAATCAAAGAAAAATTAAACTAAGGGTTAGAGTATACCTATAATGGATCAATCTCAGGTGTCATGGGTTGCCTCCCATGCAACGCTTAATTTAACATCGTGGCATGACTCAGGTACCTCGATCACTTTAGACTTCATCAAGACAGATAATGGTAATACCTTTCACTGTTTCTTTTAAGCCAATGTAAAGCTTGACACGTTGCCCATTTACCTTAAAGGTACTGTTGTATTTGTTTTTGAGTTCCACTACTCTAGATGAGTAGATTTGAATAACTTTAAAAGGGCCTGACCACATAGATTTCAGCTTACCTAGGAACAATTTGAGTCTGGAATTGAACAGATGCACCAAGTCACCTTTTTTGAATTCCTGTTTCTCTATTCTCCAATCATGGTATTTTATCATATTTTCTTTCTACAGATCCGCTTGGTCATAGGCCCTGAGATGAAATTCATCCATCTCATTTAGTTACCCCAGTCTCAGCTCTATTGTTTCCTTCCAAGTCAGATTTAACCTTTTGAGTGCCCATAAGGCCTTGTGCTCCAGCTCTACTGGTAGGTGGTAAGCTTTTCCATAGACCAGCTGAAATAGTGACATGCCAATGGGTGTCTTGAAAGCATCCCGATGCCCACAAGGCATCATCGAGCTTTCGAGACCAATCTTTCTGGCTAGCATTCACTGTTTTGGCTAGGATATCTTTAATCTCATGATTTGATACCTCCATTTGCCCACTGGTTTATTGGTGGTATAGAGTATCTACTCTCTGCTATTTCACCTCGTATTTTGCCAAAGATGCTTGAAATATTTTGTTGCAAAAATGAGATCCTCCATCGCTTATAATAGTACGTCGTACTCCAAAGCAAGAGAAGATTTCTTCTTGAGAAAAGCAATAACCCTCTTCCCTTCATTATTAGATAAAGCCATAGATTTGACCCATTTTGAGATGTAGTCAATAGCAACTAAAATATACTTTATCCCGTACGAGCTCACTAAAGGACCCATGAAATCAATGCACCAGACATTAAATAATTCCATTTCAAGCATCTTAGTCAAGGGAATCTTATTTCTTTTAGAGATTGACGCCTCTGGCATTGGTAACATTTCAGCACAAACTCGTGGGCATCCTTGAACAATGTTGGCCAATAATAGCGATTATGCAACACCTTCCTAGATGTTCGATCACCTGTGTAAGGACCCCCGACTGGGGAAGCATGACATGTTTCCAATATGCACAATATATCTACTTTTGGCATAAATCTCCTTATAATATTATCTGCACATCACCGAAAAAGATACGTCTCATCCCAGAAGCAATGTGTCACATCATGCAGGAACTTTTTCCTTTGATAGAAAAAAAGGTTTTCTGGGATGACCTCACTCACAATATAATTTGCATAATCCGCATACCAAGGTAATTTTTCCATAGCGGCAGCCAGAATCTCCTTATCAGGGAATACATAGTTTATCTTTATTTCATCACTACTTTCTTGTTCATCTTCCATTCTAGACAGATGATCTGCAACCTAGTTTTCACAAACTTTCCTATCCTTGACCTCAAAGTCAAATTCTTACAGCAGCAATACCCATCTAATCATCCTTGGTTTAGCGTCCTTCTTATCCATCAAATACCTCAAGGCAGCATGGTCGGTGTGGACCACTACTTTGGTCCCAAGCAGATAAGATCTGAACTTCTCGAACAGCTCCAAGGTCCACACCACTTGTATTACACATGATGTCAAATGATTTTTCCTAGTCAAGTGAAATAACAATAGGGGCCTCAATCAGCTTCTTTTTCAGGCATGTAAATGCCTTCAAGCACTCGTCATCGAAGGAAAATTTCTCCTCCTTCTACAAAAGTTTGAAAAGTGGATTTGCAATATTTGAGATGTCTTTTATAAATCTCCGATAAAATCCAGCAGGTACAAGAAAATTGCGCACTCCTTTCACTGAAATGGGAGGTAGTAGTTTCTCAATAACTTCCACCTTTGCTCGATCAACTTCTATCCCTTTTTCAGAGATTTTGTGGCCAAGAACGATGCCCTCCTTTACAATGAAATGGCATTTTTCCTAGTTAATCACTAAATTAAATTCAACACATCTTTGCAATGCTACATTCAGATTTGCCAAACACATCTCAAATGAATCACCCACCATAGAGAAATCATCCATGAATACCTCTATGGTGTCCTCCACTATATCAGAGAAGATAGACATCATACACCATTGAAAACTAGAGGGCGCATTACATAGCCTAAATGGAACCCTTTAAACTACAAAGGTGCCATATAGGCATGTGAACGTCGTCTTCTCCTAATCTTCAGGAGCAATACACATTTGGTTGTATCCATAATAACCATCCAAGAAGAAATACCACCCCCTGCCAGCTAATCGATCAAGTATTTGGTCCATAACGGGCAACGTAAAGTGGTTTTTCAGAGTCCAAGAATTTAGCTTGCGGTAGTCCATGCAAACTCTCCACCCAGTTACAGGCTTGAGCGAAATCTTCTCATTCTTTTCATTAGCAACCACTGTCATACCCCCCTTTTGGGTACGCATTAAATTGGGCTCACGCACTTACTGTCAAAAATAAGGTAAACCACTCCTGCATAACCACTTAATAATCTCCTTCTTAATCACCTCTTTCATTTGTTGATTAAGAAGGTGCATATGCTCTATGGTTGGAATACAATCCTCCTCAAGCTGCATTTTATGCGTGCAGATTCATGGGGCAATACCAATAATATCTACAATGGTCCACCCTATAGCTCTCTTGTGCCTCTTAAGTACTAAGATAAGTGCATTCTCCTATTATTCCCCCAAATACACTGCAATAATAATAGGTAGAGTGTTCCCATTACCCAAAAATATGTACCGTAGGTGCCAAGGCAATTCCTTCAATTCCAACATCTGAGGCTCTTCAATAGATGGCTTGGCTGGTGGCTTTGGTCGATTATCCAGATTAAGGTCTAGCTTTTTAGGAGCATAAAGATATGAACCCATGCCTATCAAGGCACAAACGGTCTCTTCATACTCCCCAATTCCTTCACTATCATAATTCATCATAACTGTGGATAAAGGTTTGATAACAAGTTATTCTGCTATGGGCACCTCCTGTACGTCCTCATAATACACATCAACTACTGAGAACACACTTAGCTCTTCATACTACTTCATTGATTTAACCACATCAAATCATACCACTTCATCATTCAATCTAAATAAAAGCTCATTCACTCTCAAATTAATCAGCACACTTCCTATTCTAAGGAAAGGTCTACCCAAGATTATGGTCACTTCGAAGTCCACCTTGCAATCCAGAATGATAAAGTATTCATGGAATATAAAGTTGGACAACTTCACCAACACATCATACAGAATGTCAACAGGTCACTTTATTGACCTATCTGCCATCACGAGTCTCATGTTGGTGGGTGTGGGATTTCCCAGACCCAATATTCTATAAATAGTCAGTGGCATCAAATTAATGCTTGCTCCCAGATCACATAGTTCTTTGTTGAATTCCATTGTCCCAATTGGGTAGGGAATAGTGATTGTACCTAGGTTTGGCTTCTTCTGTACTAGGGTCCTTGTAGAAATAGAGTTACAAAGGTGGAGATCTACCTCCAATTCGCAGCTCACCAATCGTTTCTTAGTCACAAGGTCTTTCATTAATATGATGTCCTCCATGGACATTTTTCCATATCTATTTGGTGCAACATCTCGACTTCCAAGAGGAACATACAAACCACTCCTATCATTATTGCTTCTTTAGTTTCCTTGCTCCCTATCTTTATAATTAGGTTTTTCATAAAAGTTCCGATCTTGATTCCCTTGGATATTGCCTCAGAAACCCCCTGATTATTAACATAGTTTACCTCCTCATCTGCATCAATAGAAATAGTGCACTGAGATTCCACAGCCTTGACATTTTTAGTCTTGCCTAATAGCAAGTGCTTGGTCAGCAAGTCCATCTGAGTCTTTAAGTGGGCCATGTTTTGGTCTTGCTCCTCATCCCTTCTGTGCTGCTCCATAATCATACCACCAAAAATAGTCGGGCTAGCTACCATAAAATCCCTGGTATGCCAAGACCGACTCTGTTTGGTTATTTTATTCAGCATATCTGAAGCATCTTGAAAAGAAAGGTCAATGAACGAACCACCTGCAACATTCTCTACAATTGGCTTTATCATAGAGCAAAAAGCTCTGTACAAAGTCTCCATCAAGTGCAAGTCTATTATGTTGTGGTTCGGACATTGTGCCATCTTCTTCTTGAATCTCTCCCATGTTTCATGCAATGCTTCAGTCAGGAACTGCTTGAAGTTACTGATTTTGTCCCTCAACTGTACCCTCCTGGAGGGTGGAAACAACAATTCTAGTAACTCCTCTTTCAAATATATCCAGTTGATTATAGAATTGGGCTCCAGCTCATTTAACAACATTGTTGCCTCTACAGACAGAGACAATGGAAATAATCTAAACTGGATCACATTCTGGCTCACTCCTGAATTATCAAAAGATTTGCAAATGGTGATGAAGTTCACCAAGTGCATGTTCGGATCTTCACTAGGAAATCCTCCAAACAACTCCTTCAGATTCAGGAATTGAATCATAATACTTGTTATGCTGAATTTTACACCAGCTGCCAATAGTGGATGAATGATAGAACCCGTTGCACCTGCTTCATCCATTCCTTCGTCATTATTATTAACCTCATAATGGAAAGGCTGTTGACCAAACCTTTCTCTGACTGGATGGTTTCTGTCAAAATTTTGTTGTACTGGTGTAGGAATTTGCTCAACTCACCTTGGGTTTTGAGGATTCAGCAATTCGTCATCACCCAAGTCTTCATTATCATAGTTCGGTGACGTACTTGTTGACCCTGGTTCTGTACATTTACCTTAGCCCTGGCCAAAGCGACTAATCTTTTAGCCTACTATTGTTCAGCCATTCTCCCGATCAGCTAAGGTTCTAAATTAATTACCAATAACGATTCTCCAAAACTTCTTATTTTTGGCATAAACAACAAAGAACATGCAATAAATAGAAACAACAAATAAACATAAATCTAGGAAACTAAATTAACAGTCAATTAGTGCACACAAACTTTAAGTTTACAATCGCATTCCCCAACAACGGCACCATCTTTTATAATGCTAAAACTAGACTCTTGAATGGGTGTAAGCGATCATTGTCAATATAAAACCCAACTTGGTAGGGTTCGAATCCCACAGAGAATATGATGTGAACTCAAGTTGTTTAATATTTAATTCACTGATAGTTTAACGTCTCCTAAAATAGGGGCTTAAGTTTCATAAATAATTGTTCGACACTTTGATTTTTATGTTTGTAACATAAATTTTATGAAATAACTAGAATTATGTTCACTAGGGCTTACGGTACATAAAAGATGCCAAAGGTGACTCAAGATTTTCACGGTGGTTTGGATAACAAGCTATCTTTATCAATGATATGCTCAAATGTCTCTCGACCTTTTTAAGCGTCTAATTTCCTAATCCTCTCAGACTTAGGGAATCGCTATTCACTACCCAGATTTTACCTCTAGTTAATCAGCCTAGTTACAGCACTGATTGTGAAATGAAGTATTTTCGAGTCCCTGTTGATAATTCACTTCCTACTACTTATGATTTCTTTATCAAGCAAATATAAATAGGTATGCCTACTATTTTCAACCAATAGACATCAATAAAAATCTCAGAATTATCAAGAAATCCTAACACCTATCGAATCTTGAGTACTTAGCACCTCTTCATGACCTAACCATAGATCCCATAATTCAGGTTAATGATGTTTAGCCACTCATGATGCAAGAACAAAGTACACAAATTGAATTCATAATTGAGAAGATTATCTTAAAACTATGATAAAGATCCAAAAAGTATAAGTTAAATTGATTCATAAGACAAAAGTTCCAAAATATTGGTGTAGAGAGAGAGAGAGAGAGAAAAATCATTTGTTGCCAAGTATGTTATTGATAGGTTTTGTATATCTCTGGAAAACCCTAAAACAAGGCTTTAAATAGTTAACCTTAAATAAGGAAACAAAATAGAAGTTTTATCTTTTTCTCAAAATAAACAACGATGTCCATGACGGCTTATCAGGGGTTGATGGCTTATCAGGGGGTTGCCGGCTTATCACAGATGTCGTCAGATCCTCTGCACTTGTGGCTTTTGTTGTCTAAGGTTGATGACGATGTTGATGACCTATCACCATCTTGACGACATGTCATGGATGTCGTCACAAAACTTTCTTCAACTTGCATCTTCTATTTAAGTCTGAGGACATCTTTAACATCTTATCACCAAGCTGACGACGTGTCATGGATGTCAACACAAAATAACCTTCCACTTCCATATTTTTTTAAGGTTGACGATGCTTCTGATGCCTTATTACCATCCTGATACCTTATCACAAAGTATCATCACAACTTCAACTTCTGCCAAATCTCTTGTTAAGTCTGACAAAGACTATGATAGCCTATCATAGGGCTAATGAATTCTCACAGATATCGTCATCCACACTTCTCTTCAAAGTCCTCTATATTTCAACTTCTTTGCTTCTATTCTTGTTGGTTCTCTATCCCATCAGCTTAACCTGTAAAATCAGACATAAATAATTAAAAAACGACAAAAGTTTCTGAAGACTTCACAATTATTCTTGGTTAAAGGTCTTAAATATGTTAGCAATTGCTCACACATCAGTTATAAGACACCATAGTGCAAATGCGTCAATAATTTGAATGTATTGGTATGAATGTGAGATAGGCTGAATGCATGGGGTTCATATGAATGAACAAAACTAGCTAACTTATTAATATGAAGGTGAGAATACATGTTTACATACGTAATAACTATATCTGAAATTACGATGACATAAGTATGTTGATGACTAACATGACTAATAAATGAATTATGATAACTGATAACATGAGTGAATGTATCTGACAGTCCTGAATCTGATAAAACTAGCTGATTCCTATACTATATCTGAGTTGATTGTATCTGACAGTCCTAAATTCTGAAAAACTATTTGAGTTCTTTTACTGAGACTAATGCTGGGACTGTGGGAGGTAATCATTTAACCGACATGCCCCAAATGATGCATTATAGATTAATTGGGGTCCAATCTATGCCCTAATTAGAAGGGTGTCAATACTGCACCACTGGTAATGACAACATATGATTGACCCAAATATAATAGGCAACTCTAGTGAGAATGGTGGGAAACCTTATATAGCAGGCTAAGACACCTCATCTACGCTCATATAGCAGGCTGTGGTGTCTCAACCTATGCTGGCTACATAGTTCTGTAATGTAAGGATTGCTTCTAAGAATCACACCCTCATATAACAGGTGAGTTCCCATCCTTAGGTTTGCTCAATGCAAATTTATACTGCTATCTGAATAGACACTGAACATGATTTACTAAACATAACATGGACTGAGTTACTGACTTTTGTTGACTGATGGAATACTATTAATATCTGACAACTGACTGAGTTCTTGAGATCATGGAGATTTCCTGAGGCATAAGACTATCTGAAGTCTAAAGATTCATTGCTTGACTGAGAGTATCGTGAAAACATGACATGGCTCTACGCACACAGCTAATGTTTCGGGTACGAGTACCCCCAGGACTCGATGGAAGAAAACTTACCAAGCATAACTTACTTGAAAATATAACTATTATTATAATCCATAATACATTTATAGAAGAATTTCATCAAAACATGTGATAGGTATAACTTGTACATACTTGGGGATTTCATGGTATCATGCTAGTTAGGCACTTTTCCTTCATCTAGGCATTTAATCAAATATATTGTAGGCATGGTACTAGTAAAAATCATTGTAAAATAATTAAAAAATATGGTTTAATTCTAATTTCATCATTCAAGGGTTTAGTCATAGGTTTGCATGAATCTATATCTTTAATAATTTAACCCACATAGCATTTATCACCCAACATGGAGTAGAATTCAATTTCTCATTATCCACATGAACAAGAGCATCCCAATCATGAAATTCATAAGAAAATCCATGAACTTGAATTTAGAAAAGGGATTCTTGGGCTTCATGGATGAAAGGAGTCCATGAATGAAGACTATGCATACCTTAGTTTGGGATTTTGTGAAGATTGATGGAGGAAGTACTAGATTTTGAATCTTCTATGAAAAGCGCTAGGTTGTTCTTGAGAGGTTTTTGAGAGAAGAAAGTGTATTTTGGGTGGAAAATGCTTGAATCACGTGTTAAAGGGCTTAAAAAGGGGTAGGAAATTGATCCTTTTAACCCTTGGATGCGTCTTTTAAAATTGTAAAAAAATTTCAAACTGTACCTTTAGTGCGACGCGGTGCTATCACGCCGTGTCATTGGATTTTGACAATTGGAAAATTTAGGGATGGTACTATGGGAGGCCATTGCATTGCCACTTCCTTTGTGACCTGGAACTTTGGCGCGACGCGGGGGAAATCACGCTGAAACACTGAAAAATAGACAATTTTGAATTTGGGCCCTAGCGCGATACGCCATAATCGAGGACCCCTACTAGAATTTTCCAAATGTCAATTCCTCTTGTGGCGTGCCTCTCTACTGACTAATATGGAGTTATTTTATGACATGAACTTGAAATAGTCGTAACTTCCAACCTAGTTATCGGATTTGGGAGAATCTTATATCGATGGAAAGATTATTGAATTCCCCATATGGAAAAAAGTGAAAATCTTGAAAATTCCTCATGGAATAACCATCATTAAATTTAGTAGATAATACTAGACATTCTTGAGATAAAATTAGCTAGGAAAAAGTATGACATATTACAAATATTGATTATATATATATCATTAGAGTTCGGATATTGATTGTAATATTAATTATATATGTAGCGATTCTAGTTTGGATATTGATTATGATATTATATATATATATATATATATCAGTTTGTGTTTGGATATTGATTATGATTTTGATTATATATACATATCAGTTTGAGTCTTGATATTTATAATGATATTTATGATATATATACCAGTTCAAGTTCAGCTATTGATTATGGTATTACGGATATGGATATCCGTTGAAGTCCGGTTTTCACGACCCGAAGCTACCCCTAATCGCAACAACGGTGCTTACCATCACAAGTTACCACAAGCTTATATATGAGTTGGTAACTGCTATAAGCACGAAGTAAACTTATGATAAACAAAATATGCGGAACAACATTTAATAATGCCATAAGGTGGTAAATCATAAAACGTGACTATTTCTTAAATCATAACTTCTGAAGTTATACTAAAAACACTGATAAAACAGCTGATAAACTTGCTAACTATCTGAATGTCTGAAAAGCCTCTGCTGACTAATTGTGGAGTTGATAAAAAGAACCCTCAACTAACTCTGGCTTAGTAAAAATACTGATCTACTTAGATAAACTAAAATAAAAATTCATTTCCTTGATAGATGTGGGCTAACCATAATAGTTATCGTTGATAAGCTAAGCTGCCTAAGCACGATCAAGAAATAAAGTGTCTCATCCTATGATATAAGACATCATAGTGCAAAGAATAGTATGCGGTCAGTACTTTGAATGTACTGGCATATGAAATGGCATTAGGCTGAAATATATGTGTTAGCTGTATATGAAGAAATAACTGGCTGAATACCATGAGATAACTAAGTGTGAATGCATGAAAACTGAAATATGAGGATGCAAAACCAAGCATATAATATTTTCTAAAATAATTTGTAAAAACTGAAATACTAAAATCTAATAACTGAATAACTGGAAGTTTCTATGCTATGGTCAAGCAAAACTAAATTTAATTCTGTAATGAAATCTGAACTAGAACTGTGGGAGGTATCATCTATCTAACATGCCCTAATATGAGTAAATTTGGATCCAACCTATAACCCCAAGTGGAAGGGTGTCAGTCCCGTACCACGGGTACTAACAATGGTTATGCATAACCCTCATCTGGCAGGTTCTCTAATGATATATGTGTTATCCTCAACTGAAAGGTAAACACTTTATCAATCCTAAACTGGCAGGTTGATATCTCTAACATATGTTGGCTACTTAGTTCAGGAACCAAGGGACTGCTATTAAAGATCACACCATCTAATGGCAGGTGATGCCTCATCCCTTGGACGCTCGGTGCTAAATCCTACTCCCAACTGAATTCACACTGAGCTGGATTGGGGTTTAACTAATTATGATTTCTTATTGTGCTCATTACAATAATAACAACTGAGAAATCAACTAAGCTTGTGGTTTAATTAAAATCATTCTGAGGATTTTGAAAGTATGTAAACATCTATGTATCGGGTGTTCATAACCCTTTGACACTAAATGAAAATAACAATAAGGATATAAGAAGCTTTAAAACCATAATAAATTGTCATTGCTCAAAACTTAACATTTAGACATTTCATCAAACACATGAAATTCGTAATCTTAAGCATGTGAATGGGTAAAGCATGTAAAAATTACATAGTTACAATTCCCAAACCATAAATTAGAGACTCAACATGAAAATATCATCAATAAAACCTATAAGGGATATTTTCAATGAAAAACACTTATAAACCTCATGTCTAATAGAAATTCATAAAAACCTCAAGGAGATAACTCATTATAAACATGTCAATTCATGATTTAAATCATAAAAATAGGGCCTTGGACTCCATGGGTGAAAAGATCCCATGGAGAAACATCACACATACCTTTACGAATGATTTCTAGAAGGAATATTTGGTTGGAAACTTGAATTCCTTGATTTCTTGTGAAAAAGGACTTGAATCTTATTCTTTTGAATAGAGGAGGGTTTTTGAGTTGCTTACTAATTTTTTAGGGTTAAGAGAGAGGAGGTAATGTGTTTAATACTTTGTCAAAACATTTTGAAGTGATTAAGGATGGTTTAACGGTGTGATATAACTTCAACATCCTTTATTTAAGTAAAAACAGAGTATTTTTGGTAATCGGCAATGACCTAGGCAAAACCCAGCAAATCGCCCAAGACAAGGTGGGCGATGTCTTTCCAAATGCCTATCCCTTGGCTGGGGGACACCTAGATAATCTCATACCCATTCCAATAGCCTTAGGTGATTGTTTAGCGATGCACACCCCTTTGCATGGCCATAACTTTTCTCTCAGGTATCAAATTATTGAAAAATTTGAATAGTTGGAAAGCTAATTCGATTATCTACAATTTGGTGGGTCTTAATCTGAATAATTCAAGATATATCAAAAGTTATACATGTTAAAAATATACCCTTATAGAATCGAATTACAAACTTTGGATGAATCAAATGCTCTTAGCTCAACTTTGTTCTAAGTGATTCTTATGAACATCTTTCACATCGAAAGAACTTCACTCAATACGATAAAGATCATTACACATGTATTAACATACAAATATTTGAATTAAAGTTTAAATATTTAGGAATGATAGTTCGATTTCTAGCTCAAATATATGATAGAACAAGTAACCAAGTCACACTTATGGATGAGAGATTACAAGATGTTCTATCATCCCTTACTAAGAATACAATTTGTAACCTCCCATACATTAGTGTGTTGTGCTTCACACCTATTCACAAAACTCTACATAACGTAGCTTTCAAAATCCCTAGAACACTATAAAACCTTAGGTTCTGATACCAAATTTTGTCACAACCCAAGCGTACCTCTAGTTGCGAAAATGGTACTTACGGTCACAAGTGACCACAAGCTAACCTATAAGATGGTACCTACTATGAGCACTAAGTAAATTGATAATAAACAACATATTCGGAATAATAATTGACAATACCATAAGGTTTTAAATCCTAAAAACCAACTAAAACCTAAATCTAAAATTCTAAAGTTATACTTAAAATACCGATAAAATAACTGATAAACTGACTAACTGTCTGAATATATGAAAATTCTCTACTGACTGATTGTGGATTTGATGGAACAAACCCCCAACTAACTTCGACAGAATGGAAATACTGAACTACTAAGATAAAATGAAATAACAAATTTATGTCATCATTAGATAAGGACTCATGATAATAGTTTCACTGATATGCTAAACTATCTAAGCGTGGTCGAGAAATTGAACATCTGATCTTCTAATATAAGACATCATAGTGCAAAGAAACGAATGTGGTCAATACTTTGAATTTACTAGTATATAAGATGGGGTTAGGCTGAAATGCATAGCTTAACTATACATGAAGAAATAACTAGCTGAATAGCATGACATAACTGAGTGTGCATGCATGAAAACTGAAATACTGAGGATGCAAGACCAAGAATATAATGTTTTCTAATAAATGAATAACTGGAAGTCAATATTTTATGGTCAAGCAAAACTTAACTAAAACTATGAGAGGTATCATCTAACTGGCATGCCTAAATATGAGCAAATTGGGGTCTAATCTGTAACCCCCATTGCAAGGGTATATGTACCATGCCACGGGTACTAACAATGACTATGACTTATCCTCATCTGAAAGGTGCTTTAATGAGATATGTGTTATCCTTAACTGTCAGGTAAACACTTTAATAACCCTCAACTGGAGGGTTGATATCTTTAACCTACACCAGCTACGTTGTTTTGGAACCAAGGGTTCGCTACTAAAGGTTGCACCCTTTACTGTTAGGTGATCCATCATCACTGGGTTCGCTAGATGCTAAATCCTACTCCCAACTGAGCTAAATTGGGTTTAACTAATTTTTAATTCCTATAGTGCTTAATACGATAATAACAACTAAGAAATCAACTAAGCTCATGGTTTAACTAAAATCCTTCTAAGGATACTGAAAGTATGTAAATATCTAAGTATCAGGTGTTCATAACTCTCCAACACTAAATGAAAAAAACAATAAGGACATAAAAAGTTTTAAAAACTATAATAAATGTTCATTACTCAAAACCTAAGATTTAGACATTTCAACAAACACATGAAATTTGTAATCTTAATCATAGGAATGGGTAAAGCATGCGCAAATAACATAGCACAATTCCAAAGTCATAAATTAGAGATTCAGGATGAATATATCATCATTCAAATGTGCAAGGGTTATTTTCAACAAAAAACACTTGAAGACCTTAAGTATAATTGAAATTCATAAAAGCTTTAGGAATATATCTATAATAACCATGTACATTCATGATTTAAAAGATAAAAATAGGTTCTTGAACTTCATTGGTGAAAAGGGTCCATGGATGAACATCACACATACCTTAACGACTAATTTCTAGAAGGATTATTGTATTAGAAACATAAATTTTTTTATTTCTTGTGAAAAAGAATTTGAATCTTATTCTTGGGAATGGAAGATGGTTTTTGAATTTCTTAATAATTTCTTACAGTTAAGAGAGAGGAGCTAATGTCTTTAATACCTTATAATAATATTTTGAAGTGATTAGGGATGGTTTATAGAAGTGAAATGACTTCAACACCCTTGATTTAAGTCAAAACGGAGTGTTTTTGGCATTGGTAAATGACGTAGGAGATGCCTAGAAATTATCCAAGACAGGGTGGGTTATGCCTTGCCAAATGCCTAGACCTTTGTTTGGCGATGAATAGAAATATTACACCTAGTCCATTAGCCTTAGGTGATTATTTGCCAACGCATACCCCTTTGCATAGCCATAACTTTTTGTTCGGGTATCGGATCAAGGATAAATTGGTATCATAGGAAATAATTTGATTATCTAAAATTTGGTGGTCTTAATCTGAAAAATTCCACATATAATAAGTCATACACGTTCAAAGTAGACCCTTGTAGAATTGAATACCAAAGTTTGGACGAATCAAATACTCTTAGCTCAACTTTGTTCTAAGTGAATCTTATGAATATGTTTCACATTGAAAGCACTTCACATACTAGGATAATTACAAGACATATGTATTAACATACAAATCATGGGATTAAATTTTACACACATAGGAATGATGGTTTGATTTGTAGCTCAAAATATGGGGTTTTACACCGGTAATATGAGATATTCACAGTTTGGCATGATACAGATGGGTTCATATTAATGGCATAAGGGTTGATTGATTATGGTTGCTCGATTATTTATATATCTCTTGGTTGTACTCTCTTAGTTTTTGGGAAATTACGTAGGGTTACTTACTTTTCCACACTTATTGTCAGATGAGGGCCAATCTTATAGTTAAATTTCATATTCCATTTATTATTTTTCTGGCTTATATATGTCATTATATCAGAAAATATTGAATTTATGCTCAGGTTTGCCCTTTCCTTGACTTACTGATGATATCATGCATTTTATTGTATCTATATCATGAGTTAACTCAGCCAACAGATGATGCCTATAGAGTACCCATAGTTTTGGTATTCATACTACACTACCGTACATTTTTGGTGAAAATCTGAGTACTAGTTACAACCACTGATTTGACGATCATATTGTGTTTGATTTTGGAGATAGGGTAAGCTCTCGGAGTTGGAGTTGACCTATTTTATTTTATATATCTATGTATATTCCATAGTTTCTAGAAATGGTTGTATTGACTCATTTAGAATTTTTGTTCTTGTAATGACCCTTAAAGTCATTTTTAATATTTTAGATTATTTTTGCTATTAGTGTTTTTCTATAGTTGCCCCAAGTAATTTTTGACTTACCAAAATTGACAGTTTGATTATCAAGTAGTTTGTTGGGTTCTTAGATCAATTTTCCTATTTTAAAGTCTTCGCTAATTTCAAATGGCCACCGAGTTAAAACTTTAGTTAAATGACCTTTAATGCAAATTCTGAAAATTTTAGTTGCTCCAGAATATCTTTTAGGCTAGGAGGACTTTTTGTTTCGGTCCTATGGCATCCGAGCATATTTTGACTTATTGGTCAGAAAGTAAAGAAAATGGAATATGTGTGTGGGAGCTACATTATGTCATAATGACCTCATATGGAAATTTCAATTACACCACTGCATCTGGAATATCAAATTTGGCATGGTTACCTAGGTCATTTACGTATATGGAATTCTAAGTGAATCTCAAGGTCTTGGTGGGGACTTAAAAAATTCCTACTCTATTCTTGTTATCTGTTCCATTGCAATCGCGAACCAAGGATCGCAATCGCGATACCCCTAGCAGGGCTTAAGTGACATGATTATCGAACTTGTCACGATCCCTATTTAGTGTACATTCCTAATGTATCGTGATAGCGAAGGTTGGGTTGCAATCGTGGGATCGAAATACCTAGGACAGGTATAAATAGGCTATTTTAGCCTAATTTAGCTCATTCTTCACTTAATTTCTTGAGATCTAAAACCCTAAGTGGAGATATAGAATACAATTAAGGCTAGTGGGTGAATTAGCAGCTTAGCTAACAACTTATTTTGTGGTTTTCCTTTGATTTGTGGTAAGATTTCACCTTTTTCATGGTAAAATTTTACAATTCCTATTCCAAAATCCCAAAATCTTGGGACCTTGATTTAAGCTCAAAATTAGCTTGAATTATACCCATTTTGAGGGTAACGATTCCTTGAGCATATGGGAATGTTGGGTTTGCTTTGAAAATATGATTTTTTTTGTAAATGGGACCTATATGGTATTTTGGATGATTTTTGGACTTGAATAATAATAGTGCAATATGGCCATCATTGTTCTCATATTAATGAGTAGAATGTGATATGGACATCTTGGCATAACGTGGAAAATTCTCAAAAAGGAAAAATGATGATTTAGCTGATCGTTGAGATTTCTTTTGCCTTAAGGTAGGCTAGGTTTTACCCCATGTTAGATTGAGCTAATTCTAGTATATTTATGATATTGTGTTAGATTTAGGATAGGTTTTAGGTGTTGGCATGATGAACTATAATGCATTGGGTTAATTGGATCCTTTAAGCTAATCGAAATCCATAAATTTGGCAGAATTGACCTAGTTGCTCATAGTCTTAGGTGAATTTCCTATTTTATAACTAATTAAGGCTTATTTATTATGTATAAGTAGATTAGGTACCTTAATCCTAGTTCGGGCTTAAATTATCTAAAATGTTTAGAGATTAGAAGTGATCCCTTGACCCACTTTAGGCTTAGATGTATTTTAGCTTTTGTAGACTTTTATACACTTGTTAGACTCTTGAAAATGCTTATTGAGGTAATATTTAGAACTTGGACACTTTATGGTTATGTTTTTGACACGAGGGTTGATGCCTAGTGATTATACTATTACTTTTTCGATTGATGATACTATTGATTATGTTTATATATATATATATACTAGCTCAAGTCTATTGATGATGGAATTATTCATTCATGTTTAGTTATTGATTATATATATATATTTACTGCCTCAAGTCTAGCTATTGATAAGGTATTTACCAATTTATGTCTGGCTATTGATGACATTATTATCAGTTCAAGTCGGGCTATTGATTATATATATAACTTTTCAAGTTTAGATATGCATATTATGTTATGATAATATATTTATTCTGATATGATGATATTGGGGTGTGAGATTTATAATCTAGTTAAGTCTAAAAAGAGGAAATATTTATAATGTTATATGATTTAAATGGATTCTAGTGAAATAATGACTAGTTTAAAAGAGATGTTTATGTAAGACCCCACAAAATTTCTAAGCTTGATTTAGTCCTTTATGCTTGTAAAGGGGTCCAAGACTTAGAAAATTCTTGCTAAGTTTCCAGACTTTGTTTATTTTTAGCCTTGAAAAATTGGCAATCTCATTTCGCTATTTTAATGTCCTTTAATGGTCTATATTTTTGTCAATTTGTGATCAGGCATGTGAATAGGTGTTCAAATCTGTAACCCCAATTAGAATGGTGTCAATACCGCACCACTGGTAAGGATAAGATGTGAGTGATCCCTCATCTAACAAGTACTCTAAAGAGAACAGTGGGACCCTTATCTAATAGGTTAAGCCACCTCATCAACCCTCATCTAACAAGTTAGATGTCTCAACCTACACAGGCTACATAGTTCTGGAGTGCAAGGATTGCTTCTAAGAATCACACCCTCTACTTGCAAGTGAGTTCCCTTCCCTGGGCTCACTCAGTGTTGAATCCTACTGCCATCTGATTAGACACTAAATTAATTATATTGAACTGGCTGGACTGAGTTTATTGAATTTTGTTGACTGATAGAGTATTATTGAGATCTGATAACTGACTGAGATTACTAAGATTAATGAGTTTTCCTGAGTCATGAGACTGACTGAATTCTACTGAACATGGCTTGACTGAGAGTATCTTGAAAACATGACACTGGCTCTAGGCGCACAGCTAAATTGTTAGGTACAAGTACCCCTAAGACTCAATAGCATGAAACTAACAAGACTTGACACTTCTTGACACATGAACATATTCAACAATTCATAGTACAATCATCAGGGATATTCATGAAGTATTTGCACGCCATAAGCTTACACATGAATAGAAGTGCATGTAAAGATGTCATAATTTCATAAGCCTAATCTCATGGGCATTACATCAATCCATCATAAAACATAACAATAACATGGGAGTCATTTTGAACTTAACGGTGAAACATAGGTTCATCATTTTGGTCACACTTGAGTCATAAGGCATATTTTTTATTCTCTTAGGAATTTTATCAAACACCTTGCATGCATAATTATAAGCTTAGTATAGAAAATTAAATTAATTCATCATGGTTGCATAAATCAACAAAATTTACTAAATTTCAATCCACATACTAGCATAAATTAATAAAAACACATATAACGATTCCAACTTGGGTATCATACACAACATCAACATAATCGTAATCAATCCACAACATAAACATCACAATTTATAATTTAAAATTGGATTCTTAGGCTTCATGGATGAAAGGAATCCATGAATGAATACTTGACATACCTAGGTGGATGATTTCTTCAAGATTTATGGAGGAAAACTTGAATTCTTGACTTGGAATTAAGCACCTAGGGTCTCTTTTTCTTAGGGATTGATCTTTGAGAGAAACCCTAATTGGATGTTGTGAATGAATAATAAAGTTATGAGCTCTTGTTTGGTATAATTAGGGGTTAAAATGGGTGGAAAAAAACCCAAATACCCTTTTAAAAATGGCTTTAAATTTCTAATGGGATCTACGATGATCCATCACTGGCTCGACGATCCGTCATTCTGACCATTGAACATGGGAAAAAATAGGGACTCACTGCCTTAGTAACGATGGCTTAGGCGATGGTCAGTCGCTAGCTAGACGGTACATCAACCTGTCCATCGCACCTTAGCCAGATAATTGACTCACTGCCTTAGCTGCGATAGTTTAGGTGACGGTCCATCACTAGCTCGATGGTCCGTCAACCTGCCCATAACACCTGGGTGATTCTGATAGCTCTAAGTAAAACATCCATAACTTTCTACTCTGATACCGGATTTTTGATAAAATTGGTATCGTTGGAAAGCTAATTCAATTTCCCAGATGATAAAAATTCAAAATTAGAGAAATTCTATCTGGCTTAAAAATTAATCATTTAGGAAGTCATCAATAACTCTTCTAGAGACTAGATTGGAATTTAAGAAAGTTAAGGGTATTACAATATCTCCCCCTTGGAAACATTTATACTCGAATAATACTGACTAAGAGGGGAGAAATAGTACAGTGAAGCATATATTGAACATGATTGACTGAATCATGACTCCATGACTAACATGACTAATAAACTAAATATATATCATACTGAACATACCTATTTGATACATGAGTAACTGATTCATAAATGCATGACTGAGTGTTCTGAGGAACTAAGTTTCTCATAATGAGAATGTATATCTGATGTATGATTACTTGACTGAACTAATACATGAATGAATGACAAAATATTCAATGGTATTTGATACCAAGTTCATAATACAATTATGAACATGAAATGGATACAAAGCTTATAACTAAAACCTGAACATGTAACTGAAAAGCTTAAGGAAAACGGTTACCTTGAGTTAGATCTGAGTTAGTAGAGAAGAGGTGAGGGTACTTGGTTCGCGTATCTCCTTCTTCTTCCCAAGTAGCTCCCTCAATGGACTGATTTCATCAAAGAACTTTGACTAGAGGAATTTCTTTGTTCCTCAGTCTGTGAGTCTGATATTCTAGGATTTTGATTGGAATCTCTTCATATGAGAGGCTGTTCTAAACATCTATGCTCTGAATAAGGAAACTCGAGTTCATAAGCTACCTTGCCAAAACGACTGTATATTTTGAAGGGATCGATATATCGGGAACTAAGCTTTCCCTTCTTGGTTATTCTCCTCACTCCCTTTATGGGAGAGATCTTTAGATAGATAAAGTCATTAATTTCAAAGTCGAGATCCATTACTAATCAAGCATGAATGAGAACATGAGAACATGACTGAGTCTGTAACGTGTGACATAGACTGAGTATTGTGAACTAAACTGAGCTATTGTGTATATAGCTTATGACTGAGATTTGAGCTTGAATGTCAACCTATGAGTACCCACTACTCCAATCTAGGTTTCTTACATGAAGACGGAATGACATGTTTAGGTAATAAAATTTTAGGGGATAATAGGGTATCTCTCCCTTAGGACACTACGTCCCTCGAAGAATGCTGACTTGGCTGAGATACTGAGAAGAGACTAAAATGATGCATAGGGCACCCACAAATTTTATCACGACTGAATATCCAAGATCTAAGACTAAGTCATGAAACATGAACTAAGCTGAACATGCAACTTCTTGATTGGTCCATCTTAGAATGATTAAATCCATGAGACTTCAAATAGTGTGACTAGGTGGTCAAAATAGGAAAATATGTGAACATGTCTATCTCATACTGAAGTAGTGGTTGTTTAAACTAATTTCTACTGACTGACTCATCTGATCTGCTGACTGACTGATGGCTGAGTACTTGCTTGTAAGACTGAACTATACTTAGTCTGAATAACTAGACTTAGACAATAGAGTTTTTATGAACATGAGAAAGGGACTAACTGAGTAACATGAGATACCGAATCATGAATTCATTAAATACTTGTATTTTATGAGAATGCAAAACCATGCATATAATATGATTCGGAAACATTCTGTAAGTTGAGGTACAGAAACACTGATAACATGCATAACTAATAACTACATACTATGGCCAAGCAAACCTGAAATTAGACTGTAGTACTGATCTAATTTCTGAACTGAGGCTGAGGCTGACACTATATGTAAGACTGTAGTAGAGACTGTAACAAAATATGTAATTGAGACTCATATTGGGACTGAATGCTAGTTTCTGATAATTAAGGTTTAGACTAGTACTGAATTCTGATGGCTAAGTAATTGATAATTGAAAGCCATGGTCCTGTAGGACAATCTGAGTCCCTTACTAAATACCAATTACTAAACTGACATTGTAACTGAGGCCTGAGGGATGGAAAGTTGATACCACGGATTCATCGAGGGATCTAAACTGAGGGTATATATGATATAACCTGAGTTTAGCTGATCACTAGGAGTGGAGCATGAGTCATGTGGGCTGAGCATACTGTAAAGCACGACATGAGTACATGAGTCGTGAGTTGCATGACCTAAGTCTGAAGTTTTTGTATTCATGGGACATGATCCATACTATTGAGTAAACTAGAACTCCTTATACTAGGAACTGGAAACGTACACGATTTTTACTAATGTTCACAAATACATGCGATGATCATAGAGATGACAGGTAGGAAATGAATAAATATCATGATACTTTATGGGTTTTTATCATGCCTCAAATCCTATTAGGGCAGATAGGAACCCGTCGCCGTAAAGGCCTAAGAGAATCAATTCATAACCTCGTACTTCCCATGCATGTAACTATGACAACCAAAGGTTCTGACAAACATAATATTATGTATCAATGAAAATAGTTACACATGCAAGGACAAATTGATATATACAACACTTGGGCGTTGGGGCCACCACGTCTAGAGATAAGACACAACCATAACATTACATTAGTCTACAAAGCCTCTAAATGATACATAGACTTAGTTAGGGTCAGGACAAACCCCTTCCCTACTCTTGACCTACTGCACAATACCAAAATATATGGAACAGACTCGGAAATCCTCGAAGCAATCTGGAGCTCACCAATAGTAGCTAGATATCCTGGGCTCCTACTAAGGAGGCGTGTTTGCCGAACCACCTATGACTGTAGCATGAAATATAGGTCCCCCATCAGGGGAGTCAGTACCAAAATATGTACTGTGTATGCAAGGTGGAAGAGTAACAATACATGATACAAAGTCTTAATAGAAATCAGATACAAGTGTATAAGTAGTACTAGTAGACCACTTTTATATATATTTATGGGACTACGTACATTACGTTTCTTTCTTCATTTTTACCTTCCGTACTTCATAATCTTTGTAAGCCATATATAATGCAAATAAACAGCTGATTAGTGGTAAATAGATAAACTAGGATTGGTCCATGCTAGGCTTACGCCCCTGAGCTGCCCCCTACATATAAATATTGGGATCGGCCCATGCTAGGCTTATGCCCCAGTTCTTCCACCCACATATAAAGATATTGGGATCAGACCATGCGAGGCTTATGCCCCAAAGCTGCCACTTATTTACTGATTTGCATTACTTAGTTTATTTAGCCTTTGAGATTGTTACTTTAGTGGTCATAATATTATGGTACCTTGAAATAAAAATCTGCCACTAAGAGACATGTAAATGGGTACTTAATGCAACAACAATGAGTTAGGGAGCTGTTGGCACACAAATAAAGTATTTAGGAGCTGAAAATAACATATGGGTGTTATTTGAGTAAACGGAGAACTTCTTAAATTTACAAATAAAGATAGATGTGCAGGTTTAATAATAAGCATGTATTGAGGTGTTTTGACATGTTAGAGAGTGGGAACAAGGTCATTGGATTCATGGGGTATAATACGCTGCTATTATGTATCACTTGTTACAGGATAACCTTGGAAACTTGTAACCTTGGAAACTTACTAGATGGAACAAATGTTCAATTTCATGCCAAAGAGTAAAAAATGGAGTATGCGTTACATAACTGGTCAAACAACACCAATAACAACCCAAATGGACTACCCGCCCTTTTGGATTACTTATCTACAATGAAATATATGGAAAACTAATATTATCAACTAACCCTCACATTTTGGCTATTTAACACAACTTTGGCTTCATTACACCTTCCAACAAACACACAAAATGAAAAGAGCAATTGATGTCCACAATCATTAATTCGGTGGTGTATCACCACGCCCATCTTTTATAATTCAATACAAAATAATCACACCTTTCCCCAATATCAACCGGGAAGCCCCCAATGTAAACACAAAAAATAGTCAGCAAACAACACCCCAATCGTCCTTTAATAGCAACCAAATATGTTCAATCCTTTACGAACACATGTATACGGAAAAGGGACAAAAGTGTAAAGCAACCATACCTTGATTTCCTTGATAGTTTAGTATCTTAATGTGTATCTCTTCAATATTTTAATCCCTTCACACATGAACCAAAAGAGAAAAAATAAATCCCTTAATAACTATGAACAGTGGACTGCCAAAACTTATTGAGAGGGCTGTCCGGAAATTAATCTTGAAGAACTCATAGTTTTCTTTGTACAAACTCTTGAATTGTTCACTTACCTTTAGCTTAGAAGGAATTTCAATCCCAAGAACCCTTGTGGAATTATAGGGTTGCTTCATAGCCAAGAGAGAAAACCCTAGAAAGCTGAAATTTTTTCGTCTAAGTTAAAAATGAGCAAAATTTGCTGATTTCAATCCATATAAAGGAGCTTCTCTTTGGACAAATTCCTTGAACCTTTTTGGCCTATATTTTATCAAGTAAATGAAGCATCTACTTGCCCAATATATTGAGCTTTTGTGGATCCAAAGTTATTGGGCCTTAGCTAGCCATTTTTCCTCCTTTTCTTTTCTTTAACTTTGGCCTTCACAGATTTGAGTATTCGGCCCTTTTCTCCATTTTCTTTCTCTTTTACTTAATTTTGGTCACAAATAATTTGTAGGGGGGTGCGATAACTTGGGTAATAAATAGACCTATTATAGTTCTAATGGATATATTTTTATTTGTGTATGGATATTTCTTAACTTCTCTACACATTTTTATTTTTAGTGTATTTATTTTAATTTTGTTAATGTTCATAACTTGGGGGTGATTAGATGGTATTCTATTAAATGTTTTAATGTAATATTTTTTAGTTTTTTCTCTTATTCTTTGTAATTCTTGTATATTATTTTGGAGGTATTCTAAATATTCTATATCTTTTGTTCTAAAATACTCAATTATATTCTCTTTCATAATTATTTCTGTTAATCTTATTTCTTCCATATCTTGTCTCCAATAATTTATCATAGTCTATCATTTCATCCTAAAGTAGTTGTGATACTGCAAATTTCTTTGTAATAATTTATTTTAATTGTACTATAAATGATATTAAATTCTAGTTTGTCTATTTCGTTAATTATCCTGTCTTTTTCATCTATGAATAATTCTGTGTCTAAATCATATTCTAAACTGTCTTTTAATTCTAGTTGTTTTATGATTTTATTTATCCAAAATAATCTTTCTTCTAATTGTTCTCTTCCTTTTCTAAGTTGGTTTCTATAATTACTTTCTTCGTATAACCAACTTTATTTTTCTCTAACTCTTTGATTATATTCTAGCATTTATTAATCTGTATAATAACCATCTGAATAATTATCTAGGTAGTAATAGTGATTGTCATCACTTAAGTATATTTCTCCTAACTCGTCCTCTATTTGATTTATATCTAACTTTTCATCTTCAATGTTAAATATTTTTTTTCATATTATTTTCTTTACGTCTATAATTTCTAAATCTCTAAGTATGTATAAAACTAGTACTTCAAAATTATCTGTCATTTAGGTGGGTTAATTAACTGATTTTTCATAATATTCTTTAGTTGTTTGTTTTAATCTTATTAATTCCTCTAGATTTTTATTAATGTATTCTATATATTTTATATCTTTGGTTCTCATATATTCTTCTAAATTTGTTTTTATTAATTTTTCTATTAATTGTATATTTTTCATATTAATTTTCCAATAATCGTAATTTATCATGGTTGATGTGTAGGTTTGGTATGTAAGTATTTATAAGAGTAGTTAGGTAGGTGACGTATGTAATTTATTCTAGTCATAAAATATTTATCAAATATTTTTTCCAATATGATTTTTCTTATATCTACAATTTCTATATCCTTAAGTACATACAAAACAAGTAGTTTAAATTTATCTACTATTTTGTCAGATAAATAAGTATTCATTTTTCATATGATGCTTTTTCAAAATATTCCCTTCAATCATACACATAACAAAATATAATCATTTTATATTACTATATACTAGATTATTCTTAAATATCATGCTCTTTGGTCACTATTAGCATGGTAATCTGGATACTTTTCCCTTAAACAGCGCCTCTACTCTGGCTACTCCCCTATCACGACTTCCTTGCCTCACCGGTTTTACCTTTAGGATGGCATAGTTCTTAGGAATTTTTCTCCTTTTCCACTTTGCAAATAAACTTCTTAACATGCTATTTTTTGAATAATTCTACAATAAAGTAACTAACATGAACCTATTTTATCATATCATGATTGTTAGGAATTTATGAATTTAGCTATTCATAATCATAAATAAATATACCTGTTCTGGTAGGTTTGATAATTCTGGGCTTTGTTCATCCATAGCTTTTTCTTAGAAATATATCTGTTTTTTATTAAATATTCAAAAGCTTTTTTTGTTTATAAAGAAGGAGGCTTGCTTCAACACATGAAAACTTGCCCCTAATTGAGCAAAATGCTCGTCTATTTATAACCTAAGAATGAAAGTGTGAATACTATTTTACTTTACACATGTCCTAATATATCTTTACACGTCTCCTACTTAATAATTACATCTTTTACAAAAAGTCTTACAAAGACAAAAAAAAAATTATGGCAAGTGCCAAAAGTCAAAAAGCCTATAGTAAAGCTATTAAAGCTATTCACATGATTCACGTATTTCATATTTCAAAGTTCGTTTTTTTTCTCCATATGTTGCTTTCTTCGTTTAATGCTTTGTCTTCTCCTATTATTGCTCCATTGATTTTTATCTTCTAGCTGACATCCTTATCTTCATGGTAGATTTTTTCTTTTATTCTAGCTGGACCTCTGGGATAATATTATCTCCTCCATTACATCTCGAACATTGATGGTCTGGATATTTGTGTCTAATTAACTTGTAATATCTTGAAAATAATCCATCTGAAATAAATCCTAATTATTTCTTAATTGCTCTTGCAGTAAATTGTTTTTCTGGGTTATGTAACGTCATTATCCATTGTCTAACATCTTCCATATCTGTTTGTCGTAGCGCTCTTAAATTTGAATAAATCATTTGATGGTGTCTTGAATAATAGCTCCATATTGTGTTTCTATTGATGTAATTATTTACTAATTCTTGAATAATTGTAGCTAATTCAATAAGTCGTTTATTTGCATAAAAATTAGGTATCTTGATTTTGGGTATCTCTATCTGTTGTACAATATCTTCCGATATAATCATATCTCTAGTTAATCCTATTTTTACAACTTGTATAACTGGTTTGATCTCGTCGTATAATATCTTTGTTGGTGCAGTATAAAACTTTATATAAAATAGATTTCCTTTGGTTACTCTTTTATAGGTGGTGAATACTTTATGTAATTCTTCTATAGTTGTTAGTTCTTCTCCATCTTGGGTATATACGGTATTTAATAATCCATAGTCGAAACATATTTTTATTAAGCTTGGATTAGTTTTGGGTAGTGCGATTAGCTTGTTGTAATCTTGCAATTTTTGGGTTATATAGTTTGTGTTTGGTGTTTGGATATTTGTTGCTCTGGGATTAAGGTTTAGAAAAGTTTGTACTTTGTAGATATTTTCTATATATCCTCGGGCTATATGGTTATAAGCTTTTTTATCTTGGTTCAAACTATCTCTATATGTGGTAATTTGTGGGGGTATGTACAAGGGGTCTTTTTGTATTTTTGCCATAAATGGTTTTTCAAATATGTTATTTATGTTCATGTTCTGATATCTTTGTCCACTAACTCCTTTTCTTCTACCTGCAATTGTAGATTGATAAACATTATGGGCTTTATGAGGTGACCCGACGTCTCTATTTAGGTCTGGAATTTTAATGTCTTCTGATCGACATAGCTCTGCACACTGCTAAGTTAGCTGATTTGTAGCTTTAGACTTCAGTTTAACTTCATTAGTCTTTAGTTTTTCTATTTCATTACCCATACTGTTCACTTTCATTGAAAGCGTAGTTAGGGTTTTGAGTATCTTTTCTAAAGCATCATCTTCTATTATATCAGTTTGTATAGCTTTGTCTTGATATGTAATCTGCAATAACATTTTTGTTAGTACTAATTACTTCAATTGTAAATGTAAAATTTAATATATTCAATACTAGTCTCCGAATCTCTTTTGTTGTAACTGAATTTTGTATTTTCTTTGTTATCAACCAACGTACCTGTGTATTGTCTGTCCGTACAATAAATTTGTTATATACAATATATGGGTCAAATGCAAATAAACATTTATATAATGAACATAATTATTTTCTATTTATTTCGCATTTTAATTCTGTTTCATTAAACGTACCTAAGTAGTATCTGCAATGATGTTCTAATTTTTCATTTTCGTACCTATATTTAAGTACTCCTCCATAACTATATTCACTTGCATCTGTTTCTACTATATATATAAATTTTTTATCTTCATTTGGGAATTGTAATTTTGGTAATTCTTTACAAAGTATTTTTATTTTCTGGACTGGTTTTTTATCTTTTTCATTGTAATTATATTCTATGTCCTTTTTTAATTTTATCTTTAAAGGCTTTAGGTTTTCTGCTAATTTTGGTATATATTCTCTTACTTGGTTTACTAATCCTAAAATTGATCGTAATTTCTTTTTTGTATCTAATTCTTCTTTTGAATTTATTATTTTTTGTACTATGTGTTGTTGTATTTTTACTCCACTTTTATCTATTTGTATTTCTAAAAATTCTATCTGGTTTTTCATAATTTCGGCTTTCTTTTCAGTTAAAATTATTCCCGATTTTTCTATTATATCTGTAAATTTTACTAATAATTTTAAATATTCCTCTTTAGTTTTTGTATATAGTAGTATATCATTTATGTATACTATACAATTAGGTATTTGTTTAAAATAACTATCCATAAAATGTTGACATCTACCTGGTGCATTTTTATATCCCAATGGTAATACGTTTCATTCATAAAATTCTTGTGGTACAATAAATACGGTTAATTCCCTAGATTCTTCTTTTAACATTAAGTGGTAAAATCCTGATTTACATTCAAATTTACTAAAATAGTTATATCCTTGTATTTGTCTTATTTTTAATATTTTATTTGGTATTGGATAATTATATATCATAGTGTTTGCATTTAAATTTCTATAATCCATAACCATTCTACTTTTACCTCTTTTTTGTTCACTATGTTTATTTACTATAAATGATGGACTATTATGTTTACTATTATGTTTATGTTCTACTGTGTCATCTGTATTTTTTATATTTTCTAACTTTTGTGTAATTTTTTCACTTCCATCCAATCAGTTTTCTTTCTTATTTTACTAGTAACTCTTTGTGCTCTAACTTTCTGTTTACATGGTGTTGTAAACCACCAATCTGTTTTTGTTATTATATGTTGGTATAATTTAAATGAAAATGGCATTCCTAAAAGCATATCTTTTGATGCTAGTTCATAATTATAGATTTCTTCTATTGTTATTATTTTACCCCATATCTGTATTTTAACATTTTTAGATTTATATGTAATTAAGCTTCCTTTATTATTAAATCCTTTGACTACTATTGATATTTTCAATTTATCTCATTTACTTTCTGGTAAGCAGTTGTATCTACATAAGTTTGTTTTTGCTCCTGTATCTATCATAGGTGTATAATACCTATTATAATATCCTTCTACTATTATTTTTACAAGTACATATATTTTCATATCATGTTAAAGTTCTTTTTATGAATAATCTTTCTTTATTATGTGTTATAGATAATTGTGTATGTTCTACATTGTATGGTTTTACTTGTTCTAACCATTTTATTCCTAATATTATGTTTGCTTTTTGCATTTCTTCCTTTATTTCAAATTCTATTTTTATTTTTCTGACTCCTATTACTATTATTTTTCCTGTCGTATCTTTAATATTTATTAGACTCCTTAGTAGATCTGGGCATATATTACTATTAGATTTTATTTCTTCACTTTTTACTTGATTTTTTGCTATATAATTTTCTTCTTTTCCTGTGTTTAAGAGTATTAAATATTCTTTGTCATTTATTTTTCCTGTTATATAATATTGATTTAAAGTAACTGTTGAAGTTGTTTTATAACTTGTTCTTTTTTATGAGTTTGATGATTCTGCTTTCAATGAGCTATTCTTTTTGTTGTGCTTATTCTATCATTTATTTTTCTAAATCTTCTACTATATTTATGTCTTTGTAACTATAATCATTATTATCAATTGATTTTACAAATTGTTCGAAAGGACTTTATATTTGTATTTTATTAATTTTATTTTTTTCTGTTATTTTATGTTTTGTTGTTAATACAAATAGATTTTTATATCTTGCTGTAAATATTTTACTTCCTTGGGTTAATTCTATTCTTGATATTTTCCAAATATAATACCAATGATTTATCTATATTTCTATCTATTATTGCTAATGAATAATTCGCACTTATTATAAATTTAAATTTTTGGTATATTAAATTTCCTTTTATGGTTGTTATTATACTTGTGTCTATAAGTTTTATAATTCTATCATCTGCTAAATATAATTCTATTGGTGTATCTAATCTTTCTCTAAAACATGCTTTTGTTAATATCTTTGTTCCTCCAAGGTGTACATATTTTATTGGGTCTTTACTTTTTATATCATTTATTTCTGTATTAATTATTCTTTTTGTTACTAGTGGTATACTAGCTCTTCCTTTTGCATATCTATAGTCTATTACATGTTCTTTTTGTCTTACTACATAGTATTCTTCCATTTTTCTATTAAATATATTTTTTATTGTTGGTATTTTAAATATTTTTTCTACATTTAAGTCTAACTGTTTTCCTTTTATTTCGTCAAATATATTCTGTCAAATATTATTTTTTGATTTGTTCCTTCTTCATTTTAATATTCTTCCTTTGTTATTATTTTTATATCTTCTTCAGTTATTTGGTTCATTTTTATATCTTCTTCAGTCATTTGATTCATCTAATTCACTATCTATTTTGATTATCTATTTCATTCTCCGAAATTTCATATGTACTATCTTCACTTTCTAATTCATAATCGATAAAATCTATCTGCATATATTTTGTATTTTCTATTTTTATTTCTGATATTTGTTTATTTTTTGAGTTTTTTTGGTAATTTACAACCTCTAGCTAAATATCCTAGTTTTCCACAATTATAACAAGTACATTCTTTTATAGATTTCTTTTTTCTATATGGTCTTTTATGTTTATAATCTTTTACATAATATCTTTTTCTTGGTTTCTTATATTTATATTTTGATTTTATATATTTCTTATATTTCTTATGTCTTTTTCTTTTCTTATAATATCTTTCTTCACATCCAAATTGAGGTGTTATTTTGTCTTTTCAACATGCTAAATTTCTTATTAATGTTTTTTCCATTTTTATTTCTTCCGTATATTTTTCACATAGATTTCTATACCATTGTTGTAGAAATTTTATTCTTGCTCCTAGGGTATCTACTATTTTTACGTCATCCCAACTTTTTATAATTTTTGAACTAAATGGTTCAGGTAATTTACTAAAATATAATTTTCTTAATTTCTTTAGTTTCTTTTATATTATATGTTCCTTTATAATAATATTCTTTAAATGCACATGTATACTCATCTATATAGCACATATTACATATTGCTAATTTTAACATTAAATTCCAATTCGTATCTTTCTCTTTATTTTGCTCTTATTCTTCTGTTGTTATACTACTAAATTCTTCTCTTATAGCTATTTCATATTTTTTCAATATTTCTGTTAGTAGTATTTTAGTAGGTATTGATGTTCCTTATGTTTTATTATCAGATCTTAGTACTTTTTTACTTGTTTCAGCTAGGTTTAAAAACCATAATTTTACTGTTCCTATTAATGTCTTTTCTATATATTCTGGTGTGTTTGTAATATCTATATTATTATCTAATAATTGTTTTGACATGTATCCTACCCATAGTTGTATTACTTTATTTGTGTCTATTACACATTCCATATAATTAATTACAACTTTTTAGATTTAGACTATGTAATAGACAAAAATAAAATAAAATAACTATAGGTAGAATACATGTCAAAACAATTATTAGATAATAAAATAGATACAATAACTACACCAGAATATATAGAAAAGAAATTAATAGGAACAGTAAAATTATGGTTATTAAACCTAGCCGAAGCAACTAAAAAAGTACTAAGATCAGATAATAAAACATAAGGAACATCAATACCTACTAAAATACTACCAACAGAAATATTGAAAAAACATGAAATAGCTATAAGAGAATAATTTAGTAGTATAACAACAGAAGAAGAAGAGCAAAATAAAGAGAAAGACATGAATAGGAATTTAATGTTAAAATTAGCAATATGTAATATGTGCTATATAGATGAGTATACGTGCGCATTTAAAGAATATTATTATAAAGGAACATATAATATAGAAGAAAGTAAAGAAATAAGAAAATTATATTTTAGTAAATTACCTAAACCATTTAAGTCAAAAATAATAAAAAGTTGGGCTGAAGCAAAAATAGTAGATACCCTAGGAGTAAGAGTAAAATTTTTACAACAATGGTATAGAAATATATGTGAAAAATATAGAGAATAAATAAAAATACAAAAATATTAATAAGAAATTTAGCATGTTGCAAAGATAAAATAGCACCTCAATTTGGATGTGAAGAAAGATATTATAAGAAAAGAAAAAGACATAAGAAATATAAAAAATAAAAATATAAATATTAGAAACAAAGAAAATGATATTATGTAAAAAATTATAAACATAAAAGACCATATAGAAAATAGAATTCTATAAAAGAATGTACTTGTTATAATTGTGGAAAACTAGGACATTTAGCTAAAGATTGTAAATTACCAAAATACCCAAAAAATAAACAAATATCAGAAATAAAAATAGAAAATACAGAATATATGGAGATAGATTATATAGATTATGAATTAGAAAGTAAAGATAATATATATGAAATTTCGGAGAATGAAATAGATAATGAAATAGATAGTGAATTAGATGAATCAAATGACTAAAGAAGCTATAAAAATGAAGCAAATAACTGAAGAATGTATAAAAATAATAACGAAGGAAGAATATTTAAATGAAGAAGGAACAGATCAAAAAATAATATTTGGCAGTAATATATTTGACGAAATAAAAGGAAAAGAGTTAGACTTTAAGTGTAGAAAAATATTTAAAATACCAACAATAAAAAATATATTTAGTAGGAAAAAGGAAGAATACTACGTAGTAAGCCAAAAAGAACATGTGATAGATTGTAGATATACAAAAGGAAGAGCTAGTATACCACTAGTAACAAAAAGAATAATTAATAAAGAAATAAACGATATAAAAAGTAAAAACCCAATAAAATATATACACCATGGAGGAACAGAGATATTAATAAAAGCATATTTAGAGAAGGAATAGATACACCAATAGAATTATATTTAGCAGATGATAGAATTATAAAGCCTATAGAAAAAAGTATAATTACAGCCATAAAAGGAAATTTAATATACCAAAAATTTAAATTTATAATAAGTGCGAATTATTCAGTAGCAATAACAGATAAAAATATAGATAAATCATTAGTATTATATTGAAAAATATCAGGAATAGAACTAACCCCAAGAAGTGAAATATTTACAGCAAGATGTAAAAATCTATATGTACTAAAAACAAAATATAAAATAATAGGAAAAAATAAAATTAATAAAATACAAATAGAAAGTCTTTTTGAACAATTTGTAAAAACAATTGATAATAATGATTATGGTTACAAAGACATAGATATAGAAGAAGATTTAGAAATAATAAATGATAGAATAAGCACAACAAAAAGAATAGCTCGTGAAAAACTAGAATCAGCAAGCTCATTAAAACGAACAAGTTATGAAATAACTTCAACAGTTAATTTAAATCAATATTATATAACAGGAACAATAAAGGAAAAAGAATATTTAATACTCATAAACACAGGACAAGATGAAAATTTTTTAGCAAAATATCTAGTAAAAAGTGAAGAAATAAAATCTAGTAGTGATATATGCCCAGATCTACCAAGGATTCTAATAAACATTAAAGATATGGCAGAAAAAGAAATAATAATAGGAGTCAGAAAAATAAAAATAGAATTTGAAATAAAGGAAGAAATGTAAAATGCAGACATAATATTAGGAATAAAATGGTTAGAACAAGTAAAACCATACAATATAGAACATACACAATTATCTATAACATATAATAAAGAAAGATTATTCATAAAAAGAAATTTAACATGATATGAAAATATATGTACTTGTAAAAATAATAGTAGAATGATATTATAATAGGTATTATACACCTATGATAGATATAGGAGCAAAAGCAAACTTATGTAGATACAACTGTTTACCAGAAAGTAAATGAGATGAATTAAAAACATCAATAGTAGTCAAAGGATTTAATAATGAAGGAAGCTTAATTACATATAAAGCTAGAAATATAATAATATTGATATAGGATAAAATAATAACAATAGAAGAAACCTATAATTATGAACTAACATCAAAAGATATGCTTTTAGGAATGCCATTTTTAGATAAATTATACCCACATATAATAACTAAAATAGATTGGTGGTTTATAACACCATGTAAACTAAAAGTAAAAGCAAAAAGAATTATTAATAAAATAAGAAAGAAATCTGATTGAATAGAAGGAAGTGAAAAATTACACAAAAGTTAGAAAATTTAAAAAATATAGAAGACACAGTAGACCTAGTTGTATTTTCGATAAATAAAAAAGAAATAACTATATTTTCAACAGATAAGGTAGAAATAATAAAGAAAAAAATTAAGACAATTATATAGTGAAGATCTATAAAAAGGATGGAAACAAAAATAAAACTACTATAAAAATTTAATTAATAGATAAAAATAACATAATAACTCAAAAACCCTTAACATATAATTTTGACGATTTAAAAGAATTTAAAATTCATATAGATAAATTATTAGAAAAACAGTATATACAAACAAACAATAGTAAATACAATAGTTCAGCATTTATAGTAAATAAACATAGTAAACAAAAAAGAGGAAAAAGTAGGATGGTTATTGATTATAGAAACCTAAATGCAAAAAGTATAACATATAATTATCCAATACCAAATAAGATATTAAAAATAAGACAAATAAAAGAATATAATTATTTTATTAAATTTGATTGTAAATTAGGATTTTACCACTTAAAGTTAGATGAAAATTCTAAAGAATTAACCGCATTTACGATACCACAAGGATTTTATGAATGAAACGTATCCATTTGGATATAAAAATGCACCGGGTAGATATCAACATTTTATGGATAGTTATTTTAAACAATTACCTAATTGTATAGTATACATAGATGATGTACTACTATATACAAAAACTAAAGAGGAACATTTAAAATTATTAGAACAATTTACAGATATAAAAGAAAAATTGTGAATAAGTTTAAGTAAAAAGAAAGCCGAAATTATGAAAAACCAGATAGAATTTTTAGGAATACAAATAGATAAAAGTGGTGTAAAAATGCAACAACATATAGCACAAAAAATAATAAATTCAAAAGAAGAATTAGATACAAAAATGAAATTACAATCATTTTTAGGATTAGTAAACCAAGTAAGAGAATATATACCAAGACTAGCAGAAAACCTAAAGCCTTTACAGAAAAAATTAAAAAAGGACGTAGATTATAATTACAACGAAGAAGATAAAAAACAAGTCCAGAAAATAAAAATACTTTGTAAAGAATTACCAAAATTACAATTTCCAGACGAAGATAAAAAATTTATATATATAGTAGAAACAAATGCAAGTGAATATAGTTATTGAGGAGTACTTAAATATAGGTACGAAAATGAAAAATTAGAACATCATTGCAGATACTACTCAGGTACGTTTAATGAAACAGAAATAAAATGGAAAATAAATAGACAAGAATTGTGTTTGTTATATAAATGTTTATTAGCATTTGAGCCATATATTGTATATAACAAATTTATTGTGAGAACAGATAATACCTAGGTTCGCTGGTGGCTAACAAAGAAAATACAAAATTCAGTTACAACAAAAGAGATTCGGAGACTAGTATTGAATATATTAAATTTTACATTTATAATTGAAGTAATTAGTACTAACAAATATGTTATTGCAGATTACATATCAAGACAAAGCTACACAGACTGATATAATAGAAGATGATTCTTTAGAAGAAATACTCAAAACCCTAACTATGCTTTCAATGAAAGTGGACAGTATGAGTAATGAAATAGAAAAGCTAAAGACTAATAATGTTAAACTGAAGTCTAAAGCTATGAATCAGCTAACTCAGTAGTGTGCAGAGCTATGTCGATCGGAAGACATTAAAATTCCAGAGCTAAAAGGAGACGTTGGGACACTTCATAAAACCTATAACGTTTATAAATCTACAATTGCAGGTACAAACAAAGGAGTTAGTGGACAAAGATACCAGATGAACATGAATAAGATATTTGAAAAACCATTTATACCAAAAGCACAAAAAGACCCCTTGTATATACCCCTACAAATGGCCACATATCGAGATAGTTTGAACCAAGATAAAAAAGCTTATAACCATATAGCCCGAGGATTTATAGAAAATATCTACAAAGTATAAACATTTATAAACCTTAACACTAGAGCTTCAAATGTCCAAGAACCAAACACAAACTATATAACCCAAAAATTGCAAGGTTACAATAAGCTAATCACGCTACCCAAAACCAACCAAGCTTGATAAAAATATGTTTCGACTATGGATTATTAAATACCGTATGTACCCAAGATGGAGAAGAACTAACAGCTATAGATGAATTACATAAAGTATTCACCACCTATAAAAGAGAAACCAAAGAAAATCTATTTTATATAAACTTTTATACTGCACTAGCAGAGATATTATACGACGAGATCAAACCAGTTATACAATTTGTAAAAATAGGATTAACTAGAGATATGATTATACTAGAAGATATTGTATAGCAGCCAGAGATACCCAAAATTGAGATACCTGATTTTTATGCAAATAAACAACTTATTGGATTAGCTATAATTATTCAAGAATTAGCAAATAATTACATCAATGGAAACCCAATATAGAGCTATTATTCAAGAGACCATCAAATGATTTATTCAAATTCAAGAGAGTTACAACAAACAGATATGGAAGATATTAGACAATAGATAATGACGTTACTTAACCCAGAAAAATAATCTACTGCAAGAGCAATTAGGAAAGGATTTATTTCAGATGAATTATTAACAAGACATTGAAAGATAATTGGACACCAATATCCAGACCATCAATGTTCGAGATGTAATGGAGGAAATAATATTATCCCAGAAGTCCAGCTAGAATAAAAGAAAAAATCAACCAAGAAGATAAGGACACCAGCTAGAAGATAGAAACAGAGCAATTAATAAAAGGCAAGCTATTATATCATGAAAGCGATATGTAGAGAGCTTTCTTGATTTCCTTTACGTAGATAATGTATAGAAACTATTGGCCTTTTAATTTTGTTGACTTTTTGGCACTTACCATAATTGCTTTTTGTCTTTGTAAGACTTTTTGTAGAAGATGTAATTATTAAGTAGGAGACGTGTAAATATATATTAGGACAGGTGTAAAGTAAAATAGTATACACACTTTCATTCTTAGGTTATAAATAGACGAGCATTTTGCTCAGTTAGAGAAAAGTCTTCATGTGTTGAAGCAAACCTCCTTCTTTATAAACAAAAAACTTTTGAATATTTAATAAAAAATAGATATATTTCTAACCAAAAGCTATGGATGAACAAAACATAGAATTATCAAACCTACCAGAATAGGTATATTAATTTATGATTATGAATAGCTAAATTCATAAATTTCTAACAATCATGATATGATAAAATAGGTTCATGTTAGTTACTTTATAGTAGAATTACTCGAAAAATAGTATGTTAAGAAGTTTATTAGCAAAGTGAAAAAGAAGAAAAATTCCTAAGAACTATGCCATCCTAAAGGTGAAACCAGTGAGGCAAGAAAGCCGTGATAGGGGAGTAGTCAGAGTAGGGGCGCTGTTTAAGGGAAAAGTATCCAGATTACCATGCTAGTAGTGACCGAAGAATATGTTATTTAAGAATAATCTAGTATATAGTAATCTAAAATGATCATATTTTTTTATGTGTATGATTGAAGGGAATATTTTGAAAAAGCATCATATGAAAAATGAATACTTATTTATCTGATGAAATGATAGATAAATTTAAAATACTTGTTTTGTATGTACTTAAGGACATAGAAATTATAGATATAAGAAAAATCATATTGGAAAAAATATTTCATAAATATTTTATGACTAGAATAAATTACATACCTCACCTACCTAACTACTCTTATAAATACTTACATACCAAACCTACACATCAACCATGATATATTACTTGTATTTAGAATATTGTAAAATGGATATGAAAAATATACAATAAATAGAAAAATTAAAGAAAACAAATTTAGAAGAATATACGAGAACCAAAGATATAAAATATATAGAATACCTTAATGAAAATATAGAGAAATTAATAAGATTAAAACAAACATCTAAAGAAAATTATGAAAAAGCATTTAACTAACCCACCTAAATGACAGATAATTTTAAAGTACTAGTTTTATACATACTTAGAGATATAGAAATTATAGACGTAGAGAAAATAATATGAGAAAAAATATTTAACATTGAAGATGAAGAGCTAGATATAAATCAAATAGAAGACGAGTTAGGAGAAATATACTTAAGTGATGACAATCACTATTACTACCTAGATAATTATTCAGATGGATATTATACAGATTAAGAAATGCCAGAATATATTCAAAGAGTTAGAGAAAAACAAAGTTGGCTATACGAAGAAATTAATTATAGAAACCAGCTTAGAAAAGGAAGAGAATAATTAAATAATGATTAATTTGAATAAATAAAACCATAAAACAATTAGAATCAAAAGACAATTTAGAATATGATTTAGATATAGAATTATTCATAGATGAAAAAGACAGGATAAATAACAAAATAGATAACCTAGAATTTAATATCAGATATAGTATAATTAGAATAAATTATTATAAAGAAATTTGCAGTATCACAACTACTTTAGGATGAAATGATAGACTATGAGTATTTAAAATATTGGAGACAAGATATGGACAAAATAAGATTAATAGAAATACTTATGAAAGAGAATTTAATTGAATATTTTAGAACAAAAGATATAGAATATTTAGAATACCTCCAAAATAATATACAAGAATTACAAAGACTAAGAGAAAAAACTAAAGAATATTACAGTAAAGCATTTCATCAAATACTATCTAATCAATCCCCAAGATATAAACATTAATAAAATTAAAATAAATACACTAAAAATAAAAATGTTTAGAGAAGTTAAGAACTATCCACGCACAAATAAAAATAGATCCATTAGAGCTATAATAGATCTATTTATTACCCAAGTTATCTGCACCCCATACTATTGGAAAATAGACAAAATAAAACAACAAACCACAGAAGAAATACGAAAAATAGAAGAAACTAAAAATAGTAGTATTGCTGAATGCCCAAATCTGGTCCATATCTATATGTCCATTAATTTGGTCCAAATAGCTCAAGTAGATGACTCACCTACTAGCTTAATTAAGTCAAGTAAGCACCTAAATATTCTATTCCATTTTCAGCTCCTAATCCCTTAAATCTAATCTTGTACCTATACACACTTGGTCATTTTAAACTTCAGCTTTAAATACTAACTTACGATCCCAAGTTTAATTAGTTGTATCGACGTTAACATGGTTGCATCACATTAAACTGTACGAGCAACATCTATTATTCTATCTACGCCATTAATACTTGCACAACAAATATCATCTGTTAACTATACCAAAAGGCTATACCAAGTTCTATGTAATTAGAACAAGTACAAGTAAAATATAGGATATTACATCCTTCCCCCCTTAGAGACATTCGTCCTCGAATGTTAGCATAACTGTCCAACCAACACAAGTTCAAGCCTAAGTTTAATATCCTTATTAATACATAGTACCTATATTTACACTTACTTGTTATTGCTCCAATTCAGCATCTTGGACTTTTTTCTTCGTATTTGAATAAATGGGGGTACTTGGATATCATCGCTTCTTTAGTTTCCCATGTTATCTCTTCTACTTGTTGGTTTCTCCAAAGAATTTTTATCGAAGCTATTTCTTTATTCCTTAACTTCTTAACTTGTAGGTCTAGGATAGAAATAGGTATTTCTTCGTAGGTGAAATCTTCCATAACTTATACATCTTTAGTAGGAGTAATATGAGATGGGTATCCCATGCACTTTTGAAGCATTGAGACATGACATACTGGATGGACTGTTGAGAGCTCTTGGGGTAGCTCTAATTCATAAGGGACTTGGCCAAACCTCCTAGTAACCTTGTATGGGCCTATATAATGTGTAATTAATTTTTATTTCTTACCAAATCTCATAGCCCCCTTCATTGGTGACACCTTTAAGAATACCCAATTACCTATACCAAACTCTAGCCCCTTTTTTCTAAAATCTGCATATTACTTGTGTCGACTTTGGGCTATTTCTAGCTGCCGTTGGATCACTTTAACCTTTTCCATAGCTTGATAAACAAGATCTAGCCTGAACAAGGCAGTGTCATCCACTTCAAACCATCTAATTGGTGATCTACACTTTCTTCTGTACAAAGCTTCATATGGTGCCATTTTGATTCTTGAATGATAGCTATTGTTATAGTCAAACTAGATGTGAGGTAAATGATCATCCCAACTACCTTTAATTTCCAATACACAAGCTCGCAGCATATCTTTAAGTGTTTGAATGGTATGTTCTGCTTGTGCATCTGTTTGAGGGTGAAAAGCTGTACTTAGATTTATTTGTGTTCCCAAATTTCTCGAGAAAGACTTCCAAAAATTTGTAATAAATTGAGCTCCTCAATCTAATATAATAGAGATTGGAACTTCATGTAGTCAAACTATCTCTTTAATATATAATTTTTGCATATTCTTCAATTGTGTAAGTGGTCCTAACCGGTAGAAAATATGCTGATTTGGTAAGGCTATAAATGATCACCCATATTGAATCAAACCTTTGAGATGAACTAGGCAAAACAGTGATGAAATCCATGTTGATCGTGTCCCACTTCCTAATTGGAAGATCTATACATTTCATATAACCCCGAGGGTTTTAGTGCTCTACTTTAACTCTTTGACAATTTGAATATCCTGCTACAAATTTTGCAATGTTCTTCTTCATGTCACCCCACCAATACGTACCTTTAAAATTATGATACATTTTAGTTGACCCTGGATGGATGGAATACATTGAATGATGTGCCTCTGTCATAATCCTCTTTCTTAGCTCATCTACATTTGGCACACACAATCTGTTTTAGCACCGAAGTACACCCTCTAGCGTAAGCTCAAATGCCTTTGTCATACCATATTGCACATTTTCCTTAAGCTGCAATAGAATGGGATCTGCATATTACTTCTCTTTTACTTCAGCTAATAGTGATGATTCTACCACATTATGCACAATAAGCCCATCATCTGGAGTTTCAAGAAGGCGAACCCCCAACTAGGATAGTTGTTGTAGATCCTTAGTCATCCCTTGTCTTTCTATAGACGGCGCCATATCCTTATGACTTAATGCATATGCTACTATATTTGCTTTCCTCGGATGATACAAGATATCAACTTCATAATTTTTTAACAGCTCAAGCCATTTTCATTGCCTCAAATTTAGGTCCTTCTGATTAAAGATATATTACAAATTCTTGCGGTCAGTATTTATGTCAACATGAATCCCATACAAGTAGTGATTCCATATCTTTAAGGCAAATATAACTGCTTCTAGCTCCAAATCATGCATTGGATAGTTTTTCTAAGGTGGCCGCAATTGTCTTGAGGCATATGCTATGACTTTGTTGTGCTGCATCAATACACACTCTAAGATAATTCTTGAAGCATCACAATACAGTGCATACCCTTCTGTGCCTTTAGGTTACCCTTCTGTGCCTTTAGGAAGTATCAATACGAGTGTAGAAGTCAATTTATTCTTTAGATCCTGGAAACTTCTTTCACATGCATCATTACATTATAACTTAAATGCTTTGCATGTTAGCTTTGTTAAAGGTGCAAAAATTGAAGAAAATACTTCAACGAACCTTCTATAATAACCTACCAACCTAAGAAAACTACAAACCTCCATAGGCGCTATAGGTCTTGGCCAGTTCTTTAAGGCTTTTATTTTTTGAGTATCAACCCTTATTCCTTAATCATATACAACATGGCCTAAGAATACCACAGATTTAACCAAAACTCACATTGGGAGATCTTTGCATGTAGCTTTTGATCACGAAGAATCTACAATACCTGTCATAAGTGATTGGCATGGTCATCATTTGATCTCGAATAAACCAAAATATCATCGATAAAAACTATCACAAACACATCAAAGAATGGCTTGAACACCCCATTCATCAAATCCATAAAAGCTACAGGTGCATTAGTTAGCCCAAATGACATGACTAGGAACTCGTAATGACCGTACCGTGTTTGAAAAGCCGTATTGGGTATGTCCTTCTCTTTGATCCTCATTTGGTGGTAACCAAACCTTAAAACAATCTTTGAAAATCACTTAACGCCTTGCAACTGATCAAATAAGTCAACAATTATCGGAAGGGGATATTTGTTCTTAATAGTCACCATGTTCAATTGCCTATAGTTAATACACATTCTTAATGAGTCATCCTTCTTATGCACAAATAACACTGGTGCACCCCAAGGGGACACACTAGGCCTTATGAACCCTTTTCCTAGCAAGTCTTTTAATTTCTCTTACAACTCCTGTAATTCTTCTAGCTCTATTCCATACGGAGGAATTGAAATTGGTTGAGTACCTAGAATCACGTCAATACCAAACTCTACTTATTGTTCTGGAGGCTAACCCAAAAGATCTTATGGAAATACATTAGGAAATTCATTTACCACTTGACTAGTTTGACGATTTAGTGTCTCCATATCTGTATTCTTCACTCTAACTAGATGACATATGTAACCCTTGGAAATTATTTTTTTTGCCTTAAAAAAGAAATAAATTTACCTCTTGGTGCACCAATATTACCTCTCTATTCAAGGACTGCCTCTCTTGGAAAATGGAAATACACCCTCTTAGTTCGGTAATCTACTGTGCAATAACAAGAAGCTAACCAATCCATACCTATTATAGCATCAAAATATACTATTTCTAACTCAACCAGGTCAGCTATTGTATTGCGACCGCAAAAGTTATTATACAATTTTGATACACACTCTTAGCTATAACAGATTCACCATTCAGTGTAGATACTTTAAGTGGATTAACTAGCAATTCTGGTGTTTTTTTGAACTTTCCAGCAACCAATGGAGTGACATATGATATGTGAAAATATGGACAATGTACCTGTAACCACATCTGGAGAAGCCTCTGAATTTTGTTGATCCACTAAAGCATATGTACGATTCTGAACTCCACTAGAGCTAGCTGCTCCTTTAGAACCTATACCATGACCCATAGGCTGTACCCTTTACCTGAATAATCCACCGATGATAATGATGCAACGACTGATCCAGTAGGTCATGCCATACCACCTATGCCCCTTTGAGGGCATTCTTTCATCGTATGTCCTGATGTACCAAACCAAAAGCAAGCATTTGTCCCATACCGATATGCACCTAAATTAAGGTTTCCATATTTTTTACATGGTTATTGAGGAGGACTTAATTGGCTCATACTCCCTTGATCTTTATACCAAGCTATTTGTAAACTCTAACTCTCATTTCTTTGCCCAAACTAGTTGCCTTTAGACTTTTAAAACTGTGGTAGAGTACTAGCTGCTGAATAAGAAGATAATGGCCTAGGTGGTCTATTAGAAAATTGAGTCCTAAACTCTCATTGGGATTCCATGAACTGCCTCATAGATCTGGACCTCTTGGAATATCCTCTTTCCATTTCTTGTGTTCTTCTTCTTTGCCTCTGATCCTTTATTTTTTATGCAAAAGCTTGTATCATTGCTATGTCCATGTCTTTGTTCAAAGCAACAGTATTACAATCTCTAACCAAATATGGATCCAACCTATCCACATATCGATGAACTCTATCATCCATAGTAGCTACAACCTTAGGAGCATACTTAAACAAGGAGTTAAACCGGATGCTGTACTCCCTCATGTTCATATTCCCCTGGTGAATATTCAAGAACTGATCTACATGAGCCTTTCGAATCTTGAATGGAAGGTAATGATCAGGAAATGCCTTTTTGAACTATTTCTAAGTAGATTAAGGTGCATCAATACCCCTAGATCATTTCCAGTCTTCATACCAAAACATCGCCTCCTCTTTTAATCTATATACTACTAGCTCAACTATCTCTTTACCTAATACATGCATGACCTCTAGAGCCCTTTGGATTTGATCAATAAAGTCCTGTGGGTCTTTATAAAGATCTGATCTAGTGAACGTAGGAGGATCCAATTTAAGAAAATCCTATGTTCGTACGCTAGCTGCCTTATCTGTACCACTAGAACCTGTGGTTGGAATAACTTGTCCTTGATCTTGTCCAGCAACTATATGAGCCAATAATTACACCGCATTTCTTAGATCTTGGTCTGTAGCATTTGTAGGTGGTTCTGAGGATACAATTCTTCTCCTTCTTAGCCCTTCTAGAGATGAAGGAGAAGAAGAAGTTTGGGACACAAACTCAGCTTGAGCCTCACTTTGATTAGCTCATCTAGGTGGTGATTTGCTCGTCCCTTCCCCAAAAACCACGTCTATTCGCTTACCTGCATTCTTACTCCTTCTTGTAACTGGCCTCTTTACTATAATAAGAGGAAAAAAATAGGTTCAATAGTTAAATTTGACTTTACCTACAATATGGGCTCTATTGCACGATCTAAGACATAAAGAAAAAGAGAACCCCTAAATATCCCATAGCCTCCTTTTTATAGATGTGGTGCATAACAAGCCTATAAATGAGACTCTATCTAGACACGGCTTTGTAGAAACCCTTGAAAGACCTACTCTAATACCACTTTTGTCATGCCTTAAATCTTATTGGGGCGGACAACCACCCATTGCCGTAAAAGCCCGAGAGAACCAATTCATAACCTTGTACTTCCCATGCATGTAACTACGACAATTAAAGGTTCTGATGAATATGATATTATGTATCGATGAGAATAGTTACACATATAAGCACAAAGTGATATATACAACACTTGGCCGTTAGGGCCATCATGTCTAGAGACAAGACACTACCATAACTTTACATTAGTCTACAAAGCCTCTAAAAGATACATAGACTTAGTTAGGGTTGGGACAAACCTCCGCCCTACTCTTGACCTACTGCATAAGACCAAAAGATATGGAACAAACTCGGAAAGCCCCAAAGAAATCTGGAGCTCACCAATAGCAGCTAGATATCCTAGGCTCCTACTGAGGAGGCAAGTTTTCCGAATCACTTGTGCCTATAGCATAAAATATAGGTCCCCCATAAGGGGAGTCAGTACGAAAATATGTACTGAGTATGCAAGGCAGAAGAGTAACAATACATGATACAAAGGCTCAATAGAAATCAGATACAAGTGTATAAGTAGTAGTAGTAGACCATCTTTAGATATACTTGTGGGACTATGTACATTATGTTCCTTTCTTCATTTTTACCTTTCTTACTTCATAATATTTGTAAGCCATTTATAATGCAAATGACCACCTGATCAATGGTAAATAGATAAACTAGGATCGACCCGCTCTAGGCTTAAGCCCCTGAGCTGCCACCTACATATAAAGATTGGGATCGAACCATGCAAGGCTTATGCCCCTGAGCTACCACCTATATATAAAGATATCGGGATCGGACCATGCTAGGATTATGCCCCTAAGCTTCCACTCATTTACAGATTTGTGTTACTTAGTTTATTTAGCCTTTGAGATTGTTACTTTGGTGGTCACAACATTATGGTACCTTGAAATAAAAATCTTCCACTAAGAGATATGTAAATGGGTAATTAATGCAACAACAATGAGATAGGGAGCTGTTGGCACACAAAGGAAGTATTTATGAGTTGAAAATAACACATGGGTCTTATTTGAGTAAACGGAGAACTTTTGAAATTTACAAATAAAGATAGGTGTGAAGGTTTAATAATAAGTGTGTATTGAGGTGTTTTGGCATGTTAGAGAGTGGGAACAAGGTCATTGGCTTCATGGGGTATAATACGCTGCTATTATGTGTCACTTGTTATAGGATAACCTTGGAAACTTACTAGTTGGAACAAATGTTTGATTTCATGCCAAAGAGTACAAAATTAAGTATGCCTTACATACCTGGTTGTACAACTCCAATACCATCCCAAATCAACTTCCTGCCCTTTTCGATTACTTATCTACAATGAAATATATGGCAAACTAATATTAGCAACAAACCGTTACATTTTGGCTATTTAACTTCACCAAACTAGTGGTCGGAAAGTAAACCCTTAATTTATTAATAAAGGATGTCACTTTAACCCTCTTATACTCCAATTAGATCCACATATCACACATATTCATATAATATCCCCAGACATAACTTTGGCTTCATTGCACCTTCCAACCAACACACAAAACGAAAAGAGCAATTGATGTACACAATCATTAATTCGGTGATGTATCACCACACCCATCTTTTATAATTCAATAAAAAATAATCACACCTTTACCAAATATCAAATGGGATGCCCCCAATGTAAACACACAAAACAGTCTGCAAACAACACCCCAATTGTCTTTTAATAGCAACCAAATATGTGCAATCCTCTACCAACACATGTATATGGAAAAAGGACAAAAGTGGATAGCAATCATACCTTGATTTCCTTTGTAGTTCAGTGTCTTAATGTGTATCTATTCAATAGATTAATCCCTTAACCAATACACAAAAAGAGAAAAAAGAAATCCCTTAATAACTAAGAACAATGGACTGCCCAAACTTATAGAGTGGGCTTTCCGAAAATTAATCTTCAAGAACACATAGTTTCCTTAGTACAAACTCATGAATTGTTTACTTAAATTTATCTTAGAAGGAAGGTAAATCCCAAGAAACCTTGTGGAATTATAGGGTTGCTTCATAGCCAAGAGAGAACAAGAGAGAAAAACCTAGAAAGCTGGAATTTTTTTGTCAGTTAAAAATAAGCAAAATTTGTTGATTTCAATCCATATAAAGGAGCTGCTCTTTGGCCGACTTTCTTGAACATTTTTGTACTATATATTATCAAGTAAATGGTGTATCTACTTTCCAAATATATTTGGTTTCTGTGGATCCAAAATTATTGGGCCTTAGCTACCCATTTTTCCTCCTTTTCTTTTCTTTAATTTGGGCCTTGGCAGATTTGAGTATTGGGCCCTTTTCTCCATTTTCTTTCTCTTTTACTTAATTTTGGGCACAAATGAGTACATTAATATAAGCCCAAATATGGTCCATAGACATGGGTCCATTAATTTATTCAAAATAGCTTAAGTAGGTGACTCACCTACTAGCTTAATTAAGTCAAGCAAGCACCTCAATATTTTGTTGCATTTTCAGCTCCTAATCCCTTTAATTTACCTTTAACTTATACATACTTGGTCACTTTAAACTTCAGATTCAAATACTAATTTACGATCCAAAGTTTAAATAGTTGTGTCGATGTTAACTTGGATGCATCACATTAAACTATACGGGCAACATCTATAATTCTATCTACACCTTTAATACTTGCATAACAAATCTCATTTGTTACCTATACCACAAGGCTATACAAAGTTCTATATAATTAGAACAAGTACAAAAAAAATATGGGATGTTACAGTTTTGAGGATCTGTAATACTATTTTGAGACGGTCTGCATGATTATGTTCACTGCGGGATTAGAAAAGGATGTCATCTATGTAGACTATGATGAACATGTCCAAGGAATACTTGAACACATGGTTCATCAAGTTCATGAATCCTGATGGGAAATTGGTAAGACCAAAAAACATGACTAAGAATTTGAAGTGACCATACCCGAGTTTGAAAAACTGTACTCGAAATGTCATATTCTCTAAATATGGGTTGATGATAGAATGATATGATATCTATCTTAGAGAAATAGCTCGCATCCTATAGTTGGCCAAATAAGTCATTGATTCTGGGAAGTGGATACTTGTTCATAACCATGACTTTATTGAGCTGACAGTAGTCTATACACATTCTAAGAGAGCCATCTCTCTTTCATACAAACACAACTGGTGCACCCCATGGGGAAATACCGGGCCTAATGAATTCCTTATCTAAGTGATCTGTAAACTATTCTATTAGTTCTCTGAGTTCCGCTGGTGCCATTCTGTATGGTGGAATAGATAAAGGCTGAGTATCTGAAAGAAGATTAATGCAGAAGTCTATTTCCCTTTCAGGAGAAACTCTGAGAAAATCTTTGGGAAATACATCTGAATATTCATTCACTACAGAGATTGATTCAATACTGGGAGTTTCAAAACTAGAATCCTTAACTCGAATAAGTTGATAGACATATCCCTTAGATATCATTTTCCTGGTACGTAGGTAGGAAATAAGCTGACCTCTGAATGCTGAAATACTACCCTCTACTCTAGGATGGGTTCATTTATAAATTGAAGACTATATTGGACTATGGCATAGCAGGAATAAAGCCAATCTATTTCGAGAATGACATAAACATCTATCATCTCTAATTTGACTTAGTCTGCTGAAGTGCCTTTCTCAGTTACCATGATTCGATAGTTCTTGTATACCCGTCGGGCAATGATGGTTTTACCCACTGGAGTAGAGACTAAAAAAGTCACTACTAGAATTTTAGGACTGACTTCGAAATCAACTACTAGATAAGGAGTAAAAAAAAGGAGAAAGCTCTTGGATCTAGCAAAGAATAAACATACAAGTGAAAGATCTGTAACGTACCAGTAACCACATCAGGAAAATTTTCCTGATCTTGTCATGAATGAAGAGCATAGATCTATTTTGGCGCTACCCACTAGTAGCACTGGAGGTGGTACCCTGCTGATCCAAGCGACTAGACTGAGCAGAGGAATGGTTACGCTGACCCTAAAAACCTGACTAGGGACAGTCTTTAACTCTATGGCCTGGCTTGCCACATCCAAAATAGACGTCGTTGCCAGCTCTACAAATACCCTGATAGTTCTTACCACAAGTCTGACAAAAAGGATGGGTTTGGGCATTGCTAATACTACCCTTTGGATTAGGGCCTGGTGCCCTATCCCTATTTCCATCTCTTAATTTTGGCACTGGAGTACTAGCTGAAGAAGGGGCTAGGACAATAGCCTATTAATTGATCTGAGCTACTACTGAGTAAGATAAAGTGAGGGAGTCAGTTCTGAATTATCGGTGAAAGGCATGCTCATCTAGGGAATCCGCCTGAATGGGCGAAGGTACTGACTGATTTCCGGTGCTCCTTATGTGAGCCCTTTTAGAAGACATATTCTGTAAATAAAATGGAAAAATGGATTTAGACTGGGAGTCTATATTTAAGATTATGTTCACTGGCACGACATGAATACTAAAAGAAGGGAAACTATTCCTAAAACATCTCATAGCCTCCTGTCCATAAGTGTGGTGCACAAAAGACCCATACACAAGACTCTACTAGATGTTGCTTTTTAGACTTCCTAGGATACTGTTGAACCTTAGGCTCTAATACCAATATTGTAATGCCTCAAATCTGGTACCCGAAATGCTACATGGTGCTTGTGACCCTGAAGGAGCAAAAGCTAACCCATGACAGATATATATACCTGAACACTGCATAATATACTGTATAAATGTAGAATAAAAGGCTGAAAGGCCATAAGTTTCAAATATCTAATAAAACACAACATCCAAAAATATGGTATATCAATACCAAAACATCTAAAATAACTGTCTGAATATATTATAGTCTGAAAGCCTTTAACACTGTACTGCCTGAATAATGAGTTGATGGGACATGTCCCTAACTAACTCCAACTACTGAAATAAACTAAGTATTGTAGAAGTGAAGTAATCAAATCATAAAATAATCAAATGATGAGGACTCACTGATGACTCTAACTACTAAAACTGGAATGCTACTAATGTTCTGTACCTCGTACTTCTAAACCTATGGTATAAAATACCATAGTGTAAATATGTTAGTATGATTGAATGTACTGGTATACTAGTGAATTAGTCTAGATTCAAAGGGTTCTTATGCTTGACCAATACTAATTGACTATATAAAATGAACATGAGAATACATGCATGAATAAGTAACTATAAATGAATTTGTGATAATGCTGACTACTGAGTCTAAATACTGATATCACGAGTTACTGATAACTGATATAATTGATACTGAGTGACTGTATCTGCAAGTCTAGATTCTGATGGAACTATCTGAGTTCCATACTATACTGGGTGACTGTATCTGACAGTCCTAAATTTAGTAGAACTATCTGAATTCTACTACTGAGACCTGAGAGTGAGACTGTAGGAAGTATTCCTTTAACTAACCTGCCCCTAATAAGCTATTATAGCTGAGTTGGGGTCCAATCTGTAACCCCAATTGGAAGGGTTTCAATACCGTGCCACTGGTAAGGATAAGTTGTAAGTGATCCCTCATCTAATATGTACTCTAAGGATAATGGTGGGACCCTCATCTAACAAGTTAATCCACCTCATCAACCCTTAACTAACAGGTTAGATGTTCAACCTACATTGGATATGTAGTTCTAGAGTGCAAGGATTGCTCCTAAGAATCACACCCTCTACTTGTAGGTGAGTTCACATCCCTGGGCTCACTTGGTGCTGAATCCTACTCCCATCTGATTAGACACTGAATTAATTATACTAAACTGACTGGACTGAGTTTACTGAGTTTTGTTGACTGACGGAGTATCATTGAGATCTGATAATTGACTTACATTACTAAGATTACTTAGATTACTGAGTTTTCCTGAGTCATGAGATAGACTGAATTCTACTTAACATGGCTTGACTGAGAGTATCTTGAAAACACGACACTGGCTTTAGGCACAGTGCTAATTTTTTGGGTACAAGTACCCCCAGGACTTAATAGCATAAAACTGACAAAACTTGACACTTCTTGACATATGACCATAGTCAACAATTCATAGTATAATCATCAGGGATATTCATGAAGTATTTTCATGCCATAATCTTACACATGAATAGAAGTGCATGTAAACATGTCATAATTTCATCAGCCTAATCTCATGAGCATTACATCAATCCATCATAAAGCATAACAATAACATGGGAGTCATTTGAACTTAAGGGGGAAACATAGGTTCATCATTTTTGTCACAGTTTTTCTATTATCTTAGGCATTTTATCAAAAACCCTGCATGCAAAATTATAAACGTAGGCTTGGACATTAAATTAATTCATTATGGTTGCATAAATCAACACAATTTAGTAGATTTCTATCCACATGCTAGCATAAATTAATGAAAACACATTTAACGATTCCAACTTGGGTATCATACACAACATCAACATGTTCATAATCAATCCACAACATAAACAACACAATTTATAATTTAAAATTGGATTCTTGGATTTTATGGTTGAAAGAAATCAATGAATGAACACTTGACATACCTGGGTTGATGATTTCTTAAAGATTTGGGGAGGAAAGCTTTAATTATGGAATTGAAAATAAGAACCTAGGGTTTCTTGTTCTTGGGGATTGAACTTTGAGAGAAACCCTAATTCGATGTTATAAAGGAATAATAAAGTTATGAGCTATTCTGTAGTACAATTAGGGGTTAAAATCGGTGGAAAAAGATCCTAATACCCTTTTAGAAATGACTTTAAATTTCTTGACTAGATCTATGAAGGCTCGTCTGATGGTCCGTTATTGGCTCGACGGTCCATCATTCTGACCATTACACTTGGGAAAGAATAGGGACTCACTTCCTTAGTAGTGATGGCTTGGTCGAAGCTCCATCGCTAGCTCACTGGTCTGTCAACTTGTCCATCATACCTTATCCAAAAGATTGACTTACTGCCTTAGCTGCGATGGTTTAGGTGACGGTCCATCACTAGCTCGACGGTTTGTTAACCTGCCCTTCACACCTGGGCAGTTCTGAAAACTCTTAGTAAAACATCTATAATTTCTACGCTAATACTGGATTTTGGATGAAATTGGTATCGTTGGAAAGCTAATTCAATTTCCCACATGATAAAAAGACAAAATTAGGGAAATTCTATCTGGTTTAAACATTAATCATTTAGAAAGTCATCAATAAATCTTTTGAAGACTAGATTCGACTTAAAGAATGTTTGGGGTATTATAATATGTTCATTGATATCCTTAAATTTGAAGTACTTGATATATCCATGATGTAGTAGTTGTTGATTCATGCCCTAGAAAAGGTTATGCCTTCCATGTGTATGTTAAAATGCTTAAGTGAATAAAAATTGTGCATTATGACCTATTTATGAGATATATGATGAACTTATAATGTGCCTACATGTTCAATATGACTCCCATGCTAAAGCTATATCTTGTAATAATTTGGTGAAATGCTCATAAGTAAGGATTTGGGAAATTATATTATGTTAGCATGTATTCCCATTCATGTGTAAGCTTTTGACTTGCGAATGCTTTATGAAATCCCTTAACGATAGTAATATGAATTATTGACTATGGTTATGTGTTCAACTAGTTTCATGTCTCATTTATTTTCATGCTATCTAGTTTTGGGGTAGTTAATACCCAACAATTTAGATGTGTCCCTAGATCCAATGTCAATTTTCAAGATAACCTGAGTCAATCCACGATCAGTAGAATTCAGTCAGTCTCAGAACTTAGGAAAAACTCATTAGTATTTTGTTCAGCCTTCAGTAACTCAGTCAGTTAACAAAATTTAGTAATATTCCATCAGCCAATAAAATTTAGTGAACTCAGTCTAGTTCATTCCAGTATGCTCGGTTCAGTGTCTACTCAGTTGGGAGTAGGATTCAGCACCGAGTGAACCTAAGGATAGTAACTCACCTGCCAGCAGAGGGTATGATTCTTAGAAGTAGTCCTTGCATTCCACAACTACATAGCAAGCAGAGGTTGAGACATCAAAACCTATCAGATGAGGGTTGATGGGGTGGCTTAACTTGTCAGATAAGGGTCCCACCTTTCTTGTTAGAGTACCTGATAGATGAGGGTCACTCACAGCTTGTCCTTACCAGTGGCATGGTATGGATGCCCTACCAATTGGGGTTACAAATTAGACCCCAACTCAGTTATAATATCTATTTTGTGGTATGTCAGTTAGATGACTACCTCCCACTATCTTAGTCTTAGTCTTTAGTGAAGAACTCAGGTAGTTCTACAGATTCTAGTACTATCATATACAGTCACTCAGTTTAGTACAAAACTCAACTAGTTCTATTAGAATCAGGACTATCATATACAGGCACCTAGTTATCAAGTATATCAATTATCAGTAATCCATGTTATCAGTAAACTTAGTATTTAGAATCCTTATGACTTTAGTTATAGTTATGTATTCATGCTTGTATCATCACGTAGTCATGTTGATATTATCTAGTCCATTTAGTTTATGCATATGAACCCTTGCATTCATCCTTACCTCACTTTGTGTACCAGTACATTCAAACGTACTTACGTATACTTTTCTTTTGCTCTTTGGTGTCTCATACAATAGGTTCAAACGCTTAGGTTCTCGATCGCACTTAGAAGCTCAGATATCAGCAGTTAGAGTCAGTGGTGAGTCCTTATATTTTGAGGACATGATTATTTCATTCTTTCAGTATTTTAGTACATAGTTGCTTTTAGTAGATAGATTTAGTTGAGGACATGCCCCATCAACTCCTTATTCAGACAGTTTAGAGGCTTTCAGACTATAGCATGTTTAGACAGTTATTTCAGTCTTGGTTTTATCATACCTTGTTCAAATATTGTTTTATTCAGTATTGTTTAGTGTTTGAACCTTATGGTAACCTTTTCCGCCATATTTTTGCATTTATTTTAGATATATTATTGTTATAATATTACTATTATCCAAATCTCAATTACAGATATCTGACATAGGTTAGCTAGTGGTCCTTCAGGATTATTAGCACTATGTAGCATCCGTGGTATCAGACTTGGGGTGCTCCAAACTTGGTATCAGAGCCTAAGGTTCAAAAGAGTCCTAGGATGTCTAAAAGACATATCTAGTAGAGTCTTATGCATGGTTGTGTAGCATGCCATATTTAAGTGCAAGAGGCTATGAGATGTTTTAGGAATAATTTCCCTTCTTTTAGTATTTTTTGTGTGAGTGAGCATTAGCTCCAGTTAAACTCTCGGTCTAATCCTTCTTTCTCTCCCATCTACAGAAAAATACCTTCAAAGAGGACTAGGTAAGAGGAACAAGATATCAGCTAGCACCTCATCCCAATCAGCCTAATCTTTTAGGCGAACATGTCTTCCATGAATAATTTAGAGCTACATTCACTACTTTTGCTCATTCAGTAGCTGACTAGAATGAACGTCCAGCTGTCGTTCTAGCCAACCTAGTGGCCTATTCTGCTCCATCTAGAATTTGGGATTTCACCCGAATGAATCCTCCTTCTTTTACCAGGTCTAAGTCAAACGAGGACCCTCAGGAGTATTTTGATTAGGTGAATAAGATTACTAATATTATGGGAGTTAACACCATCCAAAGTGCTGAGCCTGCTGTATCACACTTGGTTTAAATAGTAGAAAGCAGAGAGGGCTATAGATGCAAGGTCTATTGATTGGGAGGAGTTTACCATAGCTTTTCTAGATAGATTATTTCCCCTAGAGCTGATAGAAGCTAAGGTGTTAGAATTTATCAACCTCAGATAGGGCAACAATACAGTGAAAGAGTATTCATAAAAGTTTTCTCAATTAGCTAGATATGCTCCTCATGTGGTGGCAGATAGCAGATCTTGAATGAGTAAGTTTGTTTCTGGAGAGAATAATAGGATAGTCAAGGAGTGCAGGACCTCTGTGTTGATTAGTGTAATAGACATAGCCAGGCTAATGATCCATGCTCGGCAGGTAGAGGAGAAGATGATTAAGGAGAGAGAAAAGCAAAATAAGAAAGCTAGGATAGGTAGCTTCAATTTCAGTCAACCTAAGCTAGAAGGTGGGAATCATTCTCAATTCCGCCCAAAATCTTCAGTTCTAGCTCCTTTCTCAGCCAGTGCTCCAGTTCCTAAGTTTAGGAATGGTAACAAAGATAGGGCGCCAGGCTCTAAGTCTCAGAGTAGTGTTAGAAGTGCCCAAACTTATCCTCATTATCAAAATTATTACAAGCACCATTAGGGTATTTGCCGAGCTGGCAGTGATATTTGTTTCAGATGTGGCAAGCCAGGACATAGAGTTAAAGATTGTCCCCAGTCAGGTTTTCAGGGTCAGCCTAACCATTCCTCAGCTTAGTCTGGATGCCCAGATCAGTAGGGTGCCACCTCCAGTGCCACCTATGGGCAACGCCCAAATAGACTTTATGCTCTTTAGTCCCGACAAGACCAGGAGAATTCTCTTATTATGGTCACGGGTACATTATAGATATTTCATAGACATGTTTATGCTTTGCTAGATCCAGGAGCTTTCTTGTCTTTTGTCACTCCTTATATAGCAATTGATTTCACAGTTAGTCCTGAAATTCTAGCAGAGTCCTTCTCAGTCTCTACCCTAGTGGGTAAAACTATCATAGCCAGATGGGTATACAGGAACTGTCCGATTATGGTATTCTAGAAAGTCACTTTAGCAAACTTAGGTAAATTATATATGACTAAGTTTATGTCATTCTCAACATGGATTGGCTTTAATTTTATTATCTCACAGTCGAATATAGAAATAGAATTATCCAATTTCAGTTTCCGAATGAACCTATCCTAGAGTGGAGGGGTAACACTTCAGCCTTCAGGGGTAAGCTTGTTTCCTACATAAGGGAAACAAAAATGATATCCAAGGAATGTGTGTATCATCTTATTCGAGTTAAGGACTTCAGTTTCAAAACTCCCAGTCTTGAATCAGTCCTAGTAGTGAATGAATATTCAAATATTTTCCCAGAAGATCTTCCTGAAATTTCTCCCAAAAGGGAAATAGACTTCGGCATAGACCTTCTTCCAGATGCTCAGCCCATATCTATTTTTCCATATTGAATGGCACCAACAGAACTCAGAGAACTAAAAGAATAGTTGAAGGATCTCCTAGACAAAGGGTTTATCAGACCCAGTGTGTCCCCATGGGGTGCACCAGTTCAATTCGTGTGAAAGAAAGATGGTTCTCTCAGAATGTGCATAGACTACCATCGGCTCAATAAGGTAATAGTCAAGAATAAACATCTACTTCCTAGAATTGATGAATTGTTTGACCAACTCCAGGGAGCCAATGACTTTTCTAAGATAAACCTTAGATCATGCTATCATCAACTTAGAGTCAGAGAATGTTATATTTCAAAAATAGTCTTCCATACTCAGTATGGTCACTTTGAATTCTTAGTCATGTTATTTGGTCTTAAGAAATGCCCCAACAGATTTCATAGACTTGATGAATCATGTGTTTAAGAAGTACTTGGACATGTTCTTCATAGTCTTCATAGATGGCATTAGTGTCTATTCCCGTAGTGAGCATGATTATGTGGACCATCTTATAACAATATTGCAGACTTTTAGAAATCATCAGTTATTCTCCAAATTTAGTAAGGGCAAATTTTGGCTAAGGTTAGTAGCATTCCTTGGTCATATATTTTTTGGTAATGGCATTAGAGTTAATCCTTAAAAGACTGAGGTAGTGAGAAATTGGACTAGACCGATCACTATATCAGATATCAGAAGTTTCTTGGGTTTGGTTGGCTATTAAAGATGGTATATTGAGGGATTTTCATCTATTGCATCCCCTATGTCTAGATTGACTTAGAAAAAAGTCAAATTTCAGTGGTCAAATTCATGCGAGAAGAGTTTTATGGAGTTGAACACTAGACTCACCTCAGCTCCAATTATGACTCTTCCAGATGGTCTAGATGGGTATGTCGTGTACTGCGATGCATCCAGGGTAGGTTGTGTCCTCATGAAGCATGGTATGGTCATAGACTACGCCTCCAGACAACTTAAGCCCCAAGAAAAGAATTATCCGACTCATGATTTTAAGTTGGCAGCAGTATTCTTTGCCTTAAAGATTTAGAGGCACTACTTGTATGGGGTGCATATAGATTTGCTCATAGATCATAAAAACCTCTTGTACATATTCTTATAGAAAGATCTTAATCTCCATTAGAGAAGGTAGTTAGAGCTCTTGAAGGATTATGACATGAGTGTCCTTTATCCTTCGGGCAAGGCTAATGTAGTGGCTGATGCTCTCAGTAAACTGTGTATGGGTAGTGTTGCTCATGATTAGTACAGTAAGAAGAAGTTAGCCCAAGAATATCATCAGTTGGCTAGACTAGGTTTTTGCTTAGTCAATTTTGCTGAAGATAGTGTGTGGGTTTAGAATAGTTCAAAGCATCTCTAGTTTCTTAAATTAGGGAAAAGCAAGATATAAATCCCAGTCTAGTCAAGATGAAAGTGTTAGTCAAATATCATAAGGTAGAGGTTTTCTCTTAAGGGGGAGTTATTGTTTTGCATTGTCAAGGTCGTTAGTGTGTGCTAGGTGTTAATGACTTAAGGCAGTGAATTCTTGCATAAGTGCATGGTGCGTGTTACTCTATTCATCTAGGGGCCACTATGATGTACCGCAATTTGCGAGAGATCTATTGGTGGAGTAGGATAAAGAGAGATATTGCAAAATTTATGGCTAAGTGCTTAATATATCAGCAAGTTAAGATTGAGTATTAGAAGCCTAATGGATCCATACAGTAGTTCATTATTCCTACTTGGAAGTGGGAAGAAGTGAATATGGACTTTGTAATTGGTTTGCCTTATACTCGTCGTCAGCATAATTCAGTCAGGGTTATTGTAGACAGAATGACCAAAACAGGTCATTTTCTTTCTTTCTATAGCTATTATTCAGCTGAGGATTATGCCATACTCTACATCAAAGAGTAAGTCAGATTAAATGGTGTTTCATTGTCTATTGTCTCAGATAGAGGTACCCAGTTCACCTCTCATTTCTGGAAAGCATTCCAAAAGTATCTTGCTACCCAAGTTCACCATAGTACAACCTTTCATCCTCATACTAATGGTCAACTAGAAAGGACTATCTAGACTTTAGAAGATATGTTGCGAGCATATGCAATTGTATTTAAGGGTAATTGGGATGACTACTTGCCATTGATTGAGTTTACATACAACAGTATTTATCATTCCTGTATTCAAATGGCTCTATTTAAAACTCTCTACTGTAGGTGATGCAGGTCTTTAATCAGTTGGTTCAAAGTCGGTCAGGCCATAGTGGTAGGGCCTGACTTATTCTTCGATACCTTAGAAAAAGTTTAGTTGATCAGAGAGAGGCTTAGAAAAGCTCAGAGTTGAAATAAATCATACGCAGATGTGTGCAGAAAGGATCTCAAGTTTGAGACTTGTGATTATGTGTACCTAAAAAATCTCTCCCATAAAGAGAGTTAAAAGGTTCAGGAAGAAGGGGAAGCTCAGTGCACGATATATCGGTCCCTTTAAAATTCTCAATCTCTTTGGCAAAGTAGCTTATGAGCTTGAGTTGCCTTTAGATCTAGCATTAGTCTATCCAGTGTTTCATATTTCCTTGCTTAGGAAGTGCATAGGTGACCCAGTAGTTGTAGTCCCTATTGAGGGTGCAGATATTCAAAATAATCTCTCTTATGAGGAAATTCTGGTGAAAATCCTTGACTATCGAATTCACAAACTGAGGAACAAAAAAGTTCCTCTGGTCAAAGTTCTTTGGGAGAATCAGTCTGTTGAGGAATCTACTTAGGAAGTAGAAGAAGACATGTGGACCAAGTATCCTTACCTCTTCTCTGCTATTTTAGACTTAGCCCAAGGTAATGGCTTTCCTTAGGCTTATTTCATTTCATATGCATATTTTACTTACAAACTTGATATTCAGTTTCATGCTTAGTTTGCCATTTCAAACTTTGTATCCTTTACCATTGCATGTTCAGTCATACATTCATGATTCAATTCATTCATGTATTCATGCATCATTATGCATGATCATCTTATCAGTACTCTCAATCACGCATTCACGTATCAGCTCAGTCATAAAATCATGCATCAGATATGCATGCTCAGTATGAATCTTAGTAAATCAGAAATATCTCATTTTTCAGTCGTTCATGCTCAGTATGTGCATCATCTTATCATTTCTCCCATCTTAGTCAGTCTTATTTAAGGAAGAATGTTTCCAAGGGGTAGATATTGTAAGACCCTGCAAAATTTCTAAGCTTTATTTAGTCCTTTAAGCTTGTCAAGGGTCCCAAACTTAGAAAAATCTAGCTAAGTTTCCAGACTTAGTTTATTTTTATCCTTTGAAAGTTGGTAATCTCATTTTGTGACCTTAATGTCATTTAATGGTCTATATTTTCATTAATTCATGATCAGGAAGGTCAATAGGTATTCTCGGACAAGTTTTGGATTTTTTAACCTTGTTTAGACTATGTTTGAAAGTGAAAACAAGTGGACCAACGTGATCTTGGCGCGCCGTGTTGCCTATCACGTTGGTTAATATTATTACCAGAATGCCAGTCAAAAGTCTTGAGACACGGTGCGATCATGGCCCGATGCATCGAGTATCGCATCGATACCATCGATGCATAACGTCACCAAATGCATTAGTGCCCAGTTTAAGTCATTAAATGATCGTGTCCTTAAGGGACTTAGGTCATTTTCTCCTAACCTTCAGCCCTCATAATAGGAAATTTGCCCTGTTTTGGCTAAATACATTCATTATTTCACAAGTGCTCAAGAAAAAAAACCCTAGCTGATTAATTTTAATTTAAGAACTCAAGCTTTATTCCATCAATCTTCAAGAAATTATCAACTAAGGAATGTTAAGTGCCCTTCCAAGGAACCGTTCCACCATTGGAGCTCAAGAAACCCTTTTCAAACTATGAATTTTGAATTCCATGTTGTGGGTTTGATTATACACATGTTTACGTTGTGATATGATTCCCAAGGTTGAATATTTATTAAATTCTTATGATTTCATGATAGTATGTGGATTGAAATCCTTAAATTTAAAGTGCATGATATAGTCGTCATGTATTAGTTATTGATTCATGCCCTAGAAAAGGTTATGCCTTCTATATGTTTGTTAAAAAGCCTAAGTAAATAAAAATTGAGCATTATCACCTATTTGTGAGCTATGTGATGAACTTATGATGTATCCAGATGTTCAAAATGACTCCCATGCTAAAGCTATGTCTTGTAATGATTTGGTGGAATTCTCATAAGTAAGGATTTGTGAAATTATATTTCGTTAGCATGTATTCCCATTCACGTGTAAGCTTATGACTTGCGAATACTTCGTGAAATCCCTCAATGATAGTATTATGAATTATTAACTATGGTCATGTGTTCAAGTAGTATCATGTCTCATTTATTTTCATGCTATAGAGTCATGGGGGTATCCCAACAATTTAGTTGTATGACTAGAGCCATGTGAATTTTCAAGATAACCTCAGTCAAGCCATGATCAGTAGAATTAAGTCAGTCTCAAAAATTAGGAAAAACTCAGTAGCATTCAGTTCAGTCCTAAGTAACTCGGCCAGTTAATAAAATTTAGTAATATTCTAGAAGTCAACAGAATTTAGTGAACTCAGTTCAGTTTAGTCCAGTATACTTAGTTCAATGTCTATTTAGTTAGGAGTAGGATTCAGCACTGAGTGAACCCAAGGATGGGAACTCACCTACCAGCAGAGGGTGTGATTCTTTTAAATAGTCCTTGTGTTCAAGAACTATGTAGCCAGCATAGGTTGAGACATCAAAACCTATTAGATGAGGGTTGATGAGGTGGCTTAACCTGTTAGATAAGGGTCTCATCATTCTCGTTAGAGTACCTGATAGATGAGGGTCACTCACAGCTTATTTTTACATGTGGCGCAGTATAGACACCCTTTTAATTGGGGTTACAGATTTGACCCCAACTCAGTTATAATAACTTATTTGGGGTATGTCGGTTCGATGACCACCTTTTAAAGTCTCAGTCTCAGTTTTCAGTAAAACACTCAGATAGTTCTACAGATTTTCAAACTATTAGATACAGTCACTCAGTTCAGTACGGAACTCAGCTAGTTCCATTAGAATTAGGACTGTCAGATATAGTTACCCAGTTATCAAGTATATCAGTTATCAATAATCCATGTTGTCAGTAAACTCAGTATTTAAAATCGTTATGATTTCAGTTATAGTTATGTATTCATGCATGTATCCTCACATAGTCATCTTTATGTTATCCAGTCAGTTTAGTTCATACATATGAACCCTTGCATTCAGCGTTACCTCTCTTTGCGTATCAGTACATTCACACGTACTGATGCATACTTTTCTTTTGTGCTATGGTATTTTATACTATAGGTTCGAATGCTCAAGTTCCCGATCAAGCTTAGTAGGTCAGATATTAGTAGTCAGAGTCAGTGGTGAGTCCTCATATTTTAAGGACAAAATTATTTCATTCTTTAAGTATTTTAGTACATAGTTACTTTCAGTAGATAGAGTTAGTCGGGGACATATCCCATCAACTCCTTATTCAGATAGTTTAGAGGCTTTCAAACTATAACATGTTCAGATAGTTATTTCAGTCTTGGTCTTGTCATACCTTGTTCAGATATTGTTTTATTCAGTATTGTTTAGTATTTGAACCTTATGGCAAGTTTTTCACTATATTTTTGCATTTATTTTAGTTATATTCTTATTACAAAATTATTATTATCCAGTGATCACTTATAGATATTATTCATGGGTTAGCTAGTGGTCATTAGGGATTGTTAGCACCGTATACAATCCGGGGTACCAGACTTGTGGCGTTGCAGTTTAGTTGACAAATGATGATTTATCGATACATGAGGATTAGTTATCACATGATGACTAGTTGATAAATATTGATTAATTGGCAAGTGACAATCAATGGTTGTAGCATGTCACGACTTGGATGAATTTTAGTTGGACTATGAGAGTTGTAAATGATGGTAGTTGGATGTGTTCTCTTATTTGTACCTTCTAGGGTTATAGGGCTTGCAATTGGTTATTTACTTTTCCACACTAATTAGTGTATGGGCACTAATTTTGTAGTGGTGATTGCATATTTTGATGCTTTACATTACTCTACACTATTATTTTTGTTTATTTACTCATTTATGCAAAACAATTTTGGAGATGATTTAGGTTTATTTCTACCTTGACATAGTTATTTTATCGTACATTGTGTCATTCTCATACTATGATTTAACTTAGTGGGCTGATGATGCCTACTGAGTACCCATTATTTTGGTACTCATACTACTCTTCTAAACCTTTTATGTGTAGATCTGAGTGCTAGTTGTCGTTGTTAATTTGTGTTCATGCGGCGTTAATATCTAGAGATAGGGTAAGCTCGTCGAGATTAAGTTACCCATTTTCTTCTATATTTCAATAGTTAGTTTTTTGTTTTGAGATAGATGTTTTAACTATTAAACATATTTGGGTTGTATTTTTATATCTAGATGCTCTTGTATTGGCTCTACTAGGTTGTGGGATGGTATCTATGTTGAATATCTTTATTTATTGAAATACCATGCCTATTATAAGTTGTGTTGTTGATTGTTTCCTATGTTGGGATTTTCCTTAAAGTTAACCCATTGCATTTAGATTTGAGTTATGGTTCATCTTACTTTTTAGTGGAATTATATAGAGGCCATGATGACTTGTAAATTAAAATAGGATAAATTGGTATCAAATTCTAGGCTACACTGGTATTGGTTGTATAAGAGAAAATATCTAGTAGAGTTATGTAGTAGGAACAATGGCATCCATTTCGTATTTTCGGGAGGCTATAGGACATTCTTAAGAGTCCTTTACTTTTTTCACTCATATCATGTGAAGAATCTGAGTTTGGTTATAGAATGTTGATTTCACTCTTTTATAGATGGACAATATATGTGTTTCCACTACATGAGATAAGGGTTCCAAAATGGTGCCTCCTTCTCCTATTCATGGATAAATCAGAGGTCATGGACAACTATGCAAATTGTCACCAGCTAGGATCTAAGATAGGGGGTCCTCTATAGAACCCTATTCCTACTCCTGAGCCAATGATTCATCCACTCCAGCCAGCGGTAGGCCAGGACAAGCCCAGGATTCACCTGGGTTTATTTCTTCTTCGGTTCTCAGAGATGTTTTGTTTTAGCTTTTAGAGATAGTTGGTGGTGCACTGTCTGATAATGCCCAATCTCCAAATCAAAGGGGTATAGAGGTGGGGGCTCAGATTATGGCTATGGCTACTAGAGTTGAGATCCCTCCTATGCTGATAGTTTCTCAGTTAGTGGTAGCTTAGCCGATGGTTGCCCATCCTGCTTTGTCTGTTGAGAAGCAAAATATTTTAGGTAAATTCTTGAGATCGACTCTGCCTTGGTGTTTTTGTGTTCCAGATGAGGATGTATATGAGTTTTTGATTGCTTGTGAGGATAGGATCTGTAATTTATCCCTTGTTAAGGCTTGTGGTGTGGATTACACCACATTTAAATTAGATTTAGCTGCTCAATAATGATGGATAGATTTTATGGATTCTATCCTATCTAGATCTTTTCCTTTGTGATGGACTTTTTTCTTCGAGATGTTCTTGAAGAAGTACATGCCTCACAGCCTTACAGATTATTTTAGGGATCAGTTCTCTAGATTAGTATAGGTCTCCATGACAGTTGTGGAGTATGAGGCTAATTTTCATGAGTTGGATAGGCATGTCACTTTTACTCTTTATACTGAGTATGAGAGATTTCGTTGCTTTGTTAGAGGGTTTGAGACTTTTACTTTGTATGTCTACTCAGAGTTTAGATGTTATGAGTAAGTCTTTCACTAAGGTTTTGGATCATGCTAGTGTTATAGAGAAGATACATCATGAGTCCCAAGGGGGAAATGATAAGATACCTAGATATTATGGTAGTTTCAGTACGAGTAATAGTATTTCTTGATTCAGAGGTAGTACTTCTTCTGGTAGGTATTCTTTATATCCATTGTATCGACATCAGTGTTAGCCTGGTCTATTGATTCAGGAAGTTCATTAAATTATTGATGGAGGTCAATTTCATACCAGTTGTATCCCAAGTCAGGGTGGAGGTCAGTCATCGAGGGGTTTGTCTTTTGGCTATTCTAGTCGCTATTGTTATTCTGTGTCATCTAGATCTCTAGGTTCTTGTTCAGCACAGGGAGCATGTTATATGTATTGATATTTTTTCCATTCTTCTTATAATACGCTAGTAGTGGGCAATTTTTGCTTCATCTATGAGTGTTCCCCTATTATAAAAGCTCATTCTTTAGCAAGAGGTGGTTCTCAGGGTTGTAACAGTGGTTTCTAGGGTAATTGAGGAGGTTCTCAGGCAACCAAAGACAAAAGGTTAGTTAGGAGCCCAGCCAGGTGGTGGGTATGGTTAGTTGTATGGATTACCTGCTAGACTTAAGGATGATTCTTTGTAAATTATTATTACAGGTAAAATTTTTATATATTGTTATTGGACCCTTACTTTATCTGATCTAGGATTCATTTATTCCTGTATTTATTGTTTTTATGTTCAATACTAATAGTTATATTAGGATTTATTATCTGCTCCCTTGCATCTATCTACTACCGTGGGTGATCCTTTAGTAGTGGATTGGATTTTCAGGTCATGTGTTATGACTATGTGACATATTAATACTCATGATGATCTTATTATTCTAGATATTCTATAGTTTGATGTGGTTCTAGGCATGAACTAGTTATCCCACTATCATGCGGTCATGGATTATTTCTCCAAGACTGTTAACTTAGCTATACCCAGTATACCCCAAGTTATATGCTAGGGAGCTATTAGCTGCGAGCTGATGAGGATTATTTCATATATGTGTGCTAGGAGATGTTTGAGGGATTGTGAGTCCTATCTCTATTTTAATTGTGATACTAGTGTGGAGAGTTTGTTGCTTTATTTTATTCCTATAGTTTGTAAGTCTCCTAAGGTATTCCGTATTTACTTGTCTGCTATTCCCTCTATTTGTGAGATTGAGTTTGTTATTGATCTTAAGTGTGGTACGAAACCTATTTCTACGGTACCTTACCGTATGGCTCTTGCCGAGCTTAAGAAGTTGAATTCCCAGCTTTAGGATCTTCTTGTTAAGGGTGTTATTTGATCAAGTCTATCTTATTACAGAGCCTTTGTGTTGTTTGTGAAGAAGAAAGATGGCTCCATGTGTATGTGTATTTATAATATGCAGCTTATAAGGTGGCAGTGAAAAATAGTTATCCTATGCCTCGCATTGATGATTTGTTTGAAAAACTTTAGGGAGAGATAATGTTTTCTAAAATTTATTTGATATCTATTTATGATTAGTTGATTATTCGGGATAAGGATTACTTAAAAATAACTTTGAGGACCCGTCATGGTCAATATAAGTTCCTTGAGATGTCTTTCGGCTAGACTAATGCCCCAGTTGCATTTATTGATTTGATGAACCGGGTGTTCAAACCTTATTTGTACTACTTTATGATTGTGTTCATCAAAGACATCCTTGTGTATTTGAGGATTAAGGAGGATAATACGGAGCATTTGAAGGTTGTGCTCCAGAATTTTAGAGATCATGTGCTTTTTGCCAAATTTTCCAAGTGAGAATTTTAGCGTGAGTCTATGACATTCCTTGGGCATATGGTATTTTGGGATGGTATAATTGTATACCTGCTAAGATTGAGGCAATTCGTGATTGGCCTTGACCTATATCTCTGATAGAGCTTCATAGCTTCCTCGGTTTGGCTGGTTATTATAGACGATTCATCAAAATTTTTCTACTATTTCAACACCTATAATCAAATTTACCTAGAAGGAGGTTCCTTTTTGATTGTTCTAGAATTGTGAGTTGAGCTTTGGGAAGCTTAAGGATTTCCTTACTTCAACTCCTATACTAGATCTTTCTGTTGAAGGTAATGGATTCACTATTTTTTATGATGCCTCTAGTGTTAGTCTAGGTTATGTGTTAATGCAGTTAGTTCATGTTATTGCTTATTCTTTGATATAGCTTAAGTTTCACGAGCGCAACTACCCCACTAATTATTTGGAGTTGGCTGCAATAGCTTTTGTGCTTACGATTTGGAGGCATTATCTCTATGGTGTACATTATGAGATTTTCACTGATCATCGTAGTCTTTATCACCTTATGACCTAGAGAGAGCATAATTCTAGAAAATGTAGATAGATGGAGTTTCTTAAGGATTATGATATTTCTATCTTATATCATCCGAGAAAGGTTAGTGTAGTAGCAGATGCCTTTAGTTAGAAGGCAGCTAGTATGGGTAGCTTGTCTTGTATTTCAGTTACTTAGAGCCTGTTGGCACAGGACATTTAGTCTTTTACCAATTTGATATTTTGCCTTTATATTTGAGAGTCTAGGAGGATTCCGGTTAGTGTGGAGGCTAGTTCTTTGCTTTTTGAGCTGATTTGGGATAGTTAGATTAAGGATAGTAAGCTTCACTTTACCCATGATCAGGTATTAAGTGGCGAGTTTGAGAAAAACACCATAGATTCTATGGGTGTTGTGATATTTGCTGGTCATATTTTTCTTTCAATTTAATGACTTCATCCAGTTGATTCAGCAAGAGGTTCACAGCTCTGGATATTCTATTTATTTCTGTAAAACTAAGATGTACAGTGATTTGAGACCGTAGTACTGGTGGAATGGCATAAAGAGAGATATTCCAAACTTAGTAGATCAATTCCTTTGTTGTCAGCAGGTAAAGGCTGATCATCATTGACCTAGTGGATTGATTTAGAGATTGCCCATTCCTAAGTGAAAATGAGAGTGGATTACCATGGATTTTGTTAGTGGTTTGCCTCGTACTTCCTGTGGATTTGCTGATATTCTGGTAATTATATATCGATTGACAAAATTAGAATATTTGTCAAGAAGTTAGCTCGTATCTATGTCTACAAGATAGTCCTTTAACATAGGGTTCCCATTCTATTATTTCAGGCTGAGGTTCCATGCTCACTTATAGATTGTGGAGAGCATTTCAGGAGGAGTTGGATACTTAGGTGGATCTTAGTATGGAATTTTATCCGTAGATAGAAGGCCTATCTAAATAAACTATTCAGGTGCTTAAGGATATGCTTTAGCTTATGTTATCGATTTTGGAGGCCAGTGGAAGGATCACTTAGCTTTGGTAGAGTTTTCTTACAATAACAGTTATCATTAAAGTATTGAGATGGTGCTTTTTCAGGCTTTGTAAGGTATGAGATGTTCATGGTTTTGGCACACATACAACACTTCTATACCTTTTAGGTGCAAATATAAGTATTAATTGTTGCCGCTGATTCAATCTTTCTGTGGGGTTGATTTTTGAGATTGGGTGTACTTATTGAGTAAGAGTTACCCATTTTCCTTCTATTTATCTATAAATAGTCTTTCATCTTCGAGATGGGTTGTATCTAGCTATTTAGTACTTATAGTTCATTGTAGTATCTTTTATACTGAAATTACAATGTCTTGGGATGGTTTTTGATATCCTATCTATCTATTTTTCCTTTATGATTATATTATTGCTATCTATGTCATTAATTTTTAATAGCTAGCTTTTAGGCTATTTTTTACCAAGTTAGCCTATTGCATCTATCTTCGAGCTATGGTTCGGCTTACCTACAAGCGGTACCGAGTAGGTGCCATTTTGACTCATAAATCAGGTAATGAAATAGGTATTGTTGGCTTTCTTTTAACGCGTTGATTCTATATTTGAGTGGTTTAGTTGATTTTGGGTCCATTCATAAGGGGAAAACTTCTTGAGGAAGGCTTTGGCGTTTGATTTTTTTTTTGAGGTAGGGTGTGGATTAATGTTCTTCATATTAAGTTGGATAGTTAATATCTGTATAAAATTCATGTTATGGGTATGGTAACTAATCTTAAAAATGATATGGTTACTCGATTGTGCTCGTATGGGGGACGGTGTTGTTCTTATTTTGTGGTTTAGAGGAATTATCTATTATGTGTGATTGTGTGGGGTCTTTTATGAAGATATTGGTTAGATTTTTTATTAATTAGTTGTTATCCTTGTTAGAAATGTCTAAAATTGTAATTATGTGGTATCAAATGGCATGTTATGGTATATCATATTATGTTGGTATGTGGATTATGTAGGAGCATGAACACTTGGTATTTTTGTTGGAATCAAGAAATTTGTCATTTGGTTCATTGTGAGCATTATTTTCTCATGTCATAATCATTGATTAATTATTGGTACCACTGTGAAAATATTTGAAACACTAGAAACACAGGTTTGTGATAATATTATAGACCCTCTCTGAGGGATGTACGGGAGAGGATTCATGGATATTGCTATTGGTTATTGGAATGTATATGGGTTCATGAACCTATCATGGGTCCTACCTGGGATCATAGCTTGGTAGGTATATGCAGAAGTTGTGAGACAACCTTATGCATTATATCACGTAATCATTACCATCATCATCATCATATTGATTGCATTTCATATGTAAATATTATGCTCATTCTTTGTTGTATTATTGTCTTTGATGTGATATCTATCTATGTTAGTGTTTTTACATATATGTAAGTGCAATATGTATATTCTTGTATTTCCTTTCTCATATTTGCATGTGGTATGTGTGAATATGGTAGAACTATTAGTAGACACTTTGTGGACTACCATAGAGAACATTTTTTGATTGTAGGTGACTTCACATAGTATTTATTTTTTATGCTTTATTTTCTACTTTCCTCAGTCAACCTATGATACCTATTGAGTAGAAGTGGACCATACTTATCTTTACAATGCCCTTTTGGTGTAGATCCAGGTAAGAGTAATCTGCATGGTAGTTGATTTAGGAGGTACTTGGAGTTTATTTGGAGTAGCAGTCGATCTATGAATCTAGTTTTGATTTGTAATGACACTTCCGATCAATTTCCATATTTTTGCTTTTTTCATCATTAGAGCTTCTCCATAGCTGCACCAAATAATTTATAATTTTTTAGAGCTGACAGTTCAGTTACCGAACAATTCATTAGGATTTTAGAGATATTTTCCTATTTTAAAGTCTTCATTAGTTCTAAATGGCCACCAAAGAAAATAGTTTAGTAAAATGATCTCATATGCAAATTATCACTGCACCAATAGCTTCAAAATATCAATCTTAGGCCAGATAGACCATTGATTTAGAACTCGAGATACCCGAGGTCATTTCAACCAATAAGTTGGAATGTTGAAATTTTTTGAAATATAGGTATAGGACCAATATTTGGTCAAAATGACCTCAGATGGAAAATCCAATTGTGCCATTGATTTTGGAACGACGAATTTAGTGTGGTTACATAGTTCATTTGCGCATACGTGATTCCAAATAAATATTGAAGCCTTGGAGGAGACTTGGAAGATTTCCAAGTCTTCAGCTATCAACTGATGCAGCTGTGATTGCCATACTTACGCTGTGATTACAGTGATGTAATCACACATAGGTTTCACGACTGCAATATGTTTTATAGACCGCAAGATGCTGCGATCGCATGCCTGCAGGTCGTAATAGAAACTTCTACGGACCTGGACTTGGTATAAAAGTATCCCTTAGTTCTTTATTTTTCCTATTTTCACTCATGTTTTGAAAACCCAAAATCCTAAATTGTGTGTTAGCTTAAAATTGAAGCTTTTGGGAGCATGAAAAACTAGATTAACATTTAATTTTCGTGATTATCATCCTATTTAATGTAAGAACCTTTTCTTTTTTATATTTCTTTATTTAATTCTAAAACCCCCAAAATATTTAGGACTTTATTTTATCCCTAAATTATCTTGGTTATCACTCATTTTTTTTGGGTAATGATTCCTTGAGATTTTATGAATGTTGGGTTGGTCTAAAAAACATGATTTCCATAAATGGGACCCACATGGGATTATTTAAGTGAATTTTTGACCCAAAGCACAATGGTGAAATGTATATATGTTTATGCTCATAATTATGAGTAGATTGTGTTTTTCTTTTCTTGGCATCTTGAGGAGGCTTCTCAAATGGGAAAAGCAAAGGTTTAGCGATTTGTTGAGCTTTCATCAGCGTAGGGTAGGTTAGGTTTATCCCTTGTTGGATTGAGTTATGTCATAGTATATCTATTATATTCTATTAGATTGGGATGGGTTCTAGGTGTTGGATTGATAAAATACAAGACATTGGATAGATGGACCGTTTAGGTAATAATGAAACCATAGAGTTGAAATACTTAGCTTGTGGCCTTGAACCTTAGTGGATTAGACTTCATTACTTTTGTTTAGCATGAGAATGCCTTATTTTGCTCGAAATTGAGTAAAATGCTCTAGTTAATCACTCTTAGTGTAATTTTAGTCTTAGTTGCCAACACTAATGATGGTTGCCTTAGTTCCATTGGACATGGTTAGAATGTTTGAGAAGAAATAACTACTTTAGGGGTAATTGTGGTTTTCTATACATCTAAGTGTGGATTTATACACCTTAGACTTATTCAGGGAAAAATTTGACTTAAATGGTACTTTGGGGATTCAGAAGTAGTCTTTTTGACCCACCTTAAGTCAAGATTGATGATTAGTTCTCTTGAAACCCTTATGCACTTATTTGATGCCTAGTAATACCCAGTTGAGGTAATATTGAGGAACCTTTGTACTTGTTGATTCTGATGAATGGCATTAGAAGTAATGAGTTAATGATTATGTCTAACATATGATTTGTTGATTAAGCTTACGACGAGTTATTTATGATACTATTGATTTGGCTATTGAATGGACTACCGACTACACCATTGAATTAGTTCGTGACTACAATATTGTCTAGCCATAAATTATATTATTTACAATGCTACGAACAAGCTATGTATTATGCCATGATTTATCTATTGCTCAGGATATTGGTAAGTTATCTTTTGTGCTAATGATAAGCCTTTAAATATTGTAACGCCCAAAATCTGGTACCCAAAACACTACACGACGCTCATGACCCCGAAGGACTACAAGCTAACCCATGACTGATATATGTACCTGAACACTGCATAATATACTATATAAATGCGGAAATAAAGGCTGTAAGGCCGTATGTTCCAAATCTGTAAAATAACTAATAAAATATAACATATGGATGGGGTATGAAATACCCAAAACAACTGAATTAAAATGTCTGAACATACTATAGTCTGAAAATCCACTAACTGACTGTACTGTCTGAATAAGGAATTGATGAGACATGTTCCCAACTAACTCCAACTACTGAAATAAATTAATTAATGAGATAATAAATTAATTTTTATGTGCTCGAAGGATGAGGACCCACTGCTAACTTTGACTACGGAGACTGGAATGCTACTAATGCTTTAGAGCTTGTGCTTCTGAACCTACGGTATAAAACCTAATAGCGTAAATGTGTCAGTACATTGGATTGTACGGGTATGCATGTGAGGTAGGATGAATGAAAAGGTTTCACATGCATGAACTATACTAACTGACTGATTAACATATGAATAAGAATACATGGATGAATATATAATAACTGTAACTGAGTTTGTGATAACATTATTACTGTGTTTGAGTACTAATAACATGAGATACTGATATCTATATAACTGAAATAACTGGATATTGAGTGACTGTATCTGATATTCTAGGTTTTGATGGAACTAGCTGAGTTGCATACTGTTCTGAGTTGACTGTATCGGACTATCCTAAATCCTGTAGAACCATATGAGTTCTATTAATGAGACTGAATGACTGTATATTACTATCCTGATTCTATACTGAAACTGTGGGAAGTAGTTATCTAACCGACATGCCCTAAATTATGCATAATAGCTTAGTTGGGATCCAATCTACAACCCCAATTGGAAGAGTGTCAATACGGTGCCACTGGTAAGGACAATCTGTGAGTAACCCTCATATTACCGGTAACTCTAGCAAAAATAGTGGGAACCCTCATATAGCAGGTTAAGCCACCTGAACTACCCTCAAATATTAGGATATGATGTCTTAACCTACGCTAGCTACGTAGTTCTGGAATGAAGGATTGATTCTGAGAATCACACTCTCATATAACAGGTGGGTTCCCATCCATGGGATCGCTAAGTGCTAATTTCTACTCCCATCTGGATAGACACTAAATATGATTAACTGAACTGACTAGACGGAGTTATCTGAGTTCTTTTGACTAACGGAATACTACTGAGATTATTGAATTTTTGAGGTTTCTGAGATTACTGAGTTTATTGAGTTTTCCCGGGTCATATGACTGACTGAATTTCTATAAACATGGCTCGACTGAGAGTATCTTGAAAGCATGACACTGGCTGTAGGTACATAGCTAATTGTCGGGTACAAGTACCCCCATGACTCGATAGCATGCAACTGACAAAGCATGACTTTCTTGAATACATGACGAACATCGACAATCCATAATATGATAAGATGGGAATTTCATGAAGTACAAGTGCTAAAGCACCACAATGGCTACACATATATCCACAATTCATTGACTAAGACCTTTTATCAAACACTTAACATGCATGAACTTGTACATTAATGGAGATTTCATATTATCATACTAGAATGACACTTTTCCTTCACATAGACATTTAATCAAATGCATGGGAATCATGCTTTGGTTATACAATCATAAACACATCTAATAATCATGGCTACATCCATCAACGTGTAAATTTAGGGGTTTATCATTATTATTATGCAAATTATCACATCCTAGGGCTAATCATTGGAATATGTAATTTTAAACATGAATCAATCAAGTATGCATATCATCTAACCATCAACCACATGGTAACTTAGACTGTCAGATTATAATGGTTAAACCCAATTATCAACCATCCAAACTAATAATTGGGTTTAACCATTATAATCTCAACAACGTAACTTAGACATTCATCAAGTATGTAGGTCACTACATAGTTCAAGCTTAAGGCGGGTCAAGTCCCAATCCTAAATCCAATTAATTCCAAATTTAACTTATACAAGACTAATTTTTACCCTTAATTAGACTAAGTTATCTAAATCACATCATAAGGGCTTATCAATTCTTACTAGGCTTATAGGGGAAATCTTGTTCAGGTCTTCCTTCTAAGTCAACTCAAACACCAAGGCCATTTCATAAATAAACAATATCTAGGTCAACATAACCTTAAGGTTAGTGAACAAAATCATTCTTAACTACTAGGGAAACTAAAGTATTCTCATACCATTCATAGGACTACAAGTAGAACTATCTAAGGTCCTAGACTAAGGGTCAAGCATGACACATTGAAAGTTTAATAGCTTATAAGAATTAACTACAATTAATTATACTACAATTAAGCTCAATCTAACCATAAATAAGCCTAACCTACCTTGAGTCAAAGCAACTCACGAACCACCCAACTTTGCCTTCCCTTTTCTTAAAGCTTCTTGCACGAACCAAGCTATCAACAACAATATCTAAGCATCAAAACAAGAATAACAACACCTATTATGGAATCATAATGCCATAGGTCAAAAAATGACACAAACCTCCAAGTGGGTTCCACCTTCTGAAAATGAGTTTTTGAGACCAACCCTTTGTACAACTATCATTAGGGAGATATAATCCTTAAGAAATTTGAGTGAATCAATCATATTTGTGGCTACAATTAAGCCTCAAATACATAGGGTGTTTTTCTAGAATTTATGAAATCAATACCAAACTAGAAGGAATCTTACTTTAGGTTTGTAGAAAAGTTATATTACACAAGTTATTCAAGCTCTTAATCAACCCACAAGAGTCACTTCGAAGATTTTACACTTTATTAGGATTTTAGAGCTCAAGAGGGACACATAAAATGGATAAATCTCGGGCTAAAAAACCTTTATGTAAGCTTTGCCCAGTCCTTGGGTATCGTGGTAGCTCCCCCGCTTGGGCGTAATTACGGTACTGTGTTCGCACCACTCAAACCGAAGTCATGGTATCTCTCTCTATGACAGGCATGACTGAAGCTTGGAACTTAGTTTTGGGCTTTGGCCAATGCCTCAAGATGAATTTAGAGTCTGATTCGAGCAAATAAGATATTTAACAACATCGATTTTGATCTTTCAGATACGTTGGCAAAATTAGATTTCTTATTTAAGGTTGTTTAATAGATATTTTTTGCTTGGTGGTCAATTAGAACCAATAAAGACTTCAAATTGAAAAAGTGGTTCTAAAAGTTAAATGAACCACCAGGTAGCCAAACTATTGATTCCACCAAGTCACTAATTACTTAGGGTGGCTATGGAGAAGCTCTATCACCAAAAATAAGCTAAAACACAGACAATGACCTGAAGGGTCATTACACCAAGATTGAATTGGTGGTTAAGCCTGCCATTTTTGATTGTAGATGTTCCCATAATATGACCTTTGAGCATTTCCCACAGATATCACTTACTTAGTATTGTTAGCATAAATAGCTATAGAATAACCACTATTGCTACAAACCTTATACTAACTTATGGTCTACTTCACAGATAGGATAGTATCCACCTCATATTCTGAATGTCCCATATACGTGCTTTTATTAAAATTTGGACAAAATGCCTCTCAATTGGGTCCCTTACAAAAACAATAAAAAATCATCATCACTCCAAAACCATCTATACCAGGCTGACATATCAAGAAGTGTGAGAAAAAAAATTAAAAGAAACTGTAACACCCCGATTTGCTAAACCGGAATGCTACACGATGCTCATGACCCCGAGGGACCACAAGCTAACCCCTAACTGATATCTATAGCTGTATACTGCAAATTATAATATAATAATACGGAATACATAGAACGGTGAGGCCATAACATTCAACTGAATACAATCACGTGGGCGAAAATACCCAAAGAAACTAAATCTAAACGTAAATCCGAAAGCCTCTAAACTGTCTGAATAAGGAGTTGAAGGAACATGTCTCCAACTAACTCTATAAAACTGAATTGAAGAATAAATAAATGAATCAAATCATATTGTCCTTGAATCAATGAGGACTCACTGTGTCTCTGCGACTAGAACGCTACCGCTACTGTTGGGCTGGAGCTCGTGTCTTAGAACCTATGGTGTAACATGAAAAGAAAGCACCATAGCACAAATGCATCAGTACAACTGGAGTATTGAGTATACGAGGAAGGTAGGTTGAACATAAAGGGTTTCATACATGAACAACACTGACAGACTAATATGAACGTAAGAGTGCAAACACACATATATAAAAACTGGGACCATGAATACGTGATAGCATGACCTATAAGCTAATACATGGTTTACTGATAACTGTCATGACTGATACTAAAACTGATAACATAGATGACTGTATCTGACAGTCCTGTATATACTGAAATCTGAAGAACGCTCTAAGTCCTTTTACTGAGACTAATACTGAAACTAATAACATGGATGACTGTATCTGACAGTCCTATATATACTAAAATCTGAAGAACACGCTGAGTTCTTTTACTGAGACTGTTATTGAAACTGTGGGAAGTAGTGTTTAATCGACATGCCCTGTGTGTGCCATTATGGCTAAGCTGGGGTCCAATCTCTGCTCCGACAGAAGGGGTGTCAATACCGCGTCACTGGAAAGGACAGCTCTGAGTGACCCTTATCTTGCGGGTACTCTATGAGAATGGTGGGAACCCTAAACTAATGGGTTAAGACACCTCATCAACCCTAAGCTGACGGGTTAAGATATTTCAACCTACGCTGGCTACGTAGTTCTAGAACATAAGGATTACTACTAAGGCTCACACCCTAAACTGGCGGGTGAGTTCCCATCCTTGGGTTTACTCTGTGCTAACCTCTACTCCTATCTGGAGGGACTGGACATTAATAATTGACTGTACATGACTTAATCTTACTGAATTCCGTTGACTGGCAGATTGTTACTGATATCTGACAACTGACTAAGATCATGAGATTTTCCTGAGTCACATGACTAACTGAAGTCTATGGAATCATAGCTTGAGTTAGGGTATCATGAAACATGACATGGTTCTAGGCATACAACTATAGTTTTCAGGTATAAGTACCCCCAGGACTCGATGGAAGGAAACTGACGCACATGGCTGACTTGATCATAAGAGTAGTGTCCATAATTTATAATATCATAAGTAGGGATCTCATACTAAGCATGGTTATCAACAATGTATTGCATGGAAAGGATTTCATATTACATAGAAGTACTTGCACAATCTTAATCCCATGTTCGTTGTATAATCATATTGGTAACACATGCTAATAGCATGGAAATTCATGTTGATTGCATGGTTACCATACCTCTTATTCACAAGTAGGATTTGCAAGTAAATATAGTATAATCTCATAAGAATATTTCATGAGCATTCCAACAACATTTACAAGGCACATTAATAACATAGAAGTCATTGGAACGTAAGGGCATATCATGAATCCTTCACTTCATCACAATTTAGCTATATTGCATGATTTTTAGTTCCTTAGGTATTTTATCAAACACCTTACATGCACATCTTAAGCATAGGTGAATTCATCAAATTATATATCATGAACGACAAAATTTACATGTTTCCAACTCATTGGATATCATGAATTCACAAAAACATATATAAAGATTCCATCTTGGGAATCACCCAATATCAACAACATGATCATCAACCCCCAACAATATAGAAATCATACTTTATAATGAAAAAGAGGAAAAAAATCAAGCATCAACATGGGTATGATCATATCACCACAATCAACCAAGCTTTTGTATTTTAAAGATTGATTCTTGAACTCCACGGATGAAAGGAATCCGTGGATGAACACTACACATACCTTAGAAGGAAGATTCTTGATGATTGATGGAGGAATTTCTGTGAAATCGGATTTTCAAGCTTAATTATTCAACCCTAGTTGTTTTTCTTCTTTAGTTCTCTTAGATGATGATCTTTGAGATGAAAATAGGGTTGCCGTATGTTTAGAATATATATATTTCGTAGGGTTAAGTATAGGGTCGTGTAAGGAGTATTTAAAGACTTAATTACCTTTAAAATAACTCAAGACGGAGTGTTTTTGACACCTGAAATTGGCTTAGGCAGTGCCCAAGTGTTCGCCTATGCCTGGATTGGGCGGTGCCTAACCAATCTCCTATTCTTGGGTTAGGCGGCGACTAACCAATCGCCTATGCTTACTATCTCTCACTAAAATGGGTATAACTTTTTACTCGGGTATTGGATTAAGCAGAAATTGGTATCATTGGAAAGCTAATTTGATTATCTACCATTTGGTGGGTCTAAATCAGCCCAAATACCACATTAACATCGAGTTATACTCATTCAGAGATAACCCTTGCAAAATCGAACACTAAAACTTGATGGATTCAAAAACTCTTAGCTTGTATTACCTTAAGTGACTGATATGAACATGCTTAATGCATCATAAGCTATCCTATCACTACGATATTCATTGCAATTCATGTACTCAAGTATGAATAACAGGATTCGAAACATGCGGGGTATTACAATATCTCCTCCTTGGGAATATTAATCCTCGAATGAGAATTTACTGAGAAGGGATACAAGAAAATAGAACCTGAACTGAACATGAAGAACTAAAACTTGATCTCATGATTAACACGCTAAACATACTAAACTTGTGCATATCTGATGCATGGACAACTGATACATGAATGCATGACTGAGTATGAAACGGTTAATAGGTACCAAGTTTATACTGGAAACATGAACATGAAACCTAATAAGATTAAGGAGAACTATTACCTTGAGCTTGATCTGAATTGGCGGGGAAGAGGTGAGGATACTTGGTACTCATATCTGCCTCTGCTTCCCAAGTAGCTCCTTCATGAGACTGATTTTACCAAAGAACCTTGACTAGAGGGACTTCTTTGTTCCTTAATCTACGAGTCTGATAATCTAAGATTTCGAATGGAATCTCTTCATAAGAGAGGCTGTTCTGAATGTCGATGCTCTGAGTAGGGACAACAACTGTTGGGTCACCCATGCACTTTTTTAGCAAAGAGACGTGGAAGAATGGATGGACTGAGGCTAGATCTGAAGGCAACTCAAGCTCATAAGCTACCTTTCCAAAGCGACAAAGAATTCTAAAGAAACCGACATATCGGGGACTGAGTTTCCCTTTCTTGCCGAACCTCTTCACTCCTATCATGGGAGAGATCTTAAGATAGACATAGTCATTGACCTCAAACTTGAGATCCTTTCTACGAACATCTGCATAGGACTTCTGTCAGCGCTGAGCAGCCCGGAGTCTCTCTTTGATCAACTAAACTTTCTCTAAGGCGTTGAATACTAAGTCAGGACCTATGACTGAGGCCTCACTAACTTCAAAACAACCAACCGAAGATCTACATCTCCTACCATAGAAAGCTTTAAATGGAGCTCTCTGAATACTAGAATGATAACTATTGTTGTATGCAAACTCAATCAAAGGCAAGTGGTCATCCCACCTTCCCTTGAAGTCAACTGCACACGCCCTTAGCATATCTTTAAGAGTCTTAATGGTACTCTCTTATTGACCATCTGTCTGAGGATGAAATGATGTGCTGAGATAGACTTGGGTATCATGACCGTTTTGGAATGCTTTCCAAAAGTGAGAAGTGAACTGGGTACCTCTGTCTGAGATGATAGATAGTGGAACACCGTGTAATCTGACTAACTCCCTAATATAGAGTCTGGCATAATCCTCGGCGGAATAAGAAGTATGAATAGGAAGGAAATGATCTGACTTGTTCATTCTATCTATAGTGACCCAGACTGAATCATGCTGATGACGAGTTCTAGGCAAACCTGTCACGAAGTCCATGTTAACTTCTTCCCACTTCCAAGTAGGAATGGTGAACTCTTGCATGGAACCACTAGGTTTCTGATGCTCTATCTTAACCTGCTGACATGTGAAGCACTTAGCCACAAACTCTGCAACATCTTTCTTCATCCCACTCCACTAATAGATCTCCTGCATGTCGCGGTACATCTTAGTGGCCCCTGGATGAATAAAGTATCACGCACCATGTGCTTCTGAAAGAATTCACTGCCTTAATTCGTCTACACCTGGAACACATAGACGACCCAGGAAATAAAGAACACCATCTCCCCCTTGGGAGAAAACCTCAACTTACTGATTCTGAACTGACTCTTTGAGCTTGAAAAGGCTAGGATCCCTGTCTTGTTTCTCTTTAACCTTCGAAACTAGAGATGACTCTGAACTACTATGAACACATACACCACTCTCTGAAGAATTAACAAAGCGAATGCCTAGTCTTGCAAGCTGGTGGATCTCCTGAGCCATCTTTTTCTTACTATCCTCAACGTGAGAAATACTACCCATGGAGATTCGACTGAGAGCGTCAGCCACAATATTGGCCTTGCCCGGATGATAAAGAACACTCATTTTGTAATCCTTCAAGAGGTATAACCACCTTCTCTGGCAAAGATTAAGATCTTTCTAGGAAAAGACATACCGAAGGCTTTTATGTTCTGTGAAGACATCTACATGAACTCCATAGAGGTAATGCCTCCAAATATTCAAGGCAAAAACTACCGCTACTAACTCAAGATCATGAGTAGGATAATTCTTCTCATGTGGCTTTAACTGTCTGGAGGCGTAGGCTATGACCTTAGAATGCTGCATGAGGACACAACCTAAACCCACTCTTGATGCATCACAATAGACTAAAAAACTATCTAAGCCATCTAGAATAGCTAGAACCAGAGCGGAGGTGAATCGAGTCTTCAACTCTTGAAAGCTCTTCTCGCATGAATCTGACCACTGAAACTTAATCTTCTTCTAAGTAAATCTAGACATGGGAGATGCAATAGAAGAAAATCCTAATATCTGATAGAGATATAGGTCTGGGCCAGTTTCTTACTGCCTCAATTTTCTGAGGATCTACTCTAATACCATCACCGGAAATAATATGGCCAAGGAATGCTACTGATCTTAGCCAAAATTCGCACTTGCTGAACTTAGTGAATGACTAGTGATCCTTGAGAGTCTGAAGAACAATCCTGAGATGGCCTGTATGATCATGCTCTATGCTAGAATAAACCAGAATATCATATATAAAGACTATGACAAACATGTACACGTACTGCTTGAATACACGGTTCATTAAATCCATAAAACCTACTGGGGCATTGGTAAGACCAAATGACATGACTAAAAATTCAAAGTGACCATACCGAGTATGGAAAGCTGTCTTTGGAATGCCACATTCTCTAACTCTTAGCTGATGATAGCCTGATCTGAGGTCTATCTTGGAGAAGTAACTGGCACCCTGAAGTTGGTTGAGTAGATCCTCAATCCTGGGAAGAGAATATCTGTTCTTAACCATGACCTTGTTAAGTTGATGATAATCAATACACATCCTGAGAGAACCATTTTTCTTACGCACGAATAATACTGGCGCACACCATGGGGAAATGCTGGGTCTGATGGATCCTTTATCTAAGAGATCCTTCAACTGATCTTTCAGTTCCTTGAGTTCTGCTGCTGCCATTCTGTATGGCGGAATAGAAATAGGTTATCCTGAAAAAGGTCTATGCCAAAGTCTATTTCCCATTCGGGAGAAATGCCTGGAAGATCTTTGAGAAAGACATCTGAGTATTCATTAAAAACAGGGACTATTTCAAGGCTGGGAGATTCAGAACTAGAATCCTTAACATGCATGAGATGATACACACACCCTTTAGAAATCATTTTCCTTGCCCGAAGGTAGGAAACAAGTTGACCCCTGAATGCTGAAATGCTACCCTTCCACTCTAGGATGGGCTCATTCGGGAACTGAAACTAAACTATCCTATTTCTACAGGCAACTGTGGCATAGAAGGAATGAAGCCAATCCATGCCGAGAATGACATCAAAATCAGCCATCTCTAACTCTACTAAATCTGCTGACATGGATTTCTGAGATATCATAACCGGGCAGTTCCTGTATACCAACCGAGCTATGATGGTTTTACCCACTGGAGTAGAGACTGAGAAGGGCTCTGCTAGGACTTCGGGATTGATTTCAAAATTGCTTGCTATGTACGGAGTAACAAAAGACAAAGATGCACCTGGATCTAGCAAAGCATAAACATGAAGATGGAAAATCTGTAATGTACCAGTAACTATATCAGGAGAATTTTCCTCATCCTACCGGGACTAAAGAGCATAGAGTCTATTTGGGCATTATCCACTGGTAGCACTAGAAATGGCACCCTGCTGGTTCGGGTAATTGGACTGAGCTGTAGAATGATTTTACTGACCCTGAAGACTTGACTGCAGACACTCCTTAATCTTGTAGCCTGGCTTGCCACAACCAAAACAGACATCACTACCGGCTCTGCAAATGCCCTTGTGGTTCTTACCACAAGTCTAACAAAGAGAATTTGTTCGGGCACTGCTAACACTGCCCTGAGATTTAGAACCTGGCGCTTTATTTCTATTGCCATCTCTGAACTTTGATACTGGAGCGCTTGCAGAGGAAGGAGCTGGAACGGCTGACTTGGAGCAAAACTATGAACGGTTTCCTCTATCTGACTTGGGGTGAGCAAACTTGAAATTACCCGACCTTGCTCTCTTGTTCTGCCTCTCCCTAGTCTTAAACTTTTGCTCTTCTACTGTTGGGCATGGGTTATGAGTCTTGCTAAGGTCATATCACCGATCATCATTGCAGATCTACACTCATTTACCACGCTATCATTGACCCCTGACACAAACTTGCTCATCTTAGTTCTATTATCTGCAACCACATGAGGAGCATACCTGGCTAGCTGAGTGAATCTAAGAGAATACTCCCTAACCTTCATATTCCCCTGCCTGAGGTTGATGAACTCAAGAACATTGTCTTCCCTCAGCTCTTGGGGAAAGAATCTATTTAAGAAGGCTATGACAAATTTCTCCCACTCGATAGGGTTTGTATAATCTAACCTTTTAGACTTCCACTGTTTGTACCAATCATGAGCAACATCCTGTAACTGGTAGATGACTAACTCAGCACTCTCAATAGAAGTAATACCCATGATGTCAATGACCTTCTAGACTTGGTCAATGAACTCCTGAGGGTCCTCATCAGACTTAGACCCATGGAAAAATAAAGGGTTCATTCGGGTAAAGTCCCGAACCCTAGCTTCTTGGGAGTGGCCGCTATATTGGATGAAATAACTGGTGGCCATTCATTCTGTGCAGCCACAGACTGAGAAAGTGTGGTAAATGCGGCTCTAAAATCTGCATGGGAAACATGTTCATCCAAAGAATCTTTGGGCTGAGGAGCTGGCTGGTTTCTTCTCTTTGGGGCCATGGTCTGGAATAAGAGAAGAATAGATTAGGCTAAGAGTTTAACTTGTATTATGCTCACTAGCATGACATGAATAGTGAAAAAAGGGGACTGTTCCTAAAACATCTTACAGCCTCCCATACATAAATGTGGCCCGCAACACACCCATGTACAAGACTCTACTAGATGTGGCTTTCAGACTTTCTAGGACTCTATGGAACCTTATTCTCTGATACCAAGTTTTTAACACCCCAATTTGCTGAATCGGAATGCTACACGGTGCTCATGACCCCGAGAAGCCACAATCTAACCCATGACTGATATCTATACTTGTATACTGCAAATAATAATATAATAATATGGAATATATAGTACTGTAAGGCCATAAGGTTCAACTAAATACAATTATGTAGGAGAAAATAGCCAAAACAACTAAATCTAAACGTAAATCTAAAAGTAAATCCGAAAGCCTCTAAACTGTCTGAATAAAATGTTGAAGGAACATGTCTCCAACTAACTCCATAAAACTAAACTAAAGAATAAATAAATGAATCAAATCATATTGTCCTCGAATCAATGAGGACTCACTGTGTCTCTACGACTGGAATGCTACCGCTACTGCTGGGTTGGAGCTCGTGTCTTGGAACCTATGGTGTAACATGAAAAAAAAGCACCATATCTCAAATATGTCAGTACAACTAGAGTATTGAGTATACGAGGAAGGTAGGCTGAACATAAAGGGTTTCATGCATGAACAACACTAACTGTCTAATATGAACGTGAGACTGCAAACACACATATATAAGAACTGGGACCATGAATACATGATAGAATGACCTGTAAGCTAATACATGGTTTACTGATAACTGTCATGACTGATACTGAAACTGATAACATGGATAATTGTATCTGACAGTCCTGTATATATTGAAATTTAAAGAACGCTCTGAGTTCTTTTACTGAGATTGATACTGAAACTCATAATATGGATGACTGTATCTGACAGTCCTGTATATACTGAAATCTGAAAAATGCCTTGAGTTTTTTTACTGAGACTGTTACTAAAACTTTGGGAAGTAGTGTTTAATCAACATGCCTCATGTATGCCGTTATGGCTAAGCTGGGGTCCAATCTCTGCCCCAATTGGAGGGGTGTCAATATCGTGCCACTAGTAAGGACAGCTCTGATTGACCCTTATCTTGAGGGTACTCAATGAGAATGGTGGGAACCAAAAACTGACGGGTTAAGCCACCTCATTAACCCTAAGCTGATGGGTTAAGATATCTCAACCTACACTGGCTCCGTAGTTCTGGAACACAAGGATTGCTACTAAGAATCACACCCTGAACTGGCGGGTGAGTTCTCATCCTTGGATTTACTCGGTGCTAACCTCTACTCCTATTCGGAGGGACTGGACATGAATAAATGACTGTACATGACTTAATCTTACTGAATTCCATTGATTGGTGGAATGTTGCTGATATCTGACAACTGACTAAGATCATGAGATTTTCCTGAGTCACATGACTGACTGAAGTCTATAGAATCATAGCTTCAATTCGGGTATCATGAAACATGACATGGTTCTAGGCACATAACTATAGTTTTCGGGTATAAGTACCCCCAGGATTCGATCGAAGGAAACTGACGCACATGACTGACTTGATCATAAGAGTAGAGTCCATAATTTATAATATCATAAGTAGTGAACTCATACTAAGCATGACTATTAACAATGTATTGCATGGAAAGGATTTCATATCACATAGAAGTACTTGCACAATCTTAATATCATGTTCGTTGCATAATTATATTGGCAACACATGCTAATAGCATGGAAATTCATGTAGATTGCATGGTTATCATACCTCTTATTCATAAGTAGGATTTGCAAGTAAACATCGCATAATCTCATAAGAATAGTTCATGAGTATTCCAACAACATTTACATGGCACATTAACAACATAGAAGTCATTGGAACGTAAGAGCATATCATGAATCTTTCACTTGGTCACAATTTCTATATTGCATGATTTCTAGTTCCTTAGGTATTTTATCAAACACCTTACATGCACATCTTAAGTATAGGTGAATTCTTCAAATTATACATCATGAACAACAAAATTTACATGTTTCCAACTCATATGATATCATGAATTCACAAAAACATATATAAAGATTCCATCTTGGGAATCACCCAATATCAACAACATGATCATCAAAAACTAACAATATAGAAATCATACTCAAAAACCAACAATATAGAAATCATACTTTATAATGAAAAAGAGGAAAAACAATCAAGCATCAACATGGGTATGATCATATCACCACAATCAACCAAGCTTTTGTATTTTAAAGATTGATTCTTGAACTCCACGGAGAAAAGGAATCCGTGGATGAACACTACGCATACCTTAGAAGGAAGATTCTTGATGATTGATGGAGGAATTTGCTTAAAATCGGATATTCAAGCTTAATTATGCAACCCTAGTTGTTTTTCTCCTTTACTTCTCTTGGATGATGAGCTTTGAGATGAAAATAGGGTTGCAGTATGTTTAGAAGATATATATTTAGTAGGGTTAAGTTTAGGGACATGTAAGGATTATTTAAAGACTTAATTACCTTTAAAATAACTCAAGACGGAGTGTTTTTGACACCTGGAATTGGCATAGGAGGCGCCCAAGTGATCACCTATGCCTGGGTTGGGCGGCGCCTAACCAATCGCCTATGCTTAGGTTAGGCGGCACCTAACCAATCGGCTATGCTTACTGTCTCTCACGAAAATAGGCATAACTTTTCGCTCGCGTATTGGATTAAGGTGAAATTGATATTGTTGGAAAGATAATTCGATTCTCTACAATTTGGTGGGTATAAATCAGCCAAAATACCACACTAATATCGAGTTATACTTGTTTAAAGTTGACCCTTACAAAATCGAACACTAAAACTTGATGGATTCAAAAACTCTTAGCTTGTATTACCTTAAATGACACATATGAACATTCTTAATGCATCATAAGCTATCCTATCTCTAGGATATTCATTGAAAGTCATGTACTCAAGTATGAATCACAGGATTAGAAACATGTGGGGTATTACAAAAACTAAAAAGAAAAATTACCAAACTATGTACAACTCAAAATAACTACACCAAAAATAAGTTAGTTGTTAATTTACAAGACCCAAAAAATAGCACCAAAATAATGTTGCGCCAAAGCACACACACAAGTATACTTGGTCTCACAAAGTAATATAGTGGCCTTATAAAAAGCCTAATATCAATCCCTCATAGATATATGTTGACAACTATCCAATTTGTGTTTACTATTAAGATTTTATTGTTGAAAAGGTACCACAGAGTGTTTTTGTTATAAACTGAAATTAAGTAAATAGTGCAAAAAGTAAGAGCTTGGACAATCAATAAAAAGAAACCTAGGGTTAAGGCACTACGGACAATCATACTATGCTATTAAACTTATTTTGTTAGTTAATTATCTTTGTTGTTGACTCAAAGGATTTATAGTATGATCATGGTCTTCCAATCCTCTAATCTTTTACCTAACTGGATATTACAACTACATCGTTGAGTGTGGATGGAATAATCCATTTAAATGCATTAACATGTCTTCGTTCAAGTAAACCAAGAAAGGCTTATATGTATGTCCCTATCCTATAAACTTATTCAAAGCCCTTATTTTATAAAGGAACAAGAACCTTACTCTATTCACCACCACGTTCTATCCTCTTCTCCCCCTTCCCGAGATCACAAAAATGACAATGAATATACTCTAAAGGTAGATAATCCTTAAAATAGTTATAAAAAGGGTTACTAAAAAACCTAATATGATAATCAATAAAAACAAATTAATTCAAAGCAATAGTAATCGTGTTCTTTACCTTAACCCCAAAAGGTGTCTTTTAGCCACTCACGGACATAATCGTAATAAAAAATTGAATACATGATAAAATCAATAAATAATCTAAAGAAAAGAAATAAAAATATAATTTGAAGTGTTTTCCAGACCATATCAAAGTTTCAAAGCTATCCAAGTTGTGTAACATCAAGTTCAAGTGTCATATTTATAGGACAAAGCTGCTGATTTTTATACTAGGGTGCGCGAAACACCATCATCATGGATACAAACTGTTTTGGGTCTCTTTAGAATATATATATGTATGGAATGTGCTGCATAGCCATTGATTGGGTCAGATATGCTCCATGGACATCCGAAGTGTTAGTTTTATGTCAAATCTTGTCCCATGCTTTCGTTGATCCATTAAAAAATGGTGGTGCTTTTTACACTTGATTGATAGCTTTTATATCATAAATATATCATCATAATCAACACACCAGGGATACTATATCATCAAACACCATATATTAGAGCTTAAAACAACACACAATCCATAACGGTGAACTAGAAACTTAAGCTAAGAACTATTTTGGTCCTATTAAACTTTAGCTTAGTGTTTTGACTCTTGTCTTGATTCAATTGAACCTTGAAATAATTTTTTTTTTCCATACATAATTAAAAAATAATACCATTATGAACTCATTAAACACATTATAATCATTGAGATAAACTAGAACAACACCTAGCTTAACCTAGTAACACTAGTTTTCTCATTTTCACTCTAAGTGAACAATTTAAGTACAAAATTATTTGGAAAATAACTTAAACATTTCAATCAAATACTTAAAAACTTAGATGCTAAATGATGTCATTTTTAACGTATTAAGCATATTATTTGTCCTAAAAAGGCTAAAAATGCTCGGACAATAGCATTGTGGGTGCATAAATCCACCTCAGATCAATGATGATTATATTGATTATACTTGGAATGGGTGAAGGGATATTATGATGATATATTGATACTCATCAAGGCTGGAGAATACTATGATGATATTGATACCCAACAAGGCTAGAGAATACTATGATGTTATTGAGACCTGGCAAGGTCAGAGGATGATTTTGATGATATATTGATACCCATCAAGGCTGCAGGATATTATGATGAAATTGATGCCTATAAAGGACATAGTATGATGTTATTGATGTGCCAATGTGTATATCCACCAGTTCGAGTCCGGCTATATCCTATATATGGTAAATATATATGTGCAAATCATTATATGTAGTTTAGGTATGATGTTAATGTTAGAGATGTCGAGTATCGCTTGAATCTTGTAATTATGATAATTATTGAACTTGTGAGATTTAAAAATAATTGTCGGTTAAAGATAAATGATTTTAAAGCTGTATAGTTTATGATTTTTGATTAATTAATTATAGTGGTAAATATTGGTTAAGTGACTAATCATGAGTAGTTGATAAATGAGGATTAGTTGGTAAAGGATTATTAGTTAATAAACATTGGTTAGTTTATGAGTATTAGCTAGTTGATAATCCATGATTAATGGTTATATGTTGAATAGTTATTAAATGATGACTAGAGGAAATATGTTGACTAGTTATTAAATGAATAAGTTAATAAGAGATGGTTTGCAAATGAATGGTGACTAGCGTGTATCATTAATAACATTTTTAAATGATGGAAATATTATTAAATGCAGGAAATTTTTCTAATATTGGTAAATTGTAAATGTTGGTAAATGAAAATTTAATGGTAATTGAGGAATGGTGGTTTTATGATGATAAAAGTTAGTTATAATGGAGGTTGTTGGATTTATTCTTCTATTAGGTGTACTCTCTATTTGTACGAGAGGCTGTGATGAGTTCTTTACTTTTCTACACCAATTGGCATATGAGAGCCAATATTGTAATCTATAGTTTCTTGTGATAATGCTTCATGATATGTTATTATTGTGAATTGTTTACTTATTATGCTGAAAAGATCATTGACATATGTTGTGGCCATATGTTATATTGTTATCTTGTTTTAATTGCTTATATGTACAATAGTATTGGAGATGATTCAGGTTCATATTTGTAGCTTCACTTAGTTATGTTATCTTGAATTTTATCACACTTATATCATGATTTAGTTTAATCGGCCGATGATGCCTACTGAGTTTCCATTGTTTTGGAACTCATAATATACTTCTGTACCTTTTTAGTATAGATCTGAACTAGCTGTAGTAGTTGATTGTTGTTCGTGTGGTGACTAATTTTCAGATATAAGGTTTGCTCTTAGAGTTCTAGTCATCTATTTAAATCTATCTTTATTTCCAGTCATCAGTTTTTAAGAAATATGTATTGATTATTCTAGATTTTAAGTTGTATTGATACTTTTAAGCTTAAAGTTGATCTACCAGGTCATAAAATTGGTATCTTTTATTGACTGCTTATTTTATCTAGAACCTTTGGGCATTTCCTACCAAATGAACTGATTCTGCTATATCCGGGTTATGGTTTGGCTTACATATTGGAGGGATTTAGTAGGTGCTATGCCGATTCATAAATTGAGTTGTAACATAAATACTGCCTTTTCCTTATCTAGACTACATCTTACTTGAATTCTGAGATGAAGTTTTCTTCCTTTTTTGTATATTTTATATATATTTTGACTTCGACTTGTATTAGTTAGTTATTACACTATGACAACATGTTTTGGGGTACTGTATGGGATATTTTTCTATGTATTTGCCCATTTTTTGTATGTAGGAGTGGTTTGACTCCATTATAAGAGTCGTGTCTATAATTTTTGGTATCATTTTCCATTTTGTATTAGTTTGGGTGACAAGCTTACTTGGCAAGGCTTGTTACGACCAGTGCCATCATGACCGTTTCTTTTTGGGTCGTGACAAAGAAAGCTTATAGTCCTTTGACATAGCGTATGTTTTATTTTGATGTTTCATATGAGGACAATAATTTGTTATATGAGGAGAATGTCAAATTAAAAGAATCTTTCAGCCTTTTAAGCACGAGTGGACATCATGAAGACTAATATGTTGCTACAACACAACAAGCACTGGAGTGCATGCAGTCCCTCGTAGATTTTATCTCAGAATCAAGGCTTCCATCCTCATTATCTTAAGCTCTTAAATATCAAATATTTGTGATCCCCACTTTTTCTTTTGGTTCTTATGATTTTTTTTGGCTTTTACCTAATATATGAATGATTAGTTCTAAGACAATGGTTTATTAATATGTGTTTATCTTGCTTATTTTGTTGGTTTCTCTATAATATTCCCTTGTTTTAGATGTCTTCATATTTAATAGAAAATATTCATAGCTTTTAAATGTAGTGTTTCTATTGATTATGGCTTTGTTGCCTCTATAGACATAATTTATTACATGCGGAAATCTATATTTTTTCTTATATTCTCTTGTTCTCACTCTTTAATGATGTCAAAAGGGCATAAGTGCTTATTTTCTTGTCTTGTATTGATTATATTTTTTATGGTGCAGTTGTGCAGTCCATGTATGGTGAATTATAATAGCTGGAGAAGATAATTATCATGGATAGTCGCAAGTGTGTATTGAATATACAAAGATCAAGTACATTGCTGCAAAGATTGACAAAAATAGATATAGGTTTACCATAATCAAAAAGGAGGAAATTAAATAATCCTCGTATAAGACTTTATGATTGGAAAATTCTATATTTGGTATGACTCCAATAATGGAAGTTCGTCTATTTAGAGTAAGTTTTTAGTGTCCATGATAGTTAAGGATAGTTGTGTCCACGACAAATAGGGATTGGCTTTAAGTTCAGTTTTCTTACTCAAAATAGGACATCATGATGCATCTATGAATGGAGAAGAACATGACAGTTTTGGACAGCTAATTTCATATGGAAAGAAAGTAGTATTCTCAAGAAATAGGAGATCGTATCATGTAGAGACACTCACATCCGCTGAAGGAAAGTGTAACGCCCCAAATCTGGTACTCGAAATGCTACATAGTGCTCATGACCCCGAAGGACCATAAGCTAACCCATGACTGATATTTGTACCTGTTACTGGATTATATATATTATAATACGGAAATATGAACTGAAAGGGCATAAGGTTCAAAGCTGTAACATAGGATCTAATAAATCATAACATATTAATAGGGTGTGAAATACCCAAAACAACTAAAATAACTAACTGAACATGATAGTCTAGAAAGCCTCTAACTGATTGAACGGACTGAATAAGGAGTTGATGGGACATGTCCCCAACTAACTCTAACTAATAAATAAATTAAAGAGATAATAAAGTAATGATCATTGCCTCAAAAGATGAGGACTCACTTCTAGCTCTGACTACTGAGACTGGAATCTACTGATTCTCTGGAGCTCATATCTCTGAACCTATGGTATAAGACACCACAGCATAAATGCATCAGTACTTTGAATGTACTGGTATGCATGTGAGGTAGGCTGAATGCATGGGGTTCATATGCATGGACAATACTAGATAACTGACAAATATAAATATAAGAATACATGTATACATACATAGTAACCATATCTAAAATCGTCATAACATGACTTTACTGATAACTAACATGACTATTGACTGAGTTCTGATAACTGATAACATGAATGACTATATATGACAGTCTTAAATCTAATGGAACTAGCTGACTTCTGTCTGTATCTGAGTTGACTGTATCTGACTGTCCTGAATTCTATAACATAAAACTATAGGAAGTATTCATCTAACCGACATGCCTCAAATGACGCATTATAACTAAATTAGGGTCCAATCTATTCCCATATTGGAAGGGTTTTAATACCGCTCCACTGGTAAGGAGAACATGTGAGTGACCCTTGACTAGCAACTTACTATAATGAGAATGGTGGGAACCCTCAACTAGCAGATTAAGCCACCTTATCTACCCTCAACTAGAAGGTATGATGTCTTAACCTATATTAGCTACGTAGTTTTGGAATACAAGGATTGCTTCTAAGAATCACACCCTCTGCTGGAAGGTGAGTTTCCTTCCTTGGGTTCACTCGGTGCTTATTTCTACTCCCATCTAAATAGACACTAAACATGATTAACTGATCTTTATATAGACCGATTTTACTAAATTCCATTAACTGACAGAATAGTACTGATATCTGACAACTGACTGAGCTCGTTAGATTACTGAGGTTACTGAATTGCTGAGATTTCCTGAGTTAAATGACTGACTGAGTTCTATGGATCATGTCTTTACTGATGATATCATGAAAACGTGACACTGGCTCTAGGCATAGAGCTAAATTATCGGGTAAAGTACCCCCAGGATTCAATGGAAAGAAATTGACAAAGCATGACTATCTTGAATACATAACCAACATCGTAATCCATAATTCATTTATTAAGGTAATTCATCAAACATGTGATATGCATAAGCTTGTACTTAAATGGGGATTTCATAAGATCATACTAGTTAAGCATTCTTTTATTAACACAGGCATTTAATAAAACACATGGTAGGCAAAGTATATGTAGACAACATTATATAACAAATAAACATCATGATTCAACTATAAATTCATCATCAAAGGGTTTAATCATAGGTCCACATGAATCTACCATTATACTAATCAATTCCACGTAAATTGATCGCCCAACATGGATTAGAATTCAATTGGTCATTATGAACATGAACAAAAGCAACCCAACATGAAATTCATAAAGTAATCCATGCAATTGAACTTTGAAAAGAGATTGTTGGGCTTCATGGATTAAAGGAGTTCATGAATGAACACTATGCATACCTGGGTTGAGTTTCTTGAAGTTCTTGAACTTGAAGAATTTGAATCTCTTAGTTCTTGAAGAAGATTTGGATTTTTTTCTTAGTGATTAATCTTAGAGAGAAAATCCTAATTTTGTTGTTGTAGATGGATAATGAATTTTTGAGATTTTTTCGGATATAACTAGGTATATAAATGGGTGGTAAAAACAAAAATGCCCCTTTTAAAATGTCTTTAAAATAGCTGAACGGAACATGCGACGGTGGGTGCAACAGTCTCTCCCTAGGTCGACGGTCCATTGGACTGACCATCACACTGGGACTAGAACTGGAACTTAATTCCTTCGTGTGAAGGTGGGGTATGATGGTCCATCATTGGGTCGACGGTCCTTCGGTCCTGACCATCTCTTCTAGGCTGAATAGGGCCTTACTGTTTACCTTACGATGGCCTGAGCGATGGTTCGTCGCGAGTTCGATGGTCCGTCATCCTGGGCTAAGGGAAGAAGGTAGTCAGACTGCTTTGCTGCAACGGTCGTGGGCGAAGGTCCATTGCTATTTTGATGGTCTGTCAGCCTCACCATTTCACCTGGGTGGTTTTACTGCCTTTTGTATTTTGGCCATAACTTTCTCTTGCAATTTTGGATTTTGATAAAATTGATATTGATGGAAAATACCGCGTGTACAAAAGTGGATTCATCTTTCAAAGAAAGCTTCTAACATTCTTGGGACAATTTCAAGCTAGGAAAAAGTATCGGGTATTACAATATCTCCCCCCTGAGAACATTCGTCCTCGAATGAGACTGAGTGAGGGGAAAGAATATAAACTTACGTACATACTGAATATGAATTGCTGGAACATGATTTCAGGACTGACATGACTGATAACTGAATATATCATACTGAACATGCATTTCTAATGCATATGTAACTGATTCATGAATGCATGAATGGGTTATCTAAGAACTAAGTTTCTCACAATGAAAATGCATATTTGATGCATATTTATATAACTGAGCTGATATATGAATGCATAACTGAATATGCAATGGTACTTGGTACCAAGTTTGTGATGAACACTAAACATAAAATAGAGTTAGCTTAAGGAGAAATATTACCTTGAGCTTGATCTGAGTTGGTGGAGAAGAGGTGAGGATACTTGGTACGCATGTCTTCTTCTACTTTCCAAGTAGCTCCATCGACGGACTAATTTCTCCAAAGAACCTTAACTAGAGGGACTTCTTTGTTCCTCCATCTATGAGTCAGATCGTATAGGATTTCAATCGAAATCTCTTCATAAGAGAGGCTGTTCTGAACATCTATGCTTTGAATAGGGGCAACAACTGCTGGGTCACCTATGCACTTCTTGAGAAAGGAGACATGGAAGAGTTGATGAACTAAAGCTAGATCTATAGGCAATTCGAGCTCATAAGCTACCTTGCCAAAGCGACAGAGAATCTTGAAGGTACCGACATATTGAGGACTGAGCTTTTCCTTTTTGCCAAACCTCTTTAATCCCTTCATGGGAAAGATATTTAGATAGACATAATCACCAATCTCGAACTTGAGATCCTTTCTATAAATATCTGCATAAGACTTTTTTCAGCTCTGAGCAGCCAAGAGTCTTTCCCTGATCAACTGAACTTTCTCTAAGGTGTCGAATACCAAGCCAGACCCTATAAATGAGGCCTCACTAACTTCAAACCAACCAATTGGACATCTACATCTCCCACCATAGAGAGATTCGAATGGATCCATCTAAATACTGGAACGATAGTTATTGTTGTATGATAATTCAATAAAAGACAAGAGGTCATCCCGACTTCTCTTGGCGCCAATTGCACACAAACGCAGCATATCTTCTAAAGTCTGAATGGTCCTTTATGCTTAACCATCTTTCTGAAGATGAAATAATATACTGAGATGAAATTAGGTACCAAGACCCTTTTGGAATGATTTCCATAAATGAGAGGTGAATTGGGTACCACTGTCTGAGATAATAGATAATGGCAAACCATGCAATCTGACCAACTCTCTGATATAGAGTTTGGCATAATCCTCAGCTACATAAGAGGTATGAAATATAATAAAATGAGCTTATTTTGTCATCCTATCTACAATGACCCAAACTGAATCATGTTGGTGACGAGTTCGAGGCAAACCCATCAGGAAGTTCATGTTCACTTCTTCCCACTTCCAAGTAGGAATACTGAACTCCTGCATGGTTCCACTAGGCTTATGATGCTCTATTTTAACCTACTGACATGTAGATCACTTAGCCACAAACTCTAAAACGTCTCTCTTAATCCTACTCCACTAATTGTGGTACATCTTTGTGGCCCCTGGATGAATAGAGTAGCGCGTACAATTCGCTTCTGCAAGAATTCATTGCCTTAAGTCAGCTATAGCTAGAACACACAGACGACCCTGACAATGCAGAACACCATCTCCCCCTTGGGAGGCAACCTCTACTTTCTAATCCTTGATTGACTCTTTTAACTTGACAAGGCTAGGATCCCTATCTTGCTTTTCTTTTACCTCAAAAATTGGAGATAATTCTGAACTACTCTAAACCCATATATCACCCTTTTCTGTATCGACTAAGAGAACACCTAGTCATCTAAGCTGATGGACTTCCTAGGTTAACTTCTTCTTATTGTCCTCGACTTGAGCAACACTACCCATAGACAGTCTACTCAGAGAGCCGGCCACTACGTTGGTCTTGACCGGATGATAAAGGACACTCATATCATAATATTTCAAAAGATCTAACCACCTTTTCTGATGAAGATTGACATCTTTCTAAGAAAAGACATACTGAATGCTCTTAGGATCCGTGAATACATCTACATGAACATTGTATAGATAATTCCTCTGAATATTCAAGGTAAATACTACGGCGGCTAACTCAAGATCATGAGCAGGATAATTTTTCTCATGGGGTTTAAGCTGTTTGGAGGCATTGGCTATGACCTTACCATGCTGCATGAGGAAATAACCTAAACCTACTCTGGATGCATCACAATACACAACCAATGCATCTAAACCATCTGGAAAAGCTAGAACTGGAGCTGAGGTGAGTCGAGTCTTCAACTCCTGAAAACTCATCTCACAAGGATCTGACCACTGAAACATGACTTTCTTCTAAGTCAATCTAGACATAGGGGATGTGATAGAAGAAAATCCCTTAAAAAACTATCTATAATAGCCATCCAAACCCAAGAAACTCCTGATATCTGATGGATAGACAAGGCGAGGCCAGTTTCCTACTGCTTCGGTCTTTTGAGAATCTACTTTAATGCCATCACCGAAAATGATATGGACAAGGAATGCTACTGACCTTATCCAAAATTTTCACTTACTAAATTTTTCAAATAGTTGATGATCTCGGAGAGTCTGAAGTACTGTTTCGACATGGTCTGCATGATCTCGCTCATTGTGTGAATAGACCAGAATATCACCTATAAAGACTATGATGAACATATCCAAGTACTACTTGAACACACGGTTCATAAAGTCCATGAAAGATACTGGGGCATTGGTGAGACCAAACGACATGACTTGGAATTTGAAGTGACCATACCGAGTATGGAAAGCTATTTTTGAAATGTCACATTCTTTGACTCTGAGCACAGATAGCCAGATCTGAGGTCTATTTTGGAGAAATATCTAGAAACCTAAAGTTGGTCAAAAAAGTAATCGATTTTGGGAAGAGGATACTTGTTCTTGACCGTGGCCTTATTAAGTTGACGATAATCTATACACATTCTGAGAGAACCATCTTTCTTGTGCACAAATAATACTAGAGAGCCCCATGGGGACACACTGGGTCTGATGAATCCCTCATCTAAGTGATCATTCAACTTCTCTTTCAATTCTCTGAGTTCTGCTTGTGCCATTCTATATGGCAGAATAGATATAGGCTGAGTATCTGGAAGAAGATCAATGTCGTAGTCTATTTCCCATTCGGGATGAAATCCTTAAAGATCTTTGGGAAAGACATCTGAATATTTATTCACGACTGGGACTGATTGAAGAATGGAAGTTTAGAAACTAGTGTCCTTAAACAAATAATATGATAGATACTTTCCTCAGATATTATTTTCCATGCCCAAAGTTAGGAAACAAGCTGACCTCTGAAAGCTGATACACTACCCTTCCACTTTTGGATGTGTTCATTTAAAAACTGGAACTGGACTATTTTATTTTTGTAGTCGACTATGGCATAGTAGGAATGAGGTCAATCCATGCCGAGAATGATATCAAAATCAGTCATCTCTAATTCAACTAAGTCTACTAAAGTGACTTTCATAGATATCATAATTGGGCAATTGCTGTATAACCACCGAGCTATGATGGATTTACCTACTAGGGCAGAAACTGAAAAGGGCTCTACTAGAATTTCAGGACTAACTCCCAAATAAACTGCTATATAGGGAGTAACAAAAGACAAAGAAGCACCTGGATTTAGCAAAGCATAAATATGCACATAAAATACCTATAATGTACCAGCAACCATATCAGGAGAATTTTCCTAATATTACTGGGACTGGAGAGCATGGAGTCTGTTTGGGCATTGCCCACTAGTAGCACTGGAGGTTGCACCATGCTAATTTGAGCGACTGGACTGAGATGATGAACAGTCTTATTGACCCTGTAGACCTAACTGCAGACAATATCTAACTCTGTGGCTTGGATTGCCACACCCAAAATAGGTATCACTGCCAGCTCTGCAAGTGCCTTGATGGTTCTTTCCACAAGTCTGACAAAGGGGATAGGTGCGGGTAATGATAACTCTGACCTAAGACTTAGATCCTGGTGCTCTATCTCTGAACTTAGGAACAGGAGCACTAGCTGAAGAAAGAGCTGGAACTGAGGACTTAGGATAAAACTGAGAACGGTTTCCTCCTGATTTAGGTTGAGCAAAGTTAAAACTACCTGTCCTTGCTCTCTTATTTTTTTCTCCTTCATCTTAATCTTATGCTCCTCTATTTGCTAAGCATGATTCATAAGACTGGCTAAATTCATGTCACTATTTAGCATGGAGGATCTGCACTCATTAACCATTCTATCATTTACCCCTAAAACAAACTTATTTATCTTAGCCTTGCTATCTGCAACCACATGAGGGGCATATCTGGATAATTGAGTAACCTTAAAAGAATACTCTTTCACTATCATGTTTCCCTACCTAAGGTTGATAAATTCTAACAACTTAGCTTCACTAAGCTATAGGGGAAAGAATCTATAAAGGATAGCAGATGAAAACTCCTTTCACTCAATTGACCCTGCATCAATTACCCTCTTTGACTTCTACTGCTTGAACCAATTATGTGCAATATCCTACAACTGATATGCAGCTAGCTCAACACTCTCACTAGAAGTAACCCCCATGATGTCTGCAACCTTTAGAATCTGATCTAGGAATTCCTGAGGGTTCTCTTCTATCTTACACTCGATGACCGATGGAGGATTCATTCGGGTGAAGTCCCGAATCCTGGATGCAGCTAAATTGACCAGTTGGTTGGCCAAAATACCAGCTGGTCGTTCATTCTAAGCAGTAACTAACTGAGAAAGGGTAGTGAATGAAGCTCTAAACTCTACATGATAAATATGTTCGTCCAAGGGATTTTCTTAGACAGGTTGTTTTCTTCTCTTGGGAGGCATATTCGAAAATAAAGAAAAAAAAAATTAGACTGAGAGATTGACTTGAGATTATGATCACTGGCACGACATGAATACTAAAAGAAAGGAAACTGTTCCTATACCATGTTATAGCCTCCTGCACATAAATATGGCATGCAACACACCCATGCACAAGACATAGTAGAAGTGGCTTTCAAACTTCCTAGGACTCTATTGAAACCTAGCTCTGATACCAAGTTTGTAATGCCCTGAATCTGGTACCCGGAATGCTACATGGTTCTCATGACCACGAAGGACCATAAGCTAACCCATGACTGATATATGTACCTGTATACTACATAATATACTGTATAATGCAAAAACTTGAACTGAATGGCCATAAGGTTGAAAACTGTAACATAGGATCTCATAAATTATAACATATGGTTAGGGTAAGAAATACCCAAAATAACTAAAAAAACTAACTAAACATGATAGTCTGGAAAGCGTCTAACTGACTGAATGGTCTGAATAAGGACTTGATGGGACATGTTCCCAACTAACTCCAACTAATAAATAAATTAAAGAGATAATAAAGTAATGATCATGTCCTCGAAAGATGAGGACTCACTTTTAGCTCTGACTGCTGAGACTGGAATCTATTAATGCTCTGGAGCTCATGTCTCTGAACCTATGGTATAAGACACCATAGCACAAATATGTCAGTACTTTGAATGTACAGGTATGCATGTGAGGTAGGCTGAATGCATGGGGTTCATCTGCATGAACAATTCTGGCTAACTGACTAATATAAATGTGAGAATACTTGCATGCATACATAGTAATTATATCTAAAATCATGATAACATGAATTTTACTGATAACTAACATGACTAATAACTGAGTTATAATAACTGATAACATGAGTGATTGTATGTAACAGTCCTGAATCTGATGGAACTAGCTGAGTTCCGTACTGTATCAGAGTTGACTGTATATAACAGTATTGAATTATGTAACATAAAACTTTGGGAAGTAGACATCTAACTGACTTGGCATAAATGATGCATTATAGCTGAATTGTTGTCCAATCAGTTCCCTGATTGGAATGGTGTTAACACCGCGCCACTGGTAAGGACAACATATGAGTGACCCTCAACTAGCAGGTTACTCTAATGAGAATGGTGGGAACCCTCAACTTATAAGTTAAGCCACCTCACCTACCCTCAACTAGAAGGTATGATGTCTCAACTTACACTGGCTATGTAGTTCTGGATTGCAAGGATTGCTTCTAAGAATCACACTCTCTACTGGCAGGTAAGTTCCTCTCCTTGGGTTCAGTCGGTACTAATTTCTACTCCCATCTGAATAGACACAGAACATGATTAACTGATCTAAACATGGACTAAGTGTACTAAATTTCGTTAACTAACAGAATACTATTGATATCTGACAACTAACTGAGTTCATTAGATTACTAAGGTTACTGAATTACTGATATTTCCTAAGTCACATGACTGACTGAGTTCTATGGATCATGGCTTGACTAAGGATATCGTGAAAACATGACACTGGCTCTAGCCATATAGCTAAATTATCGGGTACAATTATCCCCAGGACTCGATAGGAAAAAACTGACAAAGCATGACTATCTTGAATACATGACCAACATTGCAATCTATAATTCATTTATTGAGGCAATTCATCAAACATGTGATATGCATAAGCTCATACATAAAAGGGAATTTCATAAGATCATACTAGTTGGGCATTTTCTCCTCCACATAGGCATTTAATAAAACACATGGTAGTCATAGTATATGTAGACACCATTATATAACAAATAAACATCATGATTCAACTTTAGTTTTATCATCTAAGGGTTTAATCATAGGTACACATAAATCTACCTTTACACCAATCAATTCCAAATAAAATTGATCACCTAACATGGATTAAAATTCAATTGGTCATTATCAAAATGAACAAAAACAACCCAACATGTTTCATTTGCGATGGCCTTGGTGCAAAGGTGGGGTATGATGGTCCGTCGCTTGGTCAATGGTCCATCGGTCTGGACCGTCGCTTCTAGGCTGAATAGGGCCTTACTGTTTTCCTTGAGATGGCCTGAGAGATGGTCTGTCAGCCTGGGCCATCAATCCAGGGAAGAAGGTAGTCACACTGCCTCGCTGCGATGGTCATGGGCAATAGTGCATCAATAGTCTAACGGTCCATTGGCCTCACCGTCGCACCTAGGCGGTTTTACTGCCTTTTGTATTTCGGCCATAACTTTCTCTTCTGATGTCAGATTTTGATAAAATGGGTATCGATGGAAAGCTTATTTAATTTTCCATGTGAAAAAAAGTAAAAAAATTAAAAATTTCATGTTTAAAAAAGTGGACTCATCTACAAAAATAGTTACAAATTTGTCTAAAAATACTAGACATTCTATCCCATAAAAGACACTAAATTGTCGTGTCACTATAGTGAAGAAATTCCATCTACAATGATAGTTAGACCTGGTCAATGACTACTATAGCGGCGCATAAGCGAAAGTCACAAATTTAATTAATTTTTAGTCCAAGATAGTTTATTATTCTAAAACTCATTTTGGGGGAAAAAGAGGATCAATTTTGAGTGATTCCCACTAGATATTCGTAATTTGACATTGCTAAGGTAAGGATTTCTTCCTCATTAAGTATTGATTTATAATTGCAAATTAAAGTTTGTGGATGGTTTTAGGACTAATTTTAGTTGTTTTCTGGTCCAAGCGATAAATTAATTAATAATTAATGGTTTTTCTTTATTAATAGATAATTTACCAATGCATTCCCTTAATTCACTAATTTATTTATAAAATTAGTAGTGTTAGGTGAATTACAGTAGAACAGACCAAGAACGAAAAGGGAATGATCATGGACTTGACCTTAATGGTTGGGTTTGAGTTCTAATTCACATCATTGTAGGTCATTTCATTAATTATGAGTTGAAATGCTTTTTCCAGACCAAGAGCAAGGAAAAATTATGTGAAACGGAAAAACTCTGGCTTAGAGGAGTAGTTCAAGCTTGGTACAAGGTAGGTGATGGTATTGTACTTTAATTCCAATTTGGTTGTATATGCATGTTAACTAATTTATAATGCAGTTTGTTATTGCATGTTGTTTGTCATGGTAAATGAAAATGATTTTACAATGTTCTATGAATGCCACCTACATTACTTCTAAATGTGGAATGTTTCAGTATTTGGAACATTCTCACACGTTACTGGTGAAACAAGATTGGCAAACACTTATGTCTGGATGTAGTACATGGTCAAAACTTTTCCCATACAGTTCATAGCTAGAGGATGTATTTTTTACCCAAAGCATGTATTGAAGAGGGTCAGGTGAGTTGACAATTACATAAGTAAGTTGGGAAATATATTTTATGCTTGATAATTATTTAGATATCATGACTTGACTTAGGTGAACATGACATGGTGATATTTTGTTGACTTGCTAGTTTAAATCCTAAACTACTTATTTATTGTTTGTTATGCTAAGTTTTTTTGTATTAGCATGGATTAACTTGTTGTACTATAATTTTGTTATGTATTCATATTCTTATTTTGAGCTTAACAAATGACCATAATGGTACACTATTCTTTTTTTGTGCGTTGATACTACACCTGATCTAACTTTTGTGAGTGCAATGCATATCTAGTGGATCCAATGAGACCTCACTTGTGATTCTAGGGGTTAATTTAGAATCCAGGGGTGAGTAACATGTGTTGGGATACCATGAATCTTTCTAAAATGACATAGTATTTTTTTTTAATGTCATGACCTGATCTATGTCATGATGGCTCCTACTTTATCCCACCAGTAGGTAAGCCAAATCATAGCCCTAAACTATTAGGAATGAAATAATTTTGTGGAAAATAGCATAAATGTCGGTGATTTGAAAGTAAAGACTAACAATAATAATTTAGGCATTAGTAATAATATGAAAGATAGATAAGATAACAAGAAGATTCCACGACCTAGTAGTGTCGGTAAAAGAGACACTACAAAAAAAGGATTGAAGTACTGTAGTAGTCAAATGTACATTAGTCTCGAAATTGAAAGACTGAGAAAACTAAAAAAAATAGAAAAGGGCAACTCTGGCTCTTAGAGCTCACTCTTTCTCTGAACTTTAGTGAGCACGATGTTTCAACTAGTAGTCATATCTACACCAAAAATGTACATAAGCTTAGTATGAGTATCAAGACCACGGGTACTCTGCACGCATCATCGGCTGACTGAGCAAATAATATAATTACAATAAAATGTGTCATAAATAAGCTAAGTCAAGGTCAGAGGTCAAACCTTGAATAACGCTCAAAATATTATAATTGAATAACTGGATTAACTATAATATGAAACAAAGTATGACTAGTACTACAAAACTTGCCCCTATAGGCTAGTAAGTACTGTAAAGTAAATAACCAAATGCAGGCCTCTAAAAGCTCGAAGGGTGAAATCAAGAGAAGAAATAACTGAAAATCATACTCAATGAGTATTTATTGAAATCATAACTAAAAATTTTCCATACCATAAATATATCAAAAATTACCTCTTAATGTTGGACTTGAAGCAAACCTCTTATCTGAATTGACGAACTTGAACTAGAACTCATATCATCAATTGCAAGACAAGAAGCAAAACACATATTATCAATTATCAAGCTTGAACCGAAACTCATGTAATCAATTATCGTACTTGAACTGGAACTTATATCATCAATTCTCGGCGTTTAATCGTAACTCAATATCTTAGATCATCAGACTTGAATTGAAACCACCATTAACTCGACAGTGTCAACCTAGCATAGGCATCATGTATCTAGCCTTCTAAGTCCATATAATATGCATTAACATAAGGTAATACACTTAGAAATCTATAATGAGCTAATAAGATTCTTTGCCTAATGTTGGCCAAAGGGGCCCATTTCTAACCCTCGAAATCTATACTAAGGAGATTTCTACCTCGAACAAGGATAAGGTAACCAAAATCACGACAGGAAATTAATTGAGCCATATTCAGTCCTAAGATAGAAATTCCACCTAAAGCATGATCAACTAAGTCTATTATGCTAAATTTATATTTCCTCAATAGGATAATTGGTTTAAATTGTACTAATTTTGCCTCCAAAACCTAGTTTCCAACCCATATCTAGCACATTATAAAAAATATACTAAAATTAAGCCAATATAAAAGAAAGATAAGTCTAGACTACCTGGAAGCTAAATAAAGCGAAAGAAATCTACTAAATTGGGGTTTGCTCTACAAGAACCTTCTACACGATGCCATACTACCATAATGATAATCTACATATTAATATGAGAACAACAGTACCCATATTGAATTTCTATGCTTTGGGTCTAAAATCATGTATAAATCTCATGTGGGGCCTGCTTGTGGAATGACACTTTTGACACTGAATACACCTCCCTCAATGCTCAAAGTTCATTTACCTTTAAGAATGGGTAAATTTAAAGCTAAAATGATGCTAAAACCAATCCCCCAACAATCTAGGGATTTTGAGAAATAATTAATAAATTCACCATAAAATTAATGGAAACTTACGAAGAATAAAGAGACGAAATAAGTAATTTATACTCACAATCACACCAAAATCACCTATTAAGATTTCTCCTAATTTTTCACATTGTCTGGGGTTTTACACTCCAAAACTTGTTGGAATAAAGGAGAAAATATAACTAATTGGGGCATTGAATCGTACCAGGTGCTACTTAAGCAGACACTTGACCTCTTAATCGATAATGGATAAAGTGCCAAGTGCCACTAAAGTGCTACCTTCCCAGGCCTGGCGTACCTCTTAAACAGACAAGTTGGTGATAAAGCGGTATGTACTTTAGCAATCACCATGCCACTAAAGTGGCTTGTTGGGGCTGGCTAGTCTGCTAATGTACCTGGAAGGATTCTTAAGTAGCCTCAGCTAAAGCACACAAAGGGGCGCTTTAGAGGATGTACCAACTGAAGATTTAGAATTTTATCAAGTTTTTGCTGACCCCCGAGATTTATTCAAAGTCTTTTATACACAAATAATTGTTCTACCCTATCAAATTCGACATTCCAAACATGATGGCATAGTTGAATTTTTCATTTATGGTTGTTTAGGAAAAAAGTGGGTCCTGCACATAATTGCAATTTTTATTAATATTTTACTAATATTCCATAATTAGTTTGAAAGCCTTAGGACCCAAACTTAAGGTCTCCCTTTCCTTAAATAGGAGTTTTGAAGTTGATGGAACTGTCAGAATTGGCAAACGAGGTCATTTCTCTGATATTTTTTCTTGGTATCCAATTCTTACGAGTGAAGACATCAAATAGGGAATTAGCTCTAAGAACCAAAAATTTTACCTGATAACCAAACTGTCAGCTCTAACAAGTCATAAATGACATGGGGAAGCTATAGGAAAGCTCAAAAAAGAAAAAATGAGTGGAAATGCATAAAATTACCTAGAGGGTGATTTTGATATCCACTACTAAAAGAACTTTCATCCATGAAAGTCAAAGGCTAAGATATGCCTAAAACCTCTAATAGGCGATAATACTCGGTCTATATCTCTCTCTATCGATCTCCCAATTACCCTCCTCTACTGGGAGGTGACTCCCTTAATGTTAAACTATTAGAATCTCTCTAGAGTAAAAGTAACTAAAAGTACAAAAGTGTAGTATGAGTTTCAAATCCACGAGTACACTATAGGCATAATTGGCCAACTAGCTAAATATAATATAAGTATAATAAAAATATAGGATAAATACGCTAAGTCAACATAAGAGGGAAAACCTAAAATAATACTACAAATGTTGCAATAAAATAACCAAAACAACTATAATATGAAATAAATAATAAATAATACAAAAAAAAATGTTCCCCATAAACCAATGAGTATGTAAAAGTAAATAAATGAATGCAGGCCCCCATAATACTAAAGGGTGCAATCAAGAAAAAAATTAACTGAAATCACAGTTAATGACCGTATCTTACAATCCTAATCGCAAATCTTTTGATAACATAAATATATTATAGATAACATCTCAATGCCAGACTTAAGTTAGAACTCATAAAATATTTTCTGACTTGAACTAAAACTCATATCATTAATTGCCTGAATTGAACAGAAACACATAATATCAATTATCAGGCTTGAATTGAAACCAATATCATCAATTTTTGGACTTTAATAGGAACTCATGTCATTAATATTTGTCCTTAAAATGGAGGTCAATATCATAAATTGTTAGACTTCAACCAAAAATATATCAACTCCCAAGTGTCAATCAAGTATAGGTATCATGTATCTAGCCTTTTCAATCTCTAAAAGATGTATTTAGAAAAGATAACAGGCCTAGAAGTGTATAAGGAGTTCAAAAGAGTCTAGTCCTAAGGTGGGCTGAAGAGGCCCATTTCTAATCCACAAAATCCATCGTAAGGCAATTTCTATCCCAAATAAGGTTAAGATATCTAGAATCATGAATAGATATTAAATGAGCTATCTTTGGTCTAAAGATAGCAATTATGCCTAAAGCATGAGCAACTAAGTCAATTGTACTAAATTTCCAATTTCTTAATATGCTAAGTACACCAATTATACTAATTCTGCCTCCAATACCTAATTTTCAAACCATATCTAGAACATTATCATAAATATACTATAATTAATCTCAAATTGAAAGAATGATAAACCTGGCGTACCTGGATGCCAAAGAAAGCCTGAAGAAATTTACTAAATTGAAAATTTTCCTTTCAAGAAGATTATATAAGATACCACACTATCAAAGCGATAATTTAATCATCAATACGAGAATAATGGTACCTATATTGAATTTTTATGTTTCGGATCCAAAATTACATAAAAATCCCATGTGGGGCCTACTTGTAGAATCACACTTTTGACACGATCAACGGTCCCTCAATGCTCAACGAACATTAACCCTCAAAAATGGGCAAATTCTAGCTAAAATCAACCCACCAACTATCTAAGGATTTGTAGGCAAAACAGAGAAATTCGTCATAAAATTAATGAAAACTTACCAAGAATTCAGAGATAAATTTTTTAATTTAAGCTCACAAACTCCCTAAAATCACCAATTAATGTTTCTTTCAAGTTTTCACACTTTCTAGGGTTTTACACATTGGAAATTACGTAAAAATGGGGGAATGTTGGACTTATTAGGTCATTTAATGGCTTTCAGGTGCCGCTTAAGAATATACTTGGTTTCTTAAGTGGTAAATACTGAAGCACCACATTGCTGCTAAAACGGGACCTGGCCAGGCCTACTAAGATGCTAAAAGGGACAATTTGATGCATAAGTGGCATAGGCTTTAGCATTCATCTTGATGCTAAAGTGGCTCATTGGGGCTAGCCAAGCCACCAAAAATTTTGGTAGGCCATTTTAACGGATGCACCAATTATAAACTTGGAATTATACTAACTCTCCGTCGATCCATCTAGCTTCATTAAGAATCCCATAAATGAAAATGAACTATGCTACCCTATAAAATTTGACATTTCAAACTCTATGTCATGGTTGAAGATTCCATCCGAATTTATTTAGGCAAAAAGTAGGTCCCACACATAAGTTCCATTTTTATTAATTTTCGATCAATAGCACAGAATGAGTCCAAAATCCTTAGGACCCAAACCAAAGGTCCTGTAGCCTAAAATCAACTTTATCGAGTTGATGGAACTGTCAAAATTTTCATACAACATCGTTTGACTAAACTTTTTGCTTGGTATCCAATTCTTACCAGTGAAGACTTCAAAATAAAGCATTGGCTATAAAAATCAAATAAATTGCCTGGTAACTAAAATTCCAGATCCATCAAGTCATAAATAGCATGGGGAAGCTATAGTAATGCTCTAAGTAATTAAAATAAACCAAAATATTGAAAATGAACTAGAGAGTCATTACATGACTCATGATTTCATTTTAGATTTAAAGTTGCATCCCCTTTATGAAAATCATAGATATTTTGTTGTGGATAATTTTTTAGTCTTAGGGGTGGTTTTTTTTAATATACAATATTCAGTATTTAGTTATTCTTATGTGTTGATTTTTGACTTGAATATGTTTATTGATGGATTAGTTTTGGTATTTCTTCTAACTATTGTATTTAAGTTGGCATTTTTGGGTAGATGGTTCTCCCACGGGGTGAGTAGTATTGGTGCCACTCACAGCAGGTTTGGGTCATGACAAAGTTATTATTAGAGTCCATATTCATTGATTTGGTCATACAATATTAGGTCTAGCAATGTTTCGAGTGATGAAAAAGTGATATTTTTAGTTTTCTTCGAAAGGCTATAGGGCTTCGGAAAATCTATCATTCTTTTTCTTTTGTACTATAACTTACTTCTAGTTGGTATATGTTGATCCAAATTAGTATCTAATCTTCTTTGTTCTTTTTTCCATAGATAGTAGCTTCTCGATCAGATAAAACTCAACTATTATCCTCTACACCGGCCACTCTAGCAGTGAAACTAAATGCAAGGTTAAAAGGATTAGTTAGAAGGAGTGGTAAAGGAAGGAGGAAATAATCTACACCTCCTAGGGGTAGAGTTTAAGAAATAGCTAGCAAAGATATTGAAAGCTCAATATCACCTCTCCTACCTAAGGATCATTTAGAGGATATAGAAGTAGTAAACTTATAGGATATGGGGCCTGAGATGGTAGCACCAACTAGAGTTACAACACTACTTCTTATTCTTGCTGGGTTCATTCAACAGGTGTTAGCATTTTTGAGTGGGTTTCTAGGGACTGGAGCCACACCATTGGTACTAGTTTTTAAGTCTTTAGTAGTTGATCCTATTATCCCCATGGCTTTTAGAATAGATGAAAGTTTAGGGAACAACATTTTTCCTTATCTAATTTTGTGTTTGGTGATGATTGCTATGAAACATGATTTGTTAACTAAATTTTTGAAGATGAAACCTCTAATATTCTAGGGTATTCTATTTAAAAATGTCTTTGAGTTCATCATTGTCTATAATGAGAAGTTACATAAGCTAGTTAATATAAAGCATCATGGAGTTGAGTTTTTGACTTTTCATTTGGAAAAAGTATTCTAAACAATAGTGGAGGCTGTGCGTAGAATGTCGATCTCATTTTTTGCCTCCACAGAATTGGGAAATATTTTATACATTGTTCAAAGAGAAGTATATGCCTTTTGATATTTCGGATGGCAACAAGGTAGAGTTTTTTCCATTTGAATAGGGTGACATATCAGTTACAGCCTACAAGGCTAAGTTTCATGCCCTATTTCACTATGTTACTCAATTTTTGACTAGTGAGAAGGAGAGGATTCACCACTATGTTAAAGGTTTGAATTATTATCTTTAAGTTTTGTTTGTGTATGACTTTTGTAGGAAAAGGTTTTATTAAATTCATTGAGTATGTGAAGAAGTTGGATAGGGTAATGTTGTGGGTTAGTCAAAGATGTTAGGAAAGAAGGTCCACAATATTTTGAACATTAGTGAGTCTTACTTTCTGCGACACGGTTTACAGGCCTATTACTCTCTATTCAGTTGGCCGTTCTAACTTATATTATGGTTCTGGCTAAGGTTTATTCTCAACAACAAAGTATTATAGGCCAAGGGTCTTCTTACTCTTTTACTAGTTAGCCTTTTCATGAAGGAGGATGTTACTATTGTAGTGTTATTGGTTACTTTAGGAGGATGTTTCTGATGATACAGGTGAATGCTTCGTGCAACAATAGACTCGAGCTATAGTTCTAGTAAGTAAAGATAGAGGATATAGTGGCAGAGGTCATCTACGAGATGGATGGAGAAATCAAACCTGTGTTTGAGGTGGTTGAGAAAATTAGGGTGAAGGGGGAGTATTAATCTTTAATTAATGACAAATCTTACTGTTATGTATTTCTCGTATAGACTAATGTCGAGGATTTCAATTAGCTGATCACAAGAACTATTTATAGTTATGACTAGAGAGATTCTATTTTATTTGATTTGGGGTCTACTTATTTTTATGTATCTTATTAGTTTACTTGATACTCTTTTTATGTTTCTATTATGGCTGGTGAGTCTATGGTAGTAACCCATGTTTACCATTCTTATTTGATAATGTTTGTGGGTTTTTAGAAGTAGGTAGACTTGATTAATCTTTATATGTTAGACTTAGATATAATTCTAGCTATGACCTTATTATTTCCATATCACATTTTTTAAATTATAATTCTAAGATGGTGTAACACTCCGATTATCTGAACCGAAATGCTACACGGTGCTTATAACCTCAAAGGATCGCAAGCTAATCCTTGACTGATATCTGTACCTATACACTGCAATATATGACGTAATAATGCAAAAAAGCATGAACAATAGGCCATAAGGTTAAACTGAATAAAATATCTGACAAATGTAATATCCATATGTGTGGCAAATACCCAAAAATAATTGAAGTCTGAATCAAATCTGAACTAAATTTGAAAGCCTCCAAATATTGTATGAGTAACGAGTTGAAGGAACATGTCTCCAACTAACTCCGTCTAGCAAAATTGTATTGAAATAATAAATGAAATAAAATAATATCATTCTCGAAGGGATGAGGACTCACTACAACTCTGCGACTGGAATGCTACTGCTGATCTGGAATACATGCCTCTAAACCTACGGTGTAACATAAGAGAAAGCACCATAATGCAAATGCGTCAGTACGTATGAATGTACTAAGTATACGAATGCGGTAGGCTAAATGCAAAGGGTTATATGCATGAACAATGCTGACTAATATGAACGTGAAAATATATACATGCATAAGCAACTATAAATGAACTTTTAGTGAAAGTGAATATTGAGTCTGAATAATGACGACATGAGTTTACTGATACTGAGATACTGAATATAGGAATGACTATTTCTGACAGTTCAAACTATGAAGAACTAGTCTGATTGACTGTGTCTAACAGTCCTGAAATTGAATACTGATAACATAAGCTATGGAAACTGACATAACTGATATAACTATAATGATCGACAAGACCGATGTAACTAATACTGAGCAACTATATTTAATAGTCTAATTTCTGATGGAACTATCTGAGTTTCGTTCTATATGGAGTAACTAAATTTGAGATCAGTCCTATCTAACCGGTGATCTTTAGATATGATAATTCTGATACTGATTAACTATAGTTGAGATCAGTCCTATCTAATGGGTGATCTTGAAGTCTATTTATAATGATAAAGATTGACTATCTCTAACAGTACTGAATCTGTACAACTGAACTGAGTTCACTGTATCTGACAATCCTAAATCTTTAACTGAAACTATAGGATGTATTCATCTAACCGGCATGCCCCTTGCCAAGATAACTATGGTCCAATCTCTGCCTTGACTGGAAGGGTGTCAGTACCGCACCACCAGTAAAGACAACTATTGTAGAGTCAGTCCTAATCTAGCGGGTGACTCCTCTGACAAGTCCTATACATATAAATGTGCTAATAGGTGACCCCTGAGTATGCCAGTCCTATCTAACGGGTGACATCTCAAACCTACGCTGGCTACATAGTTCTAGAACTTAGGGATTGCTTCTAAGGATCTCCTTCCTTTCTAGTAGTTGAGTCCCCATCCCTAGGCTCACTCAGTGCTGAATCCTACTCCCATCTAAAAGACACTGAACTGGATAACTAATCTAAACTGAATAACTAAACTGAACTGATTAGCTGAAGTAATACTGATTAACTGGGCTAATACTAGTGGTATTGTTTAGTGGAGTCAAAATATATTTACTGAGTTCCCTTGACTGAAGGAACGTATTGAGTTCTGAGGACTGACTAAGAGTACTAAAATTACTGAGATCGCTAAGAATACTGTTGTTCCTGAGATCACTGAGATTACTGAGTACTGTGGTTACTGAACTACTGAGACTGCTGAGATTTCTAAGTTTTGCTAAGTCACATGACTAACTGAATTCTTTAGACCATGGCTTGACTGAGAGTATCGTGATAACATGACATGGCACTAGGCACACAACTATATTATTTCGAATACAAGTACCCCCAGGACTCGATGGAAGGAAACTGACACACATGACTGACTTAATCATAAGACTAGAGTCCACAATTCATTATATCATAAGTAGGGGATTTCATACTACACTTGGTTCTCAACATCTTATACATGGAAGGGGATGTGCAAAACATGTATATACTCGCGTTTCTTGAATATCATGCTCATTCCATATCACAACAATAACACACAATAATAACGTGGAGTTCATGTGGAATCTTAAAGAATAGAACATGGGCTTGTCATTTAAGCACTATTAAGTCATAAAAACATGGATTCTATCATTCTTGGCATTTTATTAAACAACTTACATGCACAACTTTAGGCATAGGTGTACTTATCAATTTGACAATCTTAATCCATCCAAAATTCATGGGTTTCAACTAACCTACTCACATGCTTCATGAAAAAAACATCAAGATATAATCTTGAATCCAAACAACAATGATCAACATGATTATAGCCAAAACACAATAAGAAAATCACAATTTATAATTTAAAACACGATTCTTGAGCTCCATGGATGAAAGGGATCCATGGATGAACACTACTCATACCTTACAGCTTCATATTGAAAGAAATCTACTATTTATAGAAAGTTCTTGAAAAAATCCTTAGGCTTGCTCTTGATGAGATGATCTTGAGAGAAAACCCTAATCTTATGGTTGAGAGTGTATGAAAGAGCTTTTTGAGATGTTTAAATAAAGAGAATGAAAGATAATATGCTCCTTGAGGGTTATAAGTCATGGGAAGTGAAGGAAAAGAACCAAAATACCCTTACTAAAACGTTCCTCAATTGCTGGAAAAAAATAGCTGACGACATTTGTGTCAAGCCATAATACTAGTGCTAGGTCGTCACGAATTGTCGTCACAAAAAGGTAAAATCTTGGTTTTCTGGTTAAGGTTGACGACATTGGTGATAGGACGTCATGGGCATGATGGCTTATCATAAAATGTCATCACAGGGGGTGAAAATCTACCTAGGGCTGATGACATTGGTGATAGGCCATCACGGGCATGACGGCTTGTCACACATGTCGTCACTCAGTTTCCCAGCCTGACATGCCGGAGTAAAATGGGCATAACTCCTTGCTCCGATATCGGATTTAGGTGAAATTGGTATCATTGGAAAGATAATTCAATTATCTATATTTTTTTTGGTTATGAGATAAAAAATTCATATAATAAAGACATATATGCTCATTCAAAGTTTACTATAGGAAAATCCTTCCCAAGAATTCAATCGGTAACGAATATTTTCATTCATCTGATAGTTGGGAGTTATTTGAAGGCTTAATATACATCTAAATTCCTCATAAAAATATAAAAGAACCATGATGTACTATGCATGTGCTTCAAACATGGCACTAATCTTGGTTTAGATTTTTTGAGGTATTATAGATGGTGACTTTAGCTATGCTAAGACTGGATAAACTAGAGTATGAGGGAGTGTATAAGGCCAAACCTATGAGAATTATATAATTTCTCTGAGCCAAATGATTAGTGGAGAAAATTTGTTCAATATTTTTAGGTCATCTCTAAGATGTGAGTATGGGGTATCCTTGTATAAAGTCAATTTTAGTAGTTTCCTCATTCCAGGGTATATTTTCTTCAGACCTATCGAGGATGTAATCGGATAGAGATATCAACTTCTGTATTGACTTAGGTCTTTGCACTCGCGTATGTCAATTCCTCCATATCGAATCGCTCTTGAAGAGTTGAGGGCATAAAAAACACAATTGTAGGAGCTACTTAGCAAGGGTTTTATTTTTCTAGGTGTATCACCTTGGGGTACTTTGGTTTTTTTATTTATATGAAGGATTGTAGTTTGAGGGTGTGCGTTGATTATGGATAGCCGAATAAGGTTACTATAAGAAATAAGTATGTCTTGCCTCACATAGATAATTTGTTTAACCAATTACTTGGTATGGTAGTGTTTTATATGATTTCTTTATGGTAAGGTTATTATTAGTTGAAAATAAGATTGGAGGGAATCCCAAAGATAACTTTTATAACTCGATATGGTGATTATGTGTTCTTGGAGGTTAACTAATGCACCTGCAGTCTTGATGAGTTTGATGAATGGTATCTATAAATAATTTTTGGATACCTTTCTTTAGTGTTTATTGATGATATTCTAGTTTACTCCTAGAGTAAGTAGGAGTGCACCAGTTACTTTTGCATAGTTTTTGGTGTATTAAAGGAGAAGTAACTATTTTTTATGTTTTTCGAATGTGAATTCTAGTTTTCTTTAGTTTCCTTCTTGGTGTATGTGCTTTCAAAAAGAGGATAATGGTGGACCCCAAGAAAATTAAGGCAATAAGAATTAGACTTTGCTTAGTTCAGTGATTGAGGTAAAGAGCTTTGTTGGTCCTTCTAGTTATTATCGCATGTTTAACAAAAACTTTGCATATATTTGAATGTACTTAACAAGGTTGATTTGGAAATAAGTACCATCTGTTTAGTCCAATCAATGGGAAGATATTTTTCAAAAGCTCAAGAAACTCTTGACTACCGTGCCTATCCCTTCACTGTCGGATTAAGGTAAGGACTTTATAGTTTTGTGTGATGCTTAACTTTTGTCCATGGGTTATGTATTGATGTGGGAAATAAAAGTCTATGTTTTTGCTTTATGGAAGTCGAACCCTCATGAAATAAACTACCAATGACATGACTTTAAGTTGGAAGTGATGGTGTTTGCATTCATGATTTGGAGTCACTATATTTATGGTGTCAAGTTTGAGCTCTTCACAGACCATCGTAGCTTACAACATGTTATTTTTCTTATGGATTTAAATCTAAGGTAGTGGAGATGGATGGAGTTATTGAATGATTATGATGTAACCACTTAGTATCGTTTGGATAAGGCTAAAATTATGGCAAATGTATTGAATCAAAAATTTTTATATATGGGTAGTTTGTCATTCTTGAGTGTTCCCAAGCAACCTTTATCTTGAGCTTTTCAAATTCTAGCATCTCTTACCATGCAGTTTGAGGTATCCAATCGGGGTGGCATATTGACTTGAGTTGAGGTAAAGTCAATATTAGAGGAGCATATTAAGGCCAACTAATTTGAGGATAAGAAAATAAATGCACTCTAAAATAAAATGGAGAACAGGAAGGTGGCAGACACAAATCTTGGCCCAGGTGGGGTGTTATTGGTTAAGGAAAGATTATGTGTTCCTTGGGTTGGTGATTTGAATGCTGATTTACTTTTAGAGTCCCATGGTTTTTATTATTCTATTCATCCAAGTATGACTAAGATGTATCGTAATTTGAGGCACCTTTATTGGTGGCTCAAGATGAAGAGAGACATAGTGGATTATATTTCTAAGTGTCAAAATTTTCAACAGATAAAGTATAAACATCAAAGCACTGTAGGGTTTTTTACAAGGATTCATATACATAAATGTTGATAGTAGCACCTTCTACAAATTTTGTAGTAGGTCTTTATAAGACTATGGAAAAATATGACTCTATTTGGGTGATAGTGGATCAATAGATGAAATTAGCTCACTTTTTGCTAGTTCGGGTACTTTACAACACTCTGAAGGTAGATAAAATATATGTCAAGGACATTGTGAGATTTCATAGGCTTCTACTTACCATTATTTGTAATAAAGATGCAAGATATACTTCTAAATTTTGGGAGAGATTGGACGAAAAGTTGAGCAACATGCTCACATTTAGAATGACTTTTCATCCTCAAACTTATGGATATTCAGAGAGGAAGATTCAGGTGCTAGAGGTTATTTTGGCAGCCTGCGTGATTGATTTTTTTGGTCATATGGACCATTTTATTCTATTTTATGTGTGTTCATCTAACAACAATTATCACTCCATCATTGATATGGTACCATTTGAGGCACTTTATGGATGGAAGTTTCGGTCACTTTTAGATAATTTAAGACTGATGATGTCAAACGGTTTTGTACTGACTTGGTATAAGAGGATTATGAGAAAGTAAGGATTATTCTAACCAAGTTGTTTGTGGCTCAAAGCAGGTAAAAAGAGTATGCAGATCATAAAGTAAAGGACATGGACTTCAAGGTTGGTGATAATGTTTTTCTTAAGGTATTTCCTGTGAAAGAGTCACAAAGCTCGACAAAAGGGGAAAGCTCAATCTTCAGTTTATTGGTCCCTTTGAGGTTCTTGAAGAGGTAGGTCTAGTTGCATACAGGTTAAATTTACCATTAAGATTATCTAGAATCAATTAAGTATATTCATGTTATTAAGCTCAAAGGGTCGATGGGGTCTGGGGAAAGGGAGTATATCATTAAGTGGGACTTAGTTCTTTTAGATAAGGACTTGGTTTACTAGGAGGAACCAGTAGGGATTTTAGATAGAAATATTTAGAAATTGAGTATAAAGTAAATATGTTTAATTCAGGTTTAATAGAAGCATTGTTCAATTAAGAAAACCACTTAGAAAATGGAGAAATATGCAGGACAAGTAACCTCAATTGTTTTAAGGATAATGGTAAATTATTCTCTCTTTTTAGCCTATTTTCACGTTTGATTATTTAGGGAAAAACAATGGGTAAATTGGTATGTAAGGACTATTTCTATCATAATGTGTAACCTATCATTGAGAGTTACATGTTAAAATTCTACCCAAATTTGAAATTATTATTTTGAGACTATGCTAGATTTTACAAAAATAGGAGAGAGGTATGTTCTTGGAAAATTGAGAATGATTTAGACAAGTTGGGTGGTATTTGATTTGATTTATAAATAGCTTAAATGATAAGAAACCCATAAGAATTTATGAAATCAAACTTAGATTAGTTGAACACCTGAATTGGTCTATGAATAAAAGACATTATTTGGAACGTCTCATATTTAAGCCGTGTTTAAAAAATTAGGATATTAGGGCAAATTGGACAATCTATCCTATCAACGTCGAGGTAGCGACACATATTCCACTATAGTTGGGTGTTGCTATAATGGTGAAAATTCCAAAATAGTGACGGTTAGACCTTCTTAATGCTTTGTTGCTGTAGAGGCAATAATCATAGATTTGATTATTTTTTCTCCCAAAATAATTTATTTTTATAAATATTATTTGGATCTAGGGACGCATGATTTTGAGTGATTTCCACTATATATTTATCATTTGTAATTGTTAAGGTATGAATTTTTTCCCCGTTAACTAGTAATTGATAAATAATCCTTATTTATGTAACTTATAGAGTTTGGGAGGTTTTATGGATGATTTTAGTTGTTATACTGGGGTAAAGGAGAAAATTAAGTAATAAGTTAATGAGTTTTGATTAGTAATAGTTAATTTACGCTTGTATTCCATTAGTTCACTAATTTATCAGTGGAATTAGTAGTATTAGGTTACTTACAGGAGAAAATCCCGAGAATAGGGAAGGAATGAGAATGAACTTAGACTTTAGGGATTATAATCCACAATATGGTAGGTCATTTTTCTAATTAAGTCTTTATATGCATGTTCTTGACTAAGAGGAAGCAGACTTTGCATGGAAGGACAAGGCTCCAGCCTAAAGGAGTTGTGCAAGCTTGGTGTAAAACCCCATATTATTTTGACCAATTTATTTTTTACCCTCCGCATGCATAAAGTTAATTTTTGAATCAAATCATGATTAAGGATGTTATATGGGTATTTTGGGAGTGTTTTGGAATTTTCATTAGGGGTTCGGGATTATTTTTTGACCTCGAGGTAGTGAGGGTCCACGATAGTGGTGTGTTATGTCATTTAGTCACTGTAATAAGAGTGTGGAAAGCTAGCTACCCTGTATGATATCTGTGTGCCACGTTGCTATGTAATTTTAGTCTAGTTTAGCTTTATTTCACTTTTAGGAAAGGGATTTTTGGTCCTCTACACCTTAAACGACTTAAAAAGCACCTGAATGACCCCATTGCCTTTAGTTATAAAGATCAAACATTATTGTTCTCCTTTTTAACTACAAATTCAAGAAAATTCAAGGGTTTTACAAGGATTTCATCAGTTGGGATCTAAATTCCAATCCCGCTTTGAGTTCTTCTATATTTTAGGCATGTTACTCATTTCTTAAATTGTATTTGACATTGTGTCATAAACTTATTCAATATTCATGTAATTTGAATTGATTGGTTTGAAATTGCGTTGAGGGTTTAGAGTTGTAAACTCTTGAATTACTTTTCCCTTGTGTTTACTGGATTTTTCATGCTTTAATTAAATATATTTGGGACTAAATTGATGCATTGTCATAATGACAAAATTGGGTGACATTGGTTTAACCAATTGATGAAATTTTGGCTTGGTAATGGAATTAACCTCAACCCACTTTATAATCTTTGTTTTTGAATGTGGATTTTTACATAATTTTACTCACTTTTTAAAAACATTGTATTTATTTATTGGATAAATAATAAAAAAGATTTAGATGCCCTTGGTGGCAATGGCTTGGATTTTTACACTAATTAATGAAGTCAATTTAGTTATATGAATCGGTTTAGCTTAAATGGAATATCTTATAAGAATATTGATATGATGATACCAAGTTGGGAAATACATTAATAGAAGACTTCATGTTTAATGGTCTTTTTATGTGCAAATTGATTAATTTTTACTTAAAGGGAATAGTATAGTTTACCATTAAAGTGTAGTCCTAGAGGGACCAACACAATAAACTATATTTGTAGGCATTGTGGGTCTTTAACCGCTATGTTATATTTACACAATATATTATTGGGAGGCTAATTAACTATTGCTGGCTTTAGCCTATTTGCTGGTACATGCGACTAACATGGGTTGGGCTCTTCTAAAAGAGAGAGCCAGACACATAAAACCAGTAGTTTCCTTTAGGTTGGTATGAGATACACAGTTCAGGACTAAATCTTTAAACGATCATGTTTTTGTCCCTTGTCCCTATCCAGGCATCATATGTATATGTATACGCATTGTGCATGTGGTTTGTGATTATACTTTTTATAAATGCATTATTTTTTCCTTTCCCTTGAGCTACATGCCAGTGCTTGCCCCAGTGATCGTCCTCGGATGCTGCATTATTTCATGTTTAATATTTAGAGAATTTTTATGTTCATCCTGTGTAATGTTAGGTGGTTTGGTTATAATGTTAATCATCTATAAAGTTATGAGCCTCTATCTTTTTGAAGGATAGATTAGTTCACTAGATTTCTTTATATTCCTAGTACTTCTGGATTCATTTTTCATTATCGGGAGCATGTTCCAACATAGTCAATATTTCTTAGATTAGAGGCTTTTATGGACAATATTTGGATATTTTGATTATTTTGTTATGATTCTTAGATTTTTATTTAACTTGTCTATCACTCTCATTATTTTGTTTGGCTTTTGCTAAATACTTTTATTATTTTCTTAAGGTAATGTTAGGGGGTTATCTTCGTCCCTCGATGGGCTTGAGATGCTCGTCATAGCTAGGCCAGGGTTTGGGAAATGAAAAGCTTGGTATTAGAGCACGATTTAGGGTCTTTGGGTGTCCACAAAGCCTTGTTAAATAGAGTCCCTTTTATGGGTGTGTAGCATGGCACACTTATAAGGGGGAGGGTGTAAGATATTTAGAAATATTTATTTTATTTAGTTCAATTTAGTGCTAGAGAATTTGGTTGCTTTTAGTATTCTCTTATTCCTTATTTATTGGCATTTCAGATCATGCCTCCCCGAAGATCGGATGGTCGCCCTATTCATGGAATCCACACTCGGTCTTTGATCTTTACTCCTAATTGCACCGTTCTACCAGGGGTTCCGCTAGTTCCCATTAGTCCGTCTTAAACTTTTTGGGTTGGTGTTGGCTCTACCAAGTCAGTTGATGAGGCTAAATCCCCTAACCTTTACATGCTCTAAGATTAAGGAGGATCTTGTGGGGTTTATTGACATAATGGAGAAAATCTTCCAAGTAATGTATGCTTGAGATCTGGAAGAGGTTGATTTTGTAGCTTATCAACTAAAGGAAGTGTCTTATTAGTGGTATAAGAAGTTGGAATATTTGAAAGGTGAATATATTGAGTTGGCAGTATGGGATTTGTTCTCAAGTGCTTTTATAATTTCTTTCCTCAAGAGTTAAGCGAGAAAAAGGATAAAGATTTTTTGAATTTTAAGTAGGGCAAGATAAGCATTAAGGAGTATGTGATGAAGTTTAACCACTTTTCTTGTTATTCTCTCGAACTAATGTCGAGTATGAAGTCCCTCATGATGAAGTTTGGCTAAATTCTATCTCGTGATTGTGTAAGGATGCTATGTTTAATAATGATTTGGATATGTCGAGGTTAATAGTCTATATGAAGCAAGTGGAAGATTAGAAGAAAAAATTGGTAGAAATAAGAGAAAGGCAATGTAATGAGTTTAGGTATGTAGTCCAGGGAGCAAATAAACAAAAAAGTAGGAAAGATTGCAAGCAATGGCCTAAGAAGAAGAACTAGGGAAATGTATATTCATCTGCTGGTGATTCTTATCCCATGTATTTGGTTGATCGGCACTTTCAGTATAGTAATGGTCCTCGAGCACAGGGCGCTTAGTCCTAGGCTAGTGGAGCTCAGTCAGCCCTACCCTATTCTCCTGGTCATGGTTATAGAAATCTTAACTGTTGTTATTGTAAAGAGTGGAGAAATTGATGTTTTTATTGAGTTCAACTTGGTCATTTGCAGCAAGATTGTCCTTTAGAAAGGGTTGCTATGGGATCTTACAAAGTTTTTGACACCATATCATTATCTCCCATGACTAAGGGTGCTTCTTCATGGATGGAATTGGACCAAATCTCTTATATGCTCATTCCACTCATAATGAATTTGATGCATCCACAGATACTGTCACTAGCATGTTAAAACTTTTGTCTCATGGTGTTCATTTTCTAGTTGATTCAGGTTCTACCCTATATTGTGTGACCCTTTATTTGGCTATGCACTTTGGTTTTTTTCCCAAAAATTTTTCCAACCCCTTCTCAGTGTCTACCCAAGTGGGTGAGTCAATTGTAGCTAGAAAAGGTTATAGGGGTTGTTGATATGGTGGATTTTGATGTTATCTTAAGGATGGATTTGTTTCATTCGTTCTATGCTTTTATGGAATGTATGACCGAAAATGTCATTCTTCATTTTCCTAATTATTCAGTATTATAATGGGAGGGGAGTTCCCAAAGTACCAAGGGTGAAATTTGTTTCTTACCTTAGAGCACATAAATTAATTTCCAAAGGGTGTCTGCATCATCTAGTTCGGATTACGGATTCAAAGTTGTAAAATCCCTCTTTGAAATCTATCCCCATTGTGAATGAATTTCCTAAAGTTCTTCCAAGTGATTTTTTGGGATTCCTCACGATAAGGTAACCAATTTTGGGATTGACATTCTATCACATACTCATCCTATTTCTATTCCTCCTAATAGAATAGCTTCGGCTCAACTTAAGGAATTAATGGAGCAATTAAAATATTTTATTGATAAATTGTACATTTGTCCTAGTGTTTCCCCGTGGGGTGCTCTGTGCTTTTTGTCTGAATGACCAAATGGGTCCCTTCTGATGTGTATAGAATAACATTAGTTGAATAAGGTCCCCATGAAAATAAGTTCCTTCTTCCTAGGATTAATGAACTCTTTGATTAGCTTCAGGGTGCTAAGTGTTTCTATGAGATAGATCTTTATTCGGGTTATCATCAGTTGATAATTAGAGAGGTTGATATTCCTAACACTTCCTTCCAAATTGAGATGGTCACTATAAGTTCTTTGTTATGTCATTCAGGCTAACTAATGCTCTAGTTTCTTTCATAGACCTTATGAATTAGGCATTCAGATAGAGTTTGTATCTATTCATTAACCTCTTCATAGATTATATCTTTGTGTACCTATAAAGTGAGGAGGATTATCTCAATCACCTCTGAATTTTGTGACACACCTTGAATGAAGTGGAATTGTAACACAAAGTTAGAGTGTGAATTTTCGCTAAGTGTTGTGACTTATCTTAGGTATGTTGTTTCTATTGAAGGAATTAAAGTGGATCCACATAAGATTGAGGTGTTTAAGAACCGTCGTAAACATAAGATTCCAACTAACATTAGGAGATTCTTTGGCTTTATTTCGTATTAGAGGTGATTTGTGGAGAGTTTTGCATATATTGCTGCTTTGCTGAAGAAGTTGACCTAGAAAAAGGTTAATTTTTTTTGGTTGGATGCTTGTGAGGGTAGTTTCGAGAAGTTGAAGGATAAAATGAGTTTTTCTTCTATTTTACCCTATCCGAGGGTCTTAAGGGGCTTGTTGTGCATTATGAAGTGTTTTTTGTGGGGATGGGTTGTATTTTTATGTCACATGGCAAAGTTGTGGGTTATTCATCTAGGCAGTTTAAGGCTCACGCGAGAAATAATATGACTCACGATCTAGAGTTGGCAATTTTGGTCATTTTTTTTTATGATTTGGTATCACAATTCATATGGGGTACATGTGGATATTTATTCTAACTATAAGATCTTGCAGTATGTCTTTACTTAGAATGGATTGAACCTCAGGCAGAGGTGGTGGCTCAAACTTCTTAAGAATTATGATATATATTTGCACTAACACAAATAAAGCTAATATTATTGTTGATGCTCTTAGCAAGTTGTCCATGGGGAGTTTATCCAATGTTTAAGAGGGGACAAGAGGATTAGTAAAAGATATTCACCAGTTGGCTAACATAGGGGATTGACTTTTGGACTCTGAGAATAGAGTGGTAATTGTTTAGGAAGTGGTTAAATTATCTATTGGGACTGGGGTCAAAGATAAATAAGCTCTGGATCCTATACTTATGCAAATTAAAGTTGATGTGGCACAGTAAAAGGTTCTTGCATTTGATATTGGGGGAAATGACATCATAACAAATGAAGGTAGTTGTACATTCCTGACATAGTTGGTTTGTGGGTAAGTCTCTTGACTAAAGCTAATAAGTCCAAATATAGAGTTCATCTGGGTTCGACCAAAATGAATCATGACCTGAAGGAGATTTACTGGTGGAATAATATGAAGAAAGATGTAGAGAATTTTGTTGCAAAGTGTATTGTCCGTCAGCAAGTCAAGGCATAATATTTGAGGTTAAGTGGCACATCTCAAGAGATAGAATTGCCTAGGTAGAAGTGGGAGATGATTAGTATGGACTTTGTTATTGGTCTTCAATAGTCCTAAAATCAATTTGATTTAATTTTGGTCATTGTATACAGATGACCAAGGCTGCTCACTTCTTGCTTATGAGGACTAGTAACTTGGCTGAGGATTATTCCAAGTTGTTTATGTAAGAGATAGTCAAGTTGCATGGAGTGCCATTGTCGATCATTTTAGATTGAGGTACGCAATTTTCTTCTAACTTCATGTGTTCAATTTAGAAATATTTGGGAACTTAGGTTAACCTTAGCAGTGCTTTCCTCCCTCAAATGGATGGGAAAGGGGTGTGTACTTTTAGAGTTTTCATAAAACAATAGTTATAATTCAAAGATCCAAATGGCACCTTTTGAGGCTCTTTTTGGTAGGTGGTTCAGGCCTGCTGTTGGATGGTTTGAGGTGGTTGAGACTAGATTGTTTTGCCCTTACTTGGTTCACAAAACATTGGAGAAGGTTATGGTGATTAGAGAAAGATTTAAGACTACTCAAAGTAGCCTAAAGTCTTATGTGGATGTAAGGCGGAGAGTGTTAGAATTTTGAGTTAATTATTGCATTTTGTTTAAAGTTTCTTCTATGAAGGGACGATTCGTAAGATAGGGAAACTCAGTCCTCGTTATGTTGGTCCATACAGATTTTAATAAAGATTGGTAATATTTCTTAAAAATTAGAATTGACTGTGAGTATACCTTCTATTCATTTCGTATTCTATGTGTCTATTCTTAAATAGTGTTTGGCTGACCCATCTTTAATAGTGCCAAATGAGGATTTTGGTGTTAAGGATTCGTTGTCCTATGAGGAAGTTCCAATTCAGATACTAGATAGACACTTTTTTAGAATAATAACTAAGCATATAGCCTTGGAGAATGTTATTTAGATAAATGAGAAGGTAGAAGAAGCTATATGGGAATATGAAGAAGATATGTAGGCCAAATACCAGTTTTTGGTTCCAACATTGAATGAAAGTGCTTAAAGTATGATTTTTATTTCCCTCTTGTAATTTTTCAAACTTTGACTTTGGATTCTACTATATTCCTTTTATTATCAATTTTAAAATATCTGAATATCTCATTCGAGGACAAATAATCCAACAGGGAGATAATGTAAGACCCTGCAAAATTTCAACTAATTTATTTTTTACCCTTCTGCTTATGTAATGTTACTTTTAAAATTTAATCATGATAAGGGATGTTAAAGGGGGTATTTTGGGAAAGTTTTAGAATATTCAGAAGGGTTTCAAGGGCATTTTGAAACCTCAAAGCAGTGAGGGTCCATGATAGTAGCATGCCACGCCATATAGTGAATGTGATAAGAACCTGGCAGACTGGCTACCCTCCACGATAGTAGTGTGCCACACTACTATGTAATTTTTTATCCAGTTTGGTTTTCTTTCACCTGGTGGCAATACCATTTCTGTCCTTTACCCCTTAAACAACTTTAAAAAACTAAATGAGACCTTTTCCTTCAATTATAAAGTTCAGACCTTACTCTTCTCCTTTTTAACTTCAAATAATTCAAGGTTTTTACAAGGATCTCATCATCCGGGCTCTAAACTCAAATTACTCTTCAATTTCTTCTATGTCTCAGGCATGTTACTTATTCCTTAACTTGTATTTTACAATATGCCATAAACTTATTCAATATTCAACTGATTTTAATTAATATATTTGAAATTGAGTTAAGGGTTTTTAGTTGTTAACTCTAGAATTAATTTTCCTTTGTGTTTAATGGGTTTTTCATGCTTTAATAAAATGTTTTTAGGACTGAATTGGTGCATTATTGTAATGGTTCAAATAGGTGACATAGTTTTCACCAAATTGAATAAATTGTAGGTCGGTAATGGCATTAACCTAAACCCACTATGTAATCTTGGTTTTTACATGTGGATTTTTATACAATTTAACTTATCTTTGGGAAACATTGCATTGTATTATAGGATAAATGATAAAAAGGATTTGGATGCCCTTGGTGACTATGGTTTAGATTTAGAAATAGATAAATGAAGTCAATTTGGTTCTATTGATTGGTTTGGCATAAATGGAATAGCTTTCAAGAATATTAGTATGATGATAATAAGTTAGGAAATGCCTTAATAAAAGACTTCATGTTTAATGTTTAGTTTATGTGCAAATTATTTTAATTTATGCTTAAAATGAATAGAATAGTTCACTAATAAGGTGTAGTCCTAGGGGGTCCAACACAAGAAACCCCATTTGCGGGCATCAGGAGTCTTTACCACTGTATTATATTTGCACAGTTTAATTTTAGGAGGCTAATTGACTATTAGTGGCTTTACCCTATTCTTTGGTATATGCGACTAACATGGACTGGGGCCCTTTCGACAGGGAGAGATGGAACATTACAGCCCGTGGGTGCCTTTAGGTTGGTATAAGCTACACAGTTCAGGTCTAAATATTTAAACAATCATGTTTTTGTCCCTTGTCCATATCCCGACATCCTATGTATATGTATAAATTTTGTGCATGTGGTTTATGAATGGACCTTTGATAAATGCATTATGTTTTCCTTTCTCTTGGGCTTCATGCCAGTGCTCGCCCATTTGACCATCCTCGAATGCTACATCATTTCATAAACAATGTTTGGATGACTTTTTTGTTGATCTAGTGCAGTATTAGGGGGTTTAGTTATCATGTTCATCAACTATGAAGTGGTGAGCCTCTATATTTTTGAAGGCCCGATTTGTTCACTAGTTTTCTTTATATTCCAAGTACTTCTGGATTAATTTGTCATAGTCGAGGGCATGTCCCATCATAGTTGGTATTTCTTGGATTGGAGGATTTTGTGAATAGTATTAGGATATTGTGTTTGTTTTGTTATCATTCTCAGATTTTTATTTGAATTATCTGTATCTCTCATTATTTTGTTTGGCTTTTTTAAAATACTTTTAATATGATCTTTATGTAAGGCTAGGATGTTATCTCCGGTACTCGATAGGCGCGAGATGCTAGTCATGACCAGGCTCGGGTTTGGGTCATGAAAAGCTTGGTATTAGAGAAAGGTTTAGGGTCGTTGGGTGTCCACAAAACCTTGTTTTGTAGAGTGCCTTTTATGGGTATGTAGTGTGCCACACTTACAAGGGGGAGGCTAAAATGAATTTAGGAATATTTCATTTTTTGAGTTCAATTTTGGGCTAGAGAATCTAGTTGCTTTGAGTATTCTCTAACTTCATATATACCTATATTCAAATTATGCCTCCCTAAAGATCATATGGTGTCCCTACTCATGGAATACAAAATCTGTCTAGGTCCTCTACTCATAATCACACTACTCCACCTAGGGTTCCTTCGGTCCCTACTATTCCTAATCTGGCTTTTTGGGCTAGTGCTACCTCTAACTAGTCCCCTTGGAGAGATATTTTGAATGCAGAATTTTGACAGTCCATCTACATGCTTTTTCCAATTTTGGCATCATAGTCTCATTATTTTGTCATGTTGGTCCTGCCACTAGTTCTTCTTAAGTTACTCAGGTTAGTCAGTTGATGAGGCTGAATTCTTCTACCTTTGCAGTCTCTAAGGTTGAGGAGGATCTTTAGGTTTTTATTGATAAGATGGAAAATATCTTTAAGGTGATGCATGCTAGTGATCTAGAAAGGGTTGATTTTGTAGATTATCAACTAAAAAAAGTGTCTTATAAGTGGTATGAGGAGTGGGACGAGTTTAGCGGTGAAGATGTAGACTTGTCTATTTCGGATAAGTTCTCAAGCACTTTTATTGATTATTTCTTTCTGCGGGAATTGAGGGAGGACAAGGATGAAGAGTTTGTGAATTTAAAGTAGGGTAAGATAACCATTAAGTAGTCTGTATTGATGTTTACCAACTTTTCTTGTTATGCTCCTGAACTATTTTCGAGTATGAGGCACTAAATGATGATGTTTTCTTTTATTTTGTCCCATGATTTTGTGTTAGAGTGTAAGGATTCTATGTTCAATAATGATTTGGATATGGCAAGGTTTGTAGTCTATATGCCGGAAATGGAAGATTATAAGAAAAAACTGGTAGAAATAAGAGAAAGTCAAAGAAATAAGTTTAGGTATGTAGACCAGGGTGCAAATAAACAATACAGTGGGAAAGATTGTAGAAAGTGGCCCAAGAAGAAGAACTAGTGAAATTTGTATTCGTCTCCTAGTGCTACTTATCCTAAGTTTTTGGGTGATCAACATTTTCATTATAATAGTGATACTCAAGAATAGGGTGCTGAGTCCTATTATAGTGAAGCTTAGTCAGCCCTACCCTATAATCCTTGTTGTGGTTATAGAAATCTTCAATGTGGTTATTGTAATAAGGCAAGATTATCCTTTTGTTAGGGTTACCATGGGAGCTAACAAAGTTTTAGTCGCAAAATTATTATCTCCCACAGCTAAGGGTGCTTCTTTAGGGATGGGAATTGGACGAAATCGCCTATGTGCTCTTTCCACTCATAAGGAATCTGAGGCATCCACAGATGTTGTCATTAGTATGTTACAACTTTCATATCGTGATGGTGATTTTCTAATTGATTCAAGTTCTACCCTATCTTATATGACCCCTTATGTGGCTATGCACTTTTTCTTTTGTACAAAAAATATTTCCAACAACTTCTCAATGTCTACCCTGGTGGATGAGTCCATTGTTGCCAGAAAAGGCTATAGGGGTTGTTGATATGGTGGATTTTTATGTGATCTTGCAGATAGATTAGCTTTATTCATGCTATGTTCCTTTTGAATGTAGGACCCGTAAGGTCAATCTTTATTTTCCTAATGAGTCAGTAATTTAATGGGAGAGTGTTCCCTAGTACCAAATGGGGAGTTTATTTCTTACCTTAGAGCTAAAAATTAATTTCTAAAGGGTGTCTACCTCATCCAGTTTGGGTTAAGGATTCTAACTCGAAAAGTCCCTCCTTGCAATCTATCCCTATTGTTGATGAATTTCCTAAGGGTTTTCTCGATGATTTCTTTATGATTCCTCCTAATAAGGAAATAGATTCGGATACTCATCCAATTTCGATTCCTCCTAATAGGAAGGATCCGGATGAACTTAAGGATTTAATGGAGTAATTATAATATCTTGTTCATAAATGGTTCATTCATCCTAGTGTTTCCCTGTGTGGTTGATCTGAGGTGGATTTACCCACCTAAGTGTTATTATCCTAACTTATTTATCCTTGTTTTGAGGAAAACTTGTTTGTTCAATGTTTTAATGATGATATAATTGAGAATTTAAGTCTTTATGTATGAGGATACAATTTATAAGGTATCTTTCACACAAGTTTGTACTTAATTTTATCACTTAGAAAGAAAGGGGAAAACAAGTATTGTTCTAGTTGATCGCTATGGATTCTAACATGTTTCATGAGTTTCTAAGGTTATTATTGAGAAATTATGGGTGGATCAAATTTTCTATAGTGTTCAAAGTGCAATTGAATCAAGCCAAGAGTCAAACTATAAATTAAAGATCAAAGTGGGCAAGACAAGTCTTAGCCTGATATTCTAGTTCACCATTTGAGGTCTAATGATATATGGATGATGAAAAAACTTTAAATCAAGTGTAAATAACACAAGGCTTGGAATTTAAGGGAAAAGGACAAGAAAAGTTTAGGAGTCAAGATGGAATTTCCCGTGAAGCCTCGCGATAGAGTGGCGCTGCGACCCCTACTTGAATTAACTAAGGGTAGCACAGTGACTCCTACATTAGTTAAGCATCCATTTCCTTGTGACCCCTACTTTACTTGAGCAGCCATCGCGCCATCCCTTATTCCACACAAGGCCAAAAACCTTGTCCTATAAATAGGACTCTTGTACCTATTGTTATGCACCTTGGACTTCTTGGAGATTTGGAGAGGGGATTATAAACACCTATTTTAGGTTTTATATTTCTTTACTTTATCTTTTTAATGTATCTTATCATGTATTCATTGATTTGGATTACGAATATGTCTATTAGTCGCCAAACGCCCCCTTTCCGGGGTTAAGACCAAGAACATGTTTACTATTGCTTTGAATTGTGATTTTTTGGAATTCTTATCATATTTGGTTGTTTATTTGTCCTTTTTATCAATATTTTATGGATTTGTTACCCTTATAATGCATAAATTATCGAACTTGAGAGCTTGGGAGGGGGAATAGCAAGATAGAACTTGCAGAAAAATAGAACAAGGTTCTTATTCTTTTTATTAAATAAGGAATTTCAATTAGTGACTAGGATAGGGATATAACTAAAAGCTTTAATTGGTACACATGTAAGATGACATCTTAATTAATATAAATGGATTATTACATCCCCGTTCAATGATGCAATTGTAATGTCCCATTGGTAGAAGGTTAGAAGTCGGGAAACCATGATCATATGATAAACCTTACAAATCAACAACCATGATAAGTAATCTAAGAAATGAAGTTAAACAGTGTAGTATAATTGCTCATAGTGTTTTAACCCTAGGTTTTAATCCATTGATTGTCCATAGTCCTTACTTTTATATATTATTTTAGTTTACTCATAGTTTACAAACTTTCAGAACTCTTTTGGTCATGTTGCACTAGTTTAATCTCAATTGTTAAACTAGAATTGGATAGTTGCTGAGCACAAGTCTCTAAGGGATTGATATTCAGCTTTATTAGCGCCATTTCTTGGGATTTTATTTTGGAAACTATTTTTTAAAGTTTTACTTTTTAGATTTCTTTGGTGCTTTACATTTGGTCTTGGTATTGAATTTGCATGAAATAGGTTTGCAAACTAGTAAGCTTGCTAGGGATAGGTAATGATTGAAGCAAGCTCCGAACTCAAACAATGCTTTCATCAAATGAGGAGAGAAGCAGTCCTTCTCTATAAGATCTCACAAATTCAAGAAGAATAAGACAATCCTGCTCTAATGGATGAAGATCAACCAACTCGCAGGACAGTTTGCAAAGTGGCAATCTCATTTCCGATAAATGTGACCCCCTCTATTCAGAAATCTCTTATAGAAGGTAAATTTGAGATAAAATAGAACATTGTGCAGCTATTCATCAGCAGTGGACAATTTATTGGGCTTTAACAAAAAGATACACAAGTCCATCTATGGAACTTTCTAAAGATCAGTGACAAATTCATCCCTACAGGTGTGTCAACTGATTATGTTATGCCAACACTATTCCCATTTTCACTGTTGAGGGAGGCTAAGAAGTTGTTGAACACTGAGCCAGCAATTTCAATCACAACCTGGGATGACTTAATCCAGAAATTCCTCATCTGATTCTTTCTATTTTGCAAGACTATAAGATTACGCAGTAAAATTGTGCACTTTAAACAAAAGCTAGAAGAGAACTTATATCATGTTTGTGAGAGGTTCAAAGATATTCTTTGGGACTGTACACATCATCAGTAGTCCAATGAGGTACTAGCTCAAAATTTTGTTAAGGCACTTGATCACAACACGCATATTTTGTTAGACCAGTTGCAGGTGGTCAAGCATTAGAATTGATATATTATGAGTTATATACCTTGTTGAACCAAATTACACAAGGAAATCCTAAGTGGCATTCTGACTCAAGAAGTACTACAAAGAAGGTTGCAGGTGTGTTGGAGGTGGACCAATTTACTGTTAGATCCACTTAGATTGTTATACTATTGAATTAGTTAACAAGTCAGTTCATCAATATCAGATTGAGGGTTACACAACCTATAACAACACTTAATGCAATCCATCAGGCGAAGTATTGGTGTTAGGTTCGTGGTAATAGTGCTCATTCTGGGGTTAGGTGTGCTGTAAATCTTGAATCAGTGATGTTTGAGGGTAATTATCAATGGATGATTATGGGAACACCTACAATCTAAAGTGGAAGACTCAGCCACCAAATCCATTATGGAATAACCAACAGCAGTAGGTTCAAGGGAATCAGGCCACGAGCAATATGGAAGAGATGTTGAAATTTAAGCTGCTCAAGCACAATTGGCAACCGATAGAAAGAGCTAGAAAGTGGCTACAAAGAACTAGGAGATACAGGGTGGGCAAATACAACAACCATAACATACCAGGCCTTAAGGTGGAATGCCAAGTAATCCTAAGAATCCTAACAAGTAAAGGCAATCACATTGAAGAGTTGTAAAAATCTTAATAAAGAACCTCCAAGAAAACTAAGGAGTTAGATATGGAGTTGGCTCCTAAACAGGTAGATAACAGTGTTGCAAAAAAATTTGAGGATGTCTGAGTACTCGAAAACAAAATTTTCTGAACAGGTAAAGAGAGACAACCACTACCTTACCCACAAAGCCTTAGAAAAACAAAGGATGATGCATGCTTCAAGAAGTTTTTTTACATAATTTGAGAGCTTTACATTAATCATCCTCTTTTGGATGCTTTGCAAGGTATGCTCGAGTATACTAAGTACTTAAATGATGTAGTCAGAAACAAAGTTAAGTTGATGGATATTAAGATAGTAGCACTCACTGAGGAATGTAGTTTTGTGGTGATGTAGAAGATGCCCAAAAAGCTCAAAGACCCTGGGAGATTCACTGTCCCCCTTCAAATTGGAAATAATAATATGGTATACACACTTAGTGACTTAGGGTCCAACATTAACTTTATTCCTCTCTCCTTGTTCAAGAAGTTAGGCTTGTCAATTATCTTGGGACGTCTATTATTAATGATAGGAGGAGCATTGATAGATGTGAGAGATGACACACTCACAATGAGGCTAAATGATAAAGAGGAGGTTCTCAAAGATTATGAACCACTCAACACATTATCCTACTACAAAGATTTGTGCGTGATTATAGTGATTGAAGGGGATAAGTATGGGGTTGTGGAGATGAGTCCACCAAAAAGCTCTTCGGACTTCCTCATTAAGCAACCTAAGCTACAACTGCGACAACCCCAAATAATGCAAATTGATGATGCTAAAAAGGTTATTGTTGAGAGAGTTATTTACCTTGAGAGTTCACACTCAATAGGTGTGAAATAAATAAGAAGATAGCATTCAGGTGTGAGAAAAAGTGTGAAGGAAAATGGATGAATCATAGATTGGATCATGCTGTGACACTAAATCAGGTGCTTCTTAGGAGGCAAACCAAGTTAATGTATGCTTTATTTTTTATTATTTTAGTTTTTATTTTTTGTTGAGTCACAAGTTGATGGGAAGTATGAGTACCAAAAAACCTGAGCTAAGGAGCATAAAAAAAACTAACTATGGGATCCCTAGAACCTGTTGATGTGTAAATATGGTACTAGTTAGGCCTAGAGGAAGCATGGAGTATGTCTATCTCTACTTGAAAGTATACTTTGGGGACAAAGTAAATTTTTAAGTGTGGGGTGGGAAATTTCCCATTTTTAAGGTAATTTTAAATTTTTTTGAACTAGGAATAAGTGGGATATTCATTTTGGTGCTATATTTGATTGCATGATTCAAGTATTTTGATTGTAAAAGCATGTTTATTGTGTGATTTACTACTTTTTAGACTCCTAGGCTCAACATTATGACTCTTGTACTTGTTTGCTTAAAGTTGAATTCATGTGATTTTTTGGTTAAGAGTCTATAATGATCTTGCTTGAGTTGAACACGTTCCATATATTTATTACGTGTTTGTGTATTCCTTGTTGCATGTGTTTTCTAGAACTTACCTGGTGTGTGTGCAATGAAAAATAAAGAGGGTGGATTTTGGAGATGATATAGGTATTTCTTTGATAGCCATATTTATACCCTCTTTTAACTACCCTTATGCATATTCCTAATTAATCCCATTGAGCCTTTAGCTTATTTTCATTGGTAGCCTCATATGTTGCCTGTATACCTTTCTTTGATTAACCTTAATTTGATGTAAAGCTCCTAAGTTCTTTAGTGTAAAATTAATTGAGTAAGGATTTTGAAATTCAAGTAGGAGAAAGATGAAATTGAAACCCCTAAGTAATAGTATTGGTGTGAGCAATTGATGTGTTGTGGTTGAGAGTTGGAGAATATATGCTAGAGAAATTCCTATTTTTAGCCCAATTGTGTCATAATGAACTTGTTTTGGACTCAGTCCTCCTTTGACATTTTGCAGCTCAACTAAGGTAGACTTTTAAGTAGAGGATGGCTATCATTGAGATGCATAACATAAAATAGGGGTGAAGAAGGGGGGAATTAAATAATGAGATAATAGATAATGCTCCCACCGTAATGTATGTCTATGAGATTAATGAGATATGGAAAAACAAAAGATAGGGATAGACAAAAGTGGTGTAAAAGGGTTTTTAAAGGTGAATTTAAGAAAAAGTGTGATGCATTAAAGTGCTTAGGGAAGATAGTCTCTATTACTTGCCAGAATAGTTCCTACTCATACCTTAGCCAACATTACAACCTTTGAGGACATATTTGATACTAATCTTTAACATTCTTATATTAGTTGAGTACTACACTAAGGGACAGCATATGGTTCATTTTGTGTAGCTTGTGAATTCCTTGTGAGAGTGAGCTTAATTTAATTCTCATACCTACTGTTTTATAAATTGCATTTATGCGAGTGATTATGGCTAACTCTCTTATTATGAGGTCACATATTTGACGATAGTTGGGTGAATTATATGATGTATGTGATAGCGCAATATGTATGAGTTTTCCAACTAGGTGAGTTAATTATTGAGGCTAGGATGTTTTGGAGTAATATTCTTGCACTTTCAATTTTGTACATAACATGCTTACTATAGAAACTATTATTCTGTGTAGTCATTGTGGTAATAGCTTGAGTTTTTCTCTTATAGTAGAAGTGTGTTGTCTCCTTATCTTATGCTGCTTAGTGTAAAGATTTGTTCGTGAATGAACAAGGCTTTAAGTATAGGTGGTGATCTAAGGTAGACTTATGCACATAAATGTTGTTATCATATCTTATTTAGCCTTGTTTTGAGGGCAACTTGTGTATTTAATACGGTAATGATGATGTAATTGAGCATTTAAGTGTTTAAGTACGTGAATACTATGATTAAGGTTCCTTTCAAACTTGTATGTACTTAATTTTGTCACATAGAGTTCATAAGGGAAAACTAGCGTTACTTGCTTGAGCTAGGTATTGTTCTAGTTGATCGTGATGGATTAGAACGTGTTTCATGAGTTTTCAAAGTTATTATTGTGTAATTATGTGTCTAACAACTTGTTTATAGTATTCCAAGTTGAAGTGAATCAAGCAAAGAGTAAAACTATAAGTTAAAGAAAGAAGTGGGCAAGACTAGTGAGACTATGTACACTTGGATGTGTTATTTTGTGCAATCAATGGTGCTCTTGTGCTTTTTGTGTGGATGACGGATGGGTCCCTTCGGATGTGTATAGATTAACGTCAATTAAATAAGATCCTCATGAAAAATAAGGACATTCTTCCTAAGATTAATCACCTATTTGATTAGATTTGGGGTGCTAAGTGTTTCTTTAAGATAGATCTTTATTTGGTTATCATCAGTTTAAAATTACGGTGGTTGAAATTCCTTAGAATACCTTCCAAACTTGGTATGGTCACTATGAGTTTTTTGTTATGTCTTTCGTGTTGAATAATTCTCTAGCTACTTTCATGGACCTTAAGAATCGGGTGTTCACATAGTGTTTTGATCTATTCATTATTGTCTTCATTGATAACATCTATGTATACTTCTAAAATGAGGAGGATAATTTCAATCACCTCTAAATTATGTTACAAAACATGAAGGACAAGGAATTATAACTCAAAATTTTATAAGTGTAAATTCTGATTAAGTATTATGACATTTCATGGGCATGTTGTTTCTAGTAGTGGAATTAAAGTTGATACATATAAGATTGGGGCGGTTACGAAGTGTCCTAGGCCCAAGAATCCTACCTTCATTGGGAGTTTCTTGGGTTCTATTTTGTATTATAGGCTATTTATGAAGAGTTTCTCATCTATTGCTGCTCTGCTAAAGAAGTTGACCCAAAAAAGGTTAAGTTTATATGGTCGGATGCTTGTGATGGAAGTTTCGAGAAGTTGAAGGATAAGCTTACTTTTATTCGTATTTTGTCCCTAACCAAGGGTACTAAGGGGTATGTTATGTATTATGATGTGTCTCTTGTGGGGTTGAGTTGTATTTTTATATCGCATTGTAAAGGTGTGGATTATGCTTCTAGACAACTTAAGGTTCATAAGAGAAATTATCTGACTCACAATCTAGACTTAGTGGCTGTGGTCTTTGCTTTGATGATTTGGCACCACTATTTGTATGGGTTACATGTGGATATTTATTTTGACTATAAGATCTTGAAATATGTGTTTACTAAGAATGAATTGAACCTCAGGCAGAGGTTGTGGCTTAAACTACTTATGAATTATGATATGCATTTGCACAACCACCCAAGTAAAGCTAATATTGTTACTGATGCTCTTAGCAGGTTGTCCATGGAGAGTCTATCTATTGTTAAGGAGGGGATAAGGGGATTAGTTAAGGATATTCAGCAACTAGCTAACTTACCAAATCGAATTCTAGACTCTGATAATGGAGGGGCGATTATTTAGAAAGTGGTTAAATCATCTATTGGGACTGAGGTCAAAGAGAAATAGGCTCCAGATCCCATACTTATGCAAATTAAAAATGATGTGGCATAGAAAAAGGTTATGGAATTAGATATTTGGGGATACGACATCTTGAGTTATCTAGGTAAGTTGTGCATTTCTTACATAGTTGGTTTACAGAAAAGTATTTTGACTGAAGCTCATGAGTCCAAATATATTATTCATATGCGTTTGACCAAAATGTATCATGACTTGAATAATATGAAGAAAGATATGGTGAATTTTGTTGCCAAGTGTATGATCTGTCAGCAAGTAAAGGTACAACATTTAAGGTTGGGTAGCATGTCTCAAGAGATAGAATTGCTCGGGTGAAAATGGGACATGATTAATATAGACTTTGGTATGGGTATTCAATAGTCCAAAAAATCTATTTGATTCTATTTGGGTCATTGTAGATAAGATGACAAAGTCTTCTCATATCTTGCTTGTGACGACTAGCTACTCGAGTGAGGATTATGCAAGGTTGTTCATTTAAGAGATAGTAAAGTTGCATGGAGTGCTATTGTCGATCATTTGAGACCAAGGTATACAATTTTATTCTAACTTATTGGGTTCTATTCAAAAAGGTTTGGGTAGTTAGGTGAACCTTAGCACTAGTTTCCACCCTAAAATAGATAGGCAACGTATAACACCCTGGGTTTTGACCCTCAGAAAATTTCCTAGAATTTTTGTCTCTTGACACAGTATGATTCAAGGGTATGATTCGTATGTTGAGGTATGTATGGTAAGGTCCAGTCGCATACTAACCAGTGTTGGTTGGTGGGATGGATTTTGGTAGCTTGAATGAATACGACATAGCTGTATGAGTCATATTGGTGGTTACAGATCATTTGATTCCTTAACATAATAGTACACTTGGTTACTTTGGTTGGATCTGAGTACCACTAGCTCACCGTAAACCATTAGCCAGGGTACGAGTTTTACCATGGTCTCGTATGGTGGACAGTGTTTGAATCTTTCTTGAGCTTAAATCCGCTAGGGGTACGGATGAAGGGTATGGATCGTATACTGTCAATACAACTTAGTTGGATGAGATATAGGCTGTAAACTATTGGATTCAAGGGTTGAGGCCAGGATACGAGTTGAGGATAACAATCGTATTAGAGGGAACGAATCGTGTGGGTCAGTCGTACTCCTATGATTGGATTTTGGTGCAACTTAAGTGGGGTTATTCTAGACATTTCCCCACTTATTCTAATAAGTCCCCATGACTTCTAACCTAATTTGGATTTTATTTACCCTATTATTCCATTCATTAACACTTAGAAACTCTTCTGAAACATTTCTTAATTCTCTCAAGAGCTTTTGTGAAAGGGAATCTAGAGTTTCAACTAAAGGATCAATTTGGGTCTTGTCTTGGTGATTTCATTCTGTCATCATATTGGTTTAAAGCATGTTCTCTTACCTCATTGTTAATTAAAATTAATGGTATGGTTTTTATGAATATTTTCATGATTTCATTGGTTGTATGGTTATAGTTTTCAAATAATATTTGGGGTTTTTTATATCAAATGGTTGTATATGGTTTCCCATGGTTTTAATTATGCTTTTTTATGTATTAATAGTGGTTTTTGATAATTGGATTTCATGGGATTGGATTAATGATAATTGGAATTAATTTTGGTCGGACTATGCCCCCAATGTGTTTGACAAAATGCTTATAAAGATATGTTTATTGCATTGACTACTTTTAATGGAACTCTTGCTTGTTTAAACAATTTCTAAAGGAACTATACATGGATTAAATGGATTGGAATGATAAATTGCTAATGGTTATGCTTGAGGGGCACATGGAATCCCTCAAGTAGTTTAATATGGTAAATGGAAGGGCACTTGAAAGCCTCCGTAAATCTCTATATGGTTTGCTATGGATAATAATTGCAACTAAGAATTGGTATGACGATACCAATGTTAATGGCCTTGGTTAATAAATGGATAATTTTTTTGTTATTTGGAAGTTGGTTTTAAATGGGCTATAATGGTGGGATGTGTAGTGAATTCGTGCAAGGTCGAGGTCCCAGGGGGACCAAAATTGAAAACTCAGATTAGCTAATATGAGGTTGGTCTTGGTGACCATGTACGTGATGTCACTCTATATTTTTGGTGATGTACTAGTTATCCAAGGGTTTTCTTCTCTGGTCTTGCAGCTACCCGCACTGAGGCCCTTTCAGCAGGGGGAGCTGAACCCATATAACCCATGGGTAGTTTAGGATGGCAAAACTACACAACCTAGGTAAAGGTTTAAAAGGATTGATAAACTCAGATTTTTCCCAGCCTGTTTATATATATATATAAGTATGACTGTGTGCATATGGATGCTTTTATAAATAGAATTATTTTATTCTTACCTTGAGATCATACTAGTGGTCACTCACTAACCCCGTCTACTGGCAGCTATATACCCATGCTATGTAGGAACCAACCATTATACTCTGCCTACATAGTGATTGACTTATGGATCAACATTTTTACTAAAGTGATGAGCTTCCATTCTTTCAGAAAGCACCATTTCATGTTATGGATATTTCTAGACACTTTGATTTTATTTTGGATATTTGTTTTGTCTATGGTTGGGGGCATGTCCCAATCGGATTTCATTACTGATTTTGCTAGAGGCTTTACGATAATTCTATGGGTTAGAATGGGCTGGATCGGTATAAGTGGCGGCCATGGCATTGGAATAAGATGAAGGGCCGACATCATTGGATGAAATTGTTGGTTTTTCATCCTATTTCATTTATAAATTAATTATATTATGTTTTGGAAAATCCTTGGTTATGTCCTGGTTTATGGCCCTTATTTTGGCCTGGTTGGATTGGTCGTATGGGATGGTTGGACTCAATTGGGTTTGTCACGATTGTGATCTTATCCCAGTATTTTCTAATTTAGAAAGAAGATATAAGAAAATAGGTGACCATTTATATTGAATCTTAGAAAAAGAAGAATTAAAATTAAAAGATAAGTTAATAGCTATGGTAAGAATAGCAAAAGAAAATGAAGAAATAGACAGGAAAAAAGAAATAGATAAAATAAAATAACATACTGCAGAAGAAATACGAAAAATAGAAGAAGCTAAAAATAATAGGGGTGTGTAGTGTGCCACACTCATAATGGAGAGGCTATAAGGAATTTATGAATGTTTCAATTTCTTCATATTCTATTTTCAAGATTGGAGTCTCAGTCCTAGAATCTTCTCTAATCCTTGTTTTTCTATCTATTAGATCATGCCTCGTAGATCTGGAACATAAGATAATACTTCTATCCTATCTAGGGTTAATGTTGAAGGGGGGAATCCTACTTCTAGGGTTCATCTTCGATCCCACAGTCCAATCCATGATAGTTCTGGAGTTCCAATGATTGCTACTAGTCCTCCTCAAGGCAAGGTGACTAGTGCAGAATTTCATTAGTCTCTTCATGTTATTTCTTAGATGATCTCTACTAAGGCTAAGTGGGGTGTGACTGGTGCTTTGTCTACAGAGGACACAAGGGTTGTCCAATTTATGAATATGAGTCCTCCTACTTGTTTAGGATTGAAGATGGAGAAGGATCCACCGAGCCTTTTGGATGAACTAAAAAAGATATTTTAGGTGATGTAGGCTACAAATATGGAGGGATAAACTTTGCATCTTATCATCTCTAAGATGTTTCATATCAGTAGTATGAAGAGTGGGGTAGAGATAGGGGTGATGTGCAAGAATTAATATTGTGGGATACTTTTTCTAAGGCCTTCTTTGGCCGTTTCTTCCCCCAAGATTTGAAGGAAGCTGTAACGACCCGAAATCACCTCCCGGGACGTCACACGGTGCTTAAGGATACAAGTAGCCCCAAGCTAACCCTTTGATAATGTTTCTACTAATAACACTCATTTCAAGATAAAATAATTCAAACACTAGCATAGTCATATCATATGAAAGGAAATACGAAGAAAATGCTCGGTCCAAACGACCAAGCAATATCGGAAACCTCAACAAAACCACAATTTGATAACTAGTCTAACAAAGCCTCTACTAATCCATAAACTAGAGATCCATTGGGACAGGTCCCCAACTAAATCAAAATAAATTGAAAGTAGTAACATAGTCTCTCAAATACTAAAACATCTGATGATAGTTCCTCAAACCATTAGGACTCACCACTGTAGGGATGTAGACACAAGTACTTGGAAGTCACTAACGAGGCTGGGACTGAGCACCTGATCCTATATTATAAGAAAATGTTACAAATAGACGTATACGTGGATTCGCACTTGGGAATGTACTGAGTATGTGGGGATGCATGCATTTATAGAAAACAACATCAATACTCTTTAATCAAATAATGCATGCAATAAGTAATGACTCACGTTGCTTGAAAAAGTATAAAATGTAAATTTCATGAATCATGTAGAATGGAGCATGTACACAAATCTCCTGAGTCATCATAGTTCAAATTTGAAATCGGTAATATTCTCTTATTCCCATTACCCATAGGCTAAAGTAAACTTTAAACAATACTTTCAACTCATTCATATGTCTCATGGAGAGTAAAACTTCTTTAATACTCAAGAACTCATAACTCTTTTAAACTCAAGTACTTGGAATTCAGAATCATATAACTTTGAAACATACTTGAAGGCATTTCATTCACTTTAGGAAAATATCTCGTTTCAAGCTTTAGGGAAATCATTCTATCTTAATGGAAATATACTCTACTTTAGGGAAATAACTTACCTCATAGTTTAAGAGAGAATAGTTATATCAAGGGAAAATACTTTGGTTTTATTGAGCAAATCCGCTACTTTACTATTAGAAAAATAACTTGCACCAATGGAGGTTCTCTTAACTTCCATAAACCATGAAAGCTACATGGAGTCCAACTTTTTTTCCTCCTAAGGAAGAGACCCCATGTTGGGGAGGAGCGTCATACTCTTTCCAGGAAGTATAACCTCAATTCAGTGATCACTTATCTCGGCCTTGGGCCCAATATCTCGGCCTTAGGCCCAAAATCTCAAAATACGGTGGCACGTAGTTCTGGGGTAAGAAACCATAGTAACTTACCCAAATCGGTGCTAAATACTACTCCCTTTAGTTTATCTCGTTCATCTCATGGAAATCCACTTCAAAATAATCTCATGGTTCGTCAAGAACCCGATAATCGAATCTGTAATCTCATGTAGTGAAGTGGATTTCAAAACTCCATGACCATTAGGTCAAAACATTTCTCTATAATCTCAGAATACTCAAATCGTGGGTGCTTGTAGCGTAAGAGTTCATAAAATTGCAAATCTCAAGTACGGCGTAATAACCTATAATTAAATCTCAAGTTAAAACTCATCAAAAGCATAATAGGTAGCATATAGATTCATAAATCATGTAGAAATCTGGATATTTCAGCAATTTGTTTCAAACTCTCAACATACTCATATACTTCAACATCTCAAGCATTCCAACTATTAATTTTTCAAGGATTAAAATCATGGGGTATAAATTCATCTGTAATTTCTCAAGAAAACATGTGAAAATCATGACATTAGACTCTCAATTCATGGGAAACATCAAAATATTGCAATAAATAATAATGGGTGAAAAACCTTAATTCAAATCCATGTAAAATCTCATATATTGCAGAAAATCATAGTTTGAAAAAACCTTTGGGAACAAGGATGAGAGGATTACCCTTGTTCAAAACTCCATATACCTTAATATGAAATTGGATGAACAAGCTTACTTTAAACTCTTCTTCTTACGCTTGGGAGAGGGTTCTTGCAACCCTTGAACAAGGGGAACTCAAATCTCAACTCAATTTGTTGAATCTATGGTGAGTTATTGGATTTCTTGGAGAAGAGTTTTAGATTTGATCTTGAGGGAGAAACCCTAGCCTTTGGATGTTTTGAAAGATAATGAGGCTATCAAGTTTGTTTGGAATATATATCTGAGGGTTAAAAGGTAAAAGACCCAAAAGCCCCTTTTAAAAAGGACTTAAAAATACTGAACAGGGTCTGCGACCGTCAGAGCGATGGTCCATCGCAAGTCCAAAGGTTCATCGGGTCATCCGTCTCACGATGACCAAAAAAGGGACACACTATCTCGAAGCGATGTTCAGATCGACAGTCCGTCACAGTTTCGATGGTCCGTCGGATCGACGGTCCGTGCAAGTCTGCTAGTCCATCGGATCATCCATCGCACAATGTCCAAGATGAGACCACACTGCCTTAGTGGCAAAGGTTTCAGCGACGGTCCTTCATAGCCTTGACGGTCCATTCGATCATCCATCACACCAAGGTGGTTTCGACAACTCTCAGTAAAATGATCATAACTTCTCACCCCGATACCGGATTTCGATGAAATTGGTATTATTGGAAAGCTAATTCAATTCGCTATATGAAAAAAAGTCAAATTTAAGAAAACTCTATATGTTTGAAGCACCAATCACTTGGGAAGTCACTTCTTAATCTTTTAATGCCAGAATTATACTTCTCTTGACACACTCTAAGGCTCAGAATATGAGGGAACTTTGTGAGGTCTACAATATCTCCCCCTTGGAAACATTCGTCCTTGAATGTTGCTAGTTAGACTAGGAATTTGGGAAAATGCAGTACACATAGCTAAAGCATTTTGCTAAATGGGCTCAAAATCTTTCTAAACTCTTCAATGCCTCTGAAATTGTAAGAACTCATGTAAGCATAGATACATAGCTTCACTTTAGATTAGAAGGGCTGAATTAAGGAAGAATAATACCTTCAGATTGATCTGAACTCGGGGAAAAAGTGTGGGTACTTGGCTCGCATGTCTACTTTTGCCTCCCAAGTAGCGCCATTTACTGACTATTTCTGCCACAACACTTTGATCAAATGAACCTTTTTATTCCTTAGTCTACGGATCTGAATATCAAGGATCTCAATGGGAATCTCATCAAATGAAAAACTATTCTGAATATCAGCCCTCTCTGTAGTATCTACCATAACAAAATCACCAATATGCTTCTTAAGCATGGAGACATGAAAATTAGGATGAACGACTGACAACTCCACAGGTAACATAACCTCATAGGCTACTTTCCCAACAAGGCTCAAAACACTATATGGGCCAACATAACGGGGACTAAGCTTTCCTTTTTTACCAAACCTCTTCACCCCTTTCATGGGTGAAGTCTTCAAGTACACCAAATCACCCATTTCAAACTCAAGATCTCTTCTCCTCACATCGGTATATGAATTTTGATGACTCTGGGCGATCTTCAACCTCTATGTAATAAACTTAACTTTCTCCATAGTTTTAAACAATGCATCAGGTCCAATCACGACCGCTTCACCCACTTCAAACAAACCTATTGGTGATTTGCATCTGCTACCATACAAGGCCTCAAATGGTGCCATCCCGATGCTAGAATGGTAACTATTGTTTTAGGCAAACACTATTAATGGCAAATGATCATCCCGACTACCTTTAAAATCAAGAACACATGCCCTCAACATATCCTCCAGGGTCTAAATGGTCCTCTCAGCCTGACCATCTATCTGCGGATGAAAAGTGGAACTCAAAAGAACTTAGGTACCAAAGACTTGCTGGAACGCCACCTAAAACTATGAAGTAAATCTAGTTCCCCTATTCAAAATGATAGACAAAGGAACTCCATACAACCTGACTAACTCCCAGATATACAATCTAGCATAATCCTCAGTTGTATAAGACATATGCACGGAAAAAAAATGTAAGGACTTAGTCAATCCATCCACAACGACCCAAATAGAATCATGATGACGCCACGAAAGAGCCAACCCAGTTATAAAGTCCTTATTCACTACCTCCTACTACCAAGTGGGTATACCAAACTCTTGCATCACACCACCAGGTCTTTGGTGCTCTACCTTAACCTGTTGGCACGTTGCACTCTTTGTTATGAACTCGGCTATATCCTTTTTCATACCATTCCACCAATAGATTTCCCGCAAGTTGTGGTACATATTGGTAGTGCCGGGATGAATAGAATACTGCGCGCCATGTGGTTCAGCCATAATCCTCTGCCTCAGATCATCAACATATAGAACACACAATCTATCTTGTAATCTCTACACGCCATTTCCCCCTTGGGAGAAAACCTCTACCTTTTGGTCCTTAACTGCCTCATTCAGTCTGACAAAACTAGGATATCAATCTTGTTTCTCCTTCACTTCTGAAACTAAAGAGAATTCAGAACTACTTTGCACCAAGGTACTTCCCTCAGTTGAATCAAGTAGCCTAACACCGAATCAAGCCAAATAATGCACATCGCGAGCTAACTCTTTCTTACTTTCTTCTACATGAGCTATAATACCCATAGAAAATTTGCTAAGGGCATCCGACACTATGTTGGCTTTGCCCGGGTGATACAACACACTCATATCATAGTCTTTTAACAACTCCAACTACTTTCTCTGCCTAAGATTCAACTCCCTTTGAGTAAACACATACTACAAACTCTTATGATCAGTAAACACATCAACATGAACACCATAAAGATGGTGTCTCCAGATTTTCAAAGTAAAGACTACAACAGCAAACTCAAGATCATGGGTTAGGTAATTTTTCTCATAAAGCTTTAACTGTCTAGAGGCGTATGCTATAACCTTATCTTTTTGCATTAACACACAACCTAAACCAATTCTAGAGTCATCACAATACACCACAAAACCATCTGTACCATCAGGCTAAGTCAACACAGGGGCTGAAGTAAGTCGAGTCTTCAACTCCTGAAAACTCTTCTCATAGGAATCTCACCATTAGAACTTAACTTTTTTTGGGTCAACCGAGTCATGGGAGACATAGTAGAGGAGAAACCTTAAAAAACACTGTGGTAGTAGCCCCGCTAGACCTAAGAAACTTCTAATGTCGGATGGGGAGATGGTCTAGGCCAATTTTTCATAGCTTCAATCTTTTGGGGATCAACTCTAATACCTTAGGATGAAAGGATATAACCTAGAAAGGCTACAGATTTTAGCTAAAATTCACACTTACTGAATTTGGCAAACAACTAGTGATCTCTAAGGGTTTACAAGACAATTCTAAGATGATTTGCATGGTTATTCTCATTATAGAAGTACACAACGATGTCATCTATGAATGCTATGATGAACATATCCAGATATTGCTTGAATACTCGGTTCATAAGGTCCATGAAGGCTGCTGGGGCATTGGTCAGCCCGAAAGACATGACTAGAAACTCAAAGTGACCATAGAGGGTTTGGAAAACTATCTTTGGAATATCACATTCCCTGACTTTAAACTGGTGATAGACGGATCTAAGGTCTATCTTGGAGAAATAAATTACACCTTGCAACTGATCAAACAGGTCATTAATTCTCAGAAGAGGATACTTGTTCTTGATGGTGACCTTTTTAAGTTAATGATAGTCAATGTAAATACATAAAGAACAATCTTTCTTTCATACGAATAAGACAGATGTGCCCCAAGGAGAAATACTAGGCCTAGTGAAACCATTGTCTAAAAGATCTTTGAGTTGCTCTTTTAACTCCTTAAGATCTTCAGGTGCCATATGGTATGGTAGAATAGAAATGGGATGAGTGTTGAGAAGAAGGCCAATCCTAAATTCTATCCCTCTATTAGGAGGTACCCCTGGGAGATCTTCCAGAAAAACATTTGGAAACTCATTAACAATTTCGACTGACTGAATAATTGGAGCCTCAGACTTAGTTTTTTAGACTCTAACTAGGTGATAGATACAACCCTTGGATATTAACTTCTTGGGTTTGAGATAGGAGGTAAAATAACTCTTAAAAGATACCAAATTCCTGGATGACTCAAAACCTAGTTCATCACACGGGTACGACAATCAATAGATGGAAAACAAAAATAAAGCCAATCCATATAAAGAATAAGGTCAAAATCTACCATGTCTAACTCTATCAAAATTACAAGTATGACTCTATGAAAAACAGTAACAGGACAATCTTAATATACTTATTTTGCAATGACTGACTCCCCTACAGGTGTAGAAACTAAGAAGGGCTTTGAAATATTTTTAAGACTCATTTTAAAATTCACAGCTACAAGTGGGGTCAAATAAGAGAGACTTTACTAGGGCCAATAACACATAAACATCAAAACAAAAGACGCGAAGCATACCAGTAACAACATCGGGATTTTCCTCCTGCTCCTGGCGGGTTGTTAAAGCATAGAATCTGTTCTGGCACTGACCGCCAGTAGTGCTAGATGAAGTGCCCTGAGCAGGTGCGAGATGGGGTAGAGGAGCTGGTGCACTAGTAGCCTGTGCCTGAGGTCGGGCATCTATGTTCCCCTGTCTAGCATGAGGAAAATCTCTAAGTCTGTGGCCTTGCTTGCTACAACCAAAACAACCCCTCGGATCTATGAAACACTCACAAGGATGATCCATACCATATTTAGCACAAGGAGGATAATGGGGCATGTAACCAACACTATTCTACGACCTAGAAATAAAAGACCTTCCCGTTTGCTCCTGCTTGACTTTAGGTGCAGGAACACTAGCTGATAAAGGTGTTGGCATAGATGGATGTCTCAAAAACTGAGGGTGGTTCCCTGTATGGAATCTAGGTTGGCTAGACTCATGCTGCTCAGATCTATCTCTTGCTACCCCTCACTCTATCTCTCTCTCTAATCTTATCCTTCTTTATCTACTAGGCATGCATCATCAACCTAGCCAGATCCATATATCTATGCACCATCACAGTCCTACACATTTTTAGTACGAATTCAAAAAAATCGGTCAAGAACTTACTCATACTAGCTCGGGTGACAAAAATTAAATAAGAAGCATACTTGGCCAACTGGTTGAACTTCAAGCAGTACTCCTTAATAGTCATGAAGCCCTGCCTCAAGTTCATACACTCCTTAATCTTTGCCTCCCTCATCTAAAGTGGAAAGAACTTGTCTAAGAATGTATCTTGGAATACTTTCCAAGTCATAGGAGAAACATTATCACCTTTACCTGTCCTTCATGATACAACCCAGTCATAAGCAATGTCTTTTATCTTGAAGGATGTCAACGCAACACTTTCTTCCTCAGAAACATGCATTACTTATGTGATTTTTCTCACCTCCTCAAGGTACAACTATGGATCCTCATCTTCTTTAGAAACATATAACTCTGGAAGATTCATCCACATAAAATCATAAATCCTAGCCGCAGCTACATCACCTCCCTACTGATTTATAACTGTGGCCTAGTTATAAGCCCGAACATTAGCGGCGACTGCTTGGTCTAATGCCTAAAAGGCCGCCTGAAAATCAGCAGGAGACACAGTCTCATTAAAGGATCAACAAGTGAGGGTTTCTCATCACCATTTCATCTGGCATTTGCTCTTCTGAGAGGCATTTTCCAAAATAGAAGAGCACAAATTAATAGATGAGACGGACAACTGTAGGTATGATAGAATCTAAAAGAAGAAACAACTTTAGCTTCCGATAATCCATGCACACTCTCCACCCTGTGACAGGCCTGAGTGGAATTAGCTCATTCTTCTCGTTTGCTACTATTGTCATGCCCCCTTTCTTGGGCACACATTGTACAAGACTCACCCATTTACTGTCTGAGATTGGATACACCACCCCTGCATCTAACCACTTTATGATTTCTTTCTTCACCACCTTTTGCATAGGTGGATTCAGATGATGCTGATGCTCAATAGTGGGTACGTATTCTTCTTCTAGCTAAATTTTGTGCATACATATGCTAGGAGAGATACCAATTATATCAGTAATAGTCCAACCAATAGCTCTCTTGTACCTCTTTAGAATAGAGATGAGAGCCTCTACTTATTGTTCACCTAAATCAGTAGCCACAATAACCAGCAGTGTATTTCCACTACCCAAGAACGCATACCTTAGATGACTGGGTAGCTCTTTCAATTCTAGCACAGGTGGCTCTTTAATCGCCGGTGGTGAAGGTTGATTATTAAGGTCAAGGTCCAGCTTCTTGGGGGCATATGAATACGACCCCATTCCTATCAAAGCAGTGATAGCTTTTTCGTGCTCTTCAACATCCTCACGCTCAAAGTTCAAAAGAACAGCAGCCAATGGCTCAACGGTAAGCTGCTTCTCTCAAGATAATTCCTTCTCATCCTCATAATAAACATCAGTTATAGAGAACACATTCATATTTTTGGGCTGCTTCATGGATTTGCATACATCAAAATGCACCACTTCGTCATTCATCTGAAATAGAAGCTCATTTGCTCATAAATCAATAAGCACACTTCCTGTTGTGAGGAAAGGTCAACCCAAGATTATGGGCACCTCAAAATCCACCTCGCAATCCAAAATAACAAAGTCTGTAGGAAAAATAAAGGTAGAAACCTTCACTAAAACATCATACAAGATACCAACAGGTCGTTTTACCAACCTATCTGCCATTACAAGCCGCATGTTGGTTGGTGTAAGATCCCCCAACCCCAACTGTCTATAGATGGCTAGTGGCATCAAATTAATGCTAGCCCCTATATCATATAAAGCCTTAGCAAAGTCTAAAGATCCAACTGTGCAAGGAATAGTGAAAGAACCTGGATCTGCCTTCTTCTGTACCAAAGACCTTGTGGCAATGGCACTGCAATGATGAAAATTATCTGCCAGTTCATAGCTCCCTGCCCTTTTCTTTGTCAAAAGGTCCTTCATGAATTTGGCGTACCCTGGCATTTACTTCAGTGCCTCCACCAAAGGCACATTTATAGTCAGCTACTTCAGCATGGTCATGAATTTACTGAACCTGGTGTCATCAACCTTCTTTTTCAGTCTCTAAGGAAAAGGTGGTGGTGGATTTGGAAAAGTTTTCTCCACCACTTCCTTTTTATTGTGTTTCCCATTATCAAGCTTTCCAGACTGCTGACATCTAGGTGTAGTATCGTGAACGATTTCATCCTGATTTTCAACTTCTACAGAATCATCACAATCTGCTTCAATAATATTCTCTTCTATATTTTCAACCACAGGCTTGCCCTTGGATGGATTTTCCAACACTTTACCACTCCTGGTTGTAATAGCCAAACATGATCCATCATTCCTTGGATTTTGGACAGTGTCATTCGGTAAAGTGCCAGCTTTACTTTGATTGAATGCTGCTGATAGTTGACTCATTTGTTGTTCCAACTATTTTACTAAAGTAGAATGCGAGTCAACCAATTGATTTATTGAGGACAAATCATTTTTTACCTCACTTACTCTCGTGTTGGTTGCCTCCACTCCTTTGAACAGCATAGCCATCATGTCCTCCATGGATATTTTCCCAAATCTAGCTGCAGCAGCTTCATGATTTTCAGGAGGGACATACAAACCGCTCCTTTCATTCTTATTCTTCCAATTCCCTTATTCTCGGTCCTTGTATCTGGATTTTTCATAATAGTTCTGACCTTGGTTTCTTTGGGCATTGCCTCGAAAACCCCCCTGATTGTTCAAGTAATTTACTTCCTCCTTAGAATCGAAGTCATCTCTTCCGTGTGATACCTCAGGCTTGACCTTTTTTGTCTTCCCTGATAATAAATGCTTGGTAAGAAGGTCCATCTGCATTTTTGTGTGAGCCATATCCTGGTCACATTCCTCTTCTCTTCGCCTCTGTTCTGCTGTCATGCCACTAGATACAGTAGAGCTTGCTACCTCAGAATCCCTGGTATGCCAAGCTCTACTCTGCTTTGTCATATGATCCAGCATATCACATGCCTCAATAAAAGTAAGGTCTATGAATGACCTACCCGCATCATTATCTACCACTGGCTTAGTCACTGAGTTTAAAGCCCTATATAATATTTCCATCAAGTGGACATTGGTCATATGATGATTTGGGCACCGCATAAGCTTCTTCATGAACCTCTCCCATGTCTCGTGGAGAGCTTCAGTTGGAAGCTATATGAAATTGCTTATCTCATCTCTTAGTTGTGCTCTCTTGGATGGCGGAAAGAATCTTTCTAGGAAAGCTTCCTTCAGTTGCCTCCAATTAGTAATAGAGTCAGGAGTTAGGTCGTTTAACCATCGAGTTGCCTCTCCAGATAGAGACAATAGAAATAAGCTTAACCGGATCACATTCTGTCCAACCCCTGGATTGTCAAACGATTTGGATATTGAGATAAAATTAGTCATATGCATGTTCGGGTCATCGCCTGTAAGTCCACCAATAACCCTTTGAGTTACAACAGCTGGATCATGGTGCTAGTGATATTGAACTTGGCTCTGGGTGGATCATAGTGCTAGTGATATTGAACTTGGCTTTGGGTGCCAAGGGCAGAGGAATAATAGCCCCTGTGGCACCAGCCCCATCGAAGTTGTCATCATCATCATTAAACGCAACCTGCATAGCTCGGCGTTCAGGTCTCATTCTAGCTTAACGACCTTTGTTGACATTCCTGTTCACTAGTGCAACCACATCATCTGCATGCGTAGGATTTAATAACTCATCATCACCCAGGCCCTCATCCTTAAGATTTGGTACCCGACCTGGGTTATCAACATTCTGTTGATTTACTTGCGCAGCTGCCAATGCAGCTAATCTAGCCTGCTTCTGTAGAGTGGCCATCCTTTCAATGTCTCGTTGTGCATCCATTTTACCAATGAGCTATGGTTCAGGATTTATAGGTAGTAGTGGCTGACCAGATCTTCGTGTATTTGGCATGCACTCCACCAAACTTGAACAAAACAAAAACAACAAACAAAAAGTAAAATTTGAGAATCTTTGACCAAAGGGTCTATTAACTATCACAAACTTAGTTGAAAACCATATTCCCCGACAACGATGCCAAAATTTGATAAACCCAAATTACAACTCTCGTTAGAAAGTGTAACCAGTCGCTGTCAAATATAGAACCCAACTGGGTTGGGTGTCGAATCCCACAGGGAATACTATGGTCACTAAGTATTGCGATTATTATTAGACTGTTGATCAAAGGTTCTAGGATAAGGGGGTTTTGGTTTAAGTACACAATAATATTATTAATATAACGAATGAGAAGATATGTGTAATAATATTTGATCACAGAGAATGATAAGTTAGGGTTATGTCCACCTTGTAGCTTCTACTTCTCTATTTACTATGAGTAATATAGATTTTATGCATGCATGCACTTATAGAGAGACGTATTCTAATTCTAAATCCAAGTGTCTTTCAACCATCAAGGATTTATTCACCTTAGTTCTTTCGAATCTAAAGTGTACAACAAATTGTACGAACTCTCCAAGAAGTTAATCCTGCTAGGGTATTAATGTGTAAATTAGAGGTTGGAAACCTTAATTTCTCGTCACACTCTCTTTTCCATACAGTAACTTTTCTATCGAACAAGTTATTGCTATAATGGCGCATTCCCTATGTTTGTAACCAAGAGAATTCAATCAAAATGAAGAGAGTAATGATATAAGTGGCATGACATATCATAAATTCAAAAACCCATAGCCGTAGAGAGTATATTACAAGGTTTCCATAACCCTAACAAACAAGCTTAGCTACTCATGAATAAAACAGAAATCAACATAGAAATATTCATAATACCAAAACTTAGAATCACATCCTTCTCTAATAAATTGCTACTGCATCCTTACTATTTAAAAATATTTAGTTTGCCCGGGAAAAAGTTCCCATACACCATATTCAGTCCAAAAGCTGCTTTCCTTTTTATGTGAAGTTTTCCTTTGCTGTCCATAGGTCCCCAAAGTGCTGAAATCTTCTGCATTAGTACCTAAAAAGCATGCTAATCACATAGGTCAGCTCACTTAACTAAAAATAGACTAAAAGTGCAAGACTTATGTATTTTATTCTCAAAACTTAGCTGAAACATGGGTAAGTTATGGTGCTTAGACGTATAAATACGCCCAACATCAAAGCCATCCATTGAAGAGCCACCGGTGTTATAATTGAAAGACCTACCCAGTCATCTGAGGTATGTATTCTTGGGTAGTGGAAATACACTGCCAGTTATTATTGCTGCTGATTTAGATGAACAACAGGTAGAGGCTCGCATCTCTATTCTGAAAAGGTACGAGAGAGCTATTGGTTGGACTATTGTAGATATCACTGGTATCCCTCTAGGTATATGTATGCATAAGATTCATCTAGAGGAAGATTGCGTACCCACTATTGAGCATCAGCTTCGTCTGAATCCACCTATGCAAGAGGTGGTGAAGAAAGAAATCATCAAGTGGCTAGATGCAGGGGTGGTGTACCCAATCTCAGATAGTAAATGGGTGAGTCCTGTACAATGTGTGCCCAAAAAAAGAGGCATGACAGTAGTAGTAAATGAGAATAATGAGCTAATTCCACTCAGGCCTGTCACAGGGTGGAGGGTGTATATGGATTACCGGAAGCTAAACTCGTGGACATTAAAGGACCACTTCCCAATGCTATTCATGGATCAAATGCTTTATCGATTGGCAGGAAAGGGATGGTTCTATTTCTTTGATGGTTATTCCGGATATAACTAGATTTGCATTGCTCCTGAAGATCAGGAGAAGACCACTTTTATATGCCCATATAGTACTTTTGCATTCAAACGAATGCCATTTGGGCTATGTAATCCACCTGCCCCTTTTCAGCTGTGTATGATTTCTATTTTCTCTGATATGGTTGAAGACACCTTGGAGGTGTTTATGGATGACTTTTCGATTGTAGGTGAGTCATTTGAGTCATGCTTGGCAAATCTGAGTATGGCTTTGCAGCGATGTGTGGAATTCAATCTGGTGCTAAATTGGGAGAAGTGCCATTTTATGGTTAAGGAAGGCATTGTTCTCGGGCATAAAATCTCTGAAAAAGGAATTGAAGTTTATCGAGCCAATATTGAAGTTATCAAGAGACTACCACCTCCAATTTCTGTGAAGGGGGTTCGTAGTTTTCTCAATCATGTTGGTTTTTGTCGGAGGTTTATTAAAGACCTTTCCAAGATTGCAAACCCATTGTGCAAACTTTTAGAGAAGGAGGCAAAGTTTTACTTTGGTGAAGATTGCTTGAAGGCATTTGAATGCCTCAAAGGGAAGCTAGTTGAAGCCCCTATTATTGTAGCACCCGATTGGTCTCTACCATTTAAAATTATGTGTGATACAAGCGGTCTAGCCTTGGGTGCTGTACTTGGTCAGAAAAGAGAAAAGCTATTTCATCCAATCTACTATGCGAGCAAGGCCTTGAATGGAGCACAGAAGAACTATACCGTTACTGAATAGGAGCTTCTTGCGATTGTTTATGCTTTTGAGAAGTTTCGTGATTACTTGTTGGGAACCAATGTAGTGGTTCATACAGATCATGCGGCTCTAAGATATCTAATGGCAAAGAAGGATGCCAAGCCAATGCTAATTAGGTGGGTGCTACTGCTTCAATAATTTGATTTTGAGGTAAAGGATAGAAAAGGTTGTGAAAACCAAGTAGCTGATCATCTATCTAGACTTGAGAGTGAGTACACAGTACTGACCAACCTTGATATTGATGATGCATTCATCGATGAAGAGATTCTAGCAACTATGGTGGAAAACTTACCGTGGTATACAGATTTCACTAACTACGTGGTAAGCTAAGTGATTCCTGAGAATCTCTCCTTTCATCAAAAGAAAAAGTTCATGTATGATGTGAAACATTACTTCTGGGATGAGCCGTATCTTTTTCGACGATGTGCTGATGGTTTTATTAGGCGGTGCATCCCAGATGTAGAGGTGTCTAGCATACTGAAAGCAAGCCATGCTTCCCAAGTTGGAGGTTACCATGCAGATGAACGGACGGCCAAGAAAGTACTGCAAAGTGGCTACTATTGGCCTTCATTATTCAAGGATGCCTATGATTTTGTAAGAAGATGTGATCAGTGCCAGCGGCAAGGTTCTATCTCAAAGCACCATGAGATGCCTATGTCCAAAATGCTTGAAGTAGAGTTATTCGATGTCTGAGGTATTGACTTCATGGGCCTATTTGTGAGCTCATTTGGGATGAAATCTATCTTAGTTGTTGTGGATTACATATCCAAATGGGTCAAAGTAGTCGCTCTAGCTGATAATGAAGGTAAGAGTGTTGTAGCATTCTTAAAGAGAAATATCTTCTCTCGTTTTGGGGTACCCTGTACCATCATAAGCGATGGAGGATCACATTTCTGCAACAAGCTGTTCAGAGCCGTATTGGCAAAGTATGGGATTAAGCAACATAAGGTAGATACACCATACCACCCACAAACTAGTGGGCAGGTGGAGGTTTCAAATCGGGAAATCAAGCTGATCCTTGGTAAGACTGTGAATGACAGCAGGAAAGATTGGTCCAGGAAGCTGGATAATGCCTTATGGGCATATAGGACCACATTTAAGACACTAATTGGCATGTCACCATACTAACTAGTTTATGGAAAGGCTTGTCACTTGCCAATTGAGCTAGAACATAAAGCAATGTGGGCACTAAAGCATCTTAACCTGAACTAGGATGATGCTATAAATATGAGATTGGGATAGCTGAACAAAATGGATGAATTCCATCTAAATGCATATGAAATAGAAGATATTTACAAGAAAAGGATGAAAAACTGCCATGATCGGAGGATTATCCAATGAAACTTTCAGAAAGACGATTTGGTACTGCTTTTCAACTCCAGACTGAAGCTATTTCCAGGTAAGTTGAAGTCTTAATGGTCTGGTCCATTCCGAATCAGCCAAGTCTACTTATCTGGAGTAGTGGAGTTAGAAAATAATGATGGTAGTGTCTTTAAGGTGAATGGCCAAAGAGTGAAGCTATAAATCGGTCCAACCGACTCGATAAAATATATAGCCACCATATATCTTGATGAAGTCTGAGTAATCGAGATAATTGTGTCATGCTACGACAATAAATCAAGCGCTACATGCGAGGCAACCCATCATTTTACTAGGATTTTGTTTTTGGTAAATGAAAATTCCAAAAGAAGAGTCGAGCCACGACCAAAACTAAAGATCTTGGTGGGAGGCAACCAATCCTTCTAATCATTTTTGTTGTTTTTGATTAAGTGTAGGTGCATGAAGTACAAAGGAGGAGATTAGTCCCAATTTTGATTTGGTAGTGAGCCATGTCAATAGTGGTAAGTCTAGGAGTGATGGAACAATACAGGTAAGTGGGAGTGGTCAAATGTGTAAGGCTCAAGTATGATTTGCATTAGAGTCGCGCCTCAAATTATGTAGATTCGACCCAAAAAGTTTTGTGGTGTGACTCTGTTTTGTGACTTTCAATGAGGTCTGTGGTGGTAGTATAGGGATCGGGCGCTAGGTTAGGCCTATGCTCACTGCCTCACTTAGGCGATAGGTTAGGCGCTGCCTATGCCATTGCCTATGCTCACTGCCTCACATAGGTGATAGGTTAGGCACCGCCTCTGGCAATATAGGCAATAGGTTAGGCGCCGCCTATGGCATTGCCTATGCTCACTGCCTCACAAAGGCGATAGGTTAGGCGCCGCCTATTTCAACATAGGTGATAGGTTAGGCGCCGCCTATGTCAACATAGGCGATAGGTTAGGCGCCGCCTACTTATGCTTAGGCGATTCCATGGGCGCCGCCTATCAACGTAAGTTTTGCGTAATAACCCATTTTTTAATGGATCAAACCGACACATGTCTCATCTTTTAAATATATCCTCTACTCTTAAACCCCACTCAATTTTTCTTAAACCTAAGCGCCGCCCAAACAACCTTTCCTTCTCCAAGCCTTTTTCTTTTCTCATCTAATCTCGTAGGCTTACCTTCACAATTCGTCACGAATTTATCACCAAGTAAGTTGTTCTTTCATGTTCCATAGTTGTTTCATTTCTACGCTCATAATGGTTAATTGGATTTTGTAGCAGTACTTGGTGATAAGAGTATGGTTAGTTTGTTATGATTTTGGAAAAATACATCTCATTGAGTGAAAGGATTCTCATGGGTAATTTTGATTTCACTTTGGCATGTATTGATTGGTATTCACCATCATAATTTTTTATTATTATGAAGTTGAACTATTGAAGTTCAATGCATGATTTTGGGAGTTGTAAGCTTGACTATGTGAGTGACTCGTTCATCGATGTGATGATCATGGTTAACAAAAAGCATAAGATTGTGAAATTGTTTCTATGCTATAGCATGATAAGATTTCTATGTGGTAGTCTTGTTCAAAGATTGAATTGCTGAACTGAAATAAAGTTGGAAATGATAGTCAAGATTACAGGACCATTGTGTATTGCTTCTGTATATCAAACTAAGAAATTATTATTTAAAGTGAAGGGTTGCAAGTGTGACTGCACTAATAATGTTGTTGGCACATACCATCTAAATGTATGTCGATGAAGTCTAAGTACTCGATAACAGTCACTTAATTAGTTTGTGCAAACAAATTAAGTGTGGGGTGGTGCCATCACTATTTTCTTTTTCGATTATAGTGAATTTTATGAAATGAGACTAACATGACCCTATTATGATCTTAGGTAACATGGCTCCGAAAGGAAGACAGGGAAAGGAGAAAGCATCCACCTTACAAAAAGGTCAAAAAAGGGCAAGAAAGGACCAGGCTGATTCCTCCTCTCTTCAAGTGCCTCAACGCACTTTTGTGATCAAATGGGTTCTGGAGGAGGAAGGGAAGGAATGGTACAAAAATAATAAAGTGAAGTAATATGTACATGTGGATTCGATATAGAAGGAAAGTTTAGCAAAGAACTTCCCTTGCATTTTGGCAAAGATTATGGCACTAAAACTTGACTTTATCTTCCGAGACATGGGCGAATGTAATCTTGATTTGACTCAAGAGTTTTATACCAACTAGTCCCCAAGGACTACGGGAAATGAAGTAAAGATTCGAGGGCATGACTCTCAATTGAATGCTGATTTCTTTAACTCTTTCCTAGATACTCCAAGTGTGGATCAATCACCACTCAAGGAGCTCTAAAATAGACCTCCCTATAGAGCCATCAGACATACGTTGTGTGGATCAAGGTCCATGACCCGGTGGACTCGTCATAAAGATAATGGTCGTCACAATACTTACCCAAAGCAAGGGTGCACAACAAGTCCCACTTCAGTTTTGGCAACTTGTTGACTGCAATTTTAAGGAAAGAGCACATTGAAGAGGAGCCAGCAGACCATAAGTTGCCACAAAACCCGAAGAAGGTGCTCACAAAAATCAAAGATCCAGAAACTAGTCAAGGCATCACTTACCACTGATTAGAGATATGCTTGAGATGACAGTTGTTTTCGCCATCTGTATGGCATGACTAGGTTTACTATGATGAATGGGGGTCGTGTGCCAACTGATGCAGAGCTTCGGCAGTTTGAGTATGACTACCCGCTTAATAAGCATGCTCGGGCCATGTGTGGAGTCGGGGTAAATTTTGAAGAACCTCTAGATAATGATGTGCCGACAGACAATGATCATCGACTGCTAGACTCTGATATGGAGGACAACTCTGATGTTGATTCTGACGCAGGGGGTATGACCCCGGATGTAGAGGAAGAGTCCAACTAACCAGGTGTTTGCTTATTTATTTACACTGAGGGCAATATGTTCCTTCTTAGTGTGGGGTGCAGTTATAAGTACGCGTACTCCTGGATTGCCTTGTCTGCTGTATTGCCTACTGCTTGCCCGCATTTATTCTACAGTTGTTTTGATTTAGTCGTAGTTAGTTAGTGTAATTAGTCATTTTTCTCAATGATGGATGGATGACGACCTTCTTAAGAGAGAATTAGTCCGATTTTTGCATGAAACTGTTCTTATGGACGGCATGGCATAATAACAGGAGTTTGAGCTGAATCACTACTATTGAAACATTTAGGCTCTAAGTTGTGACTCATTCTGTGATAATTGTTTGTGGTTTAATTCATTTATCTATTGGGTCAAGAATCTATAATGCTCCTAATTAAGTTGACCATGTGCCATGTGTGTGTAAGGTTATTGTATATTCTTTGTTGTGACTGATGCTAGAACTTGCCTAGTGTGTGTGTGAAGCGAAATAAAGATTGTGAGTTTAGGAGATGATTTAGGCTTTTCTTTGGCAACCCTGATTTTTTATCTTCTTTTTACCTACCTTTGTACATTGTCCTAGTGAACACCCGTTGAGCCTTTAGCTATTTTCTTTGGAAACCTCATATGTAGCCTAATCCTTTTTTTTAAAGACCATAATTTGATCCAAAAGCTCCTACACGCTTTAAATTGTAGAATCAAGTTGGGTAAAGAGTGTGGCAAAATAAGAGAAAAATTGTGAAAGTGATGCCCCAAAGTTTAATTATTGGTACATGAAAATATTATGCATTATGTATCTCGACTAACACAAATAGTCTAAGCTGAGGGTGGCTATCATAGGGATTCTTAACAAGAAATTGATGAAAAAAAAAGAGTTGTATATTCCCATCATAGTGTTTTTGATTGAGTAATAAAATGGGTGAAGATAAAAAAAAAAGGTTAGTAGATGAAAGAAAGGTAGAGTGGTTGTTAAAAGTTGGTCTAAATAGCATAATTTAGTGTATTAAAGCGCTTAAGGAACATAGTCACTATTTCTGGCTAAAATAGTCCTACCCATCCCTTAAGCCTCCTTTATAACTCGTAAAGACCTATTTGATCCTAACCTTAGTATACTGATATTAATGGAGCATTAAACTAAGGGAAATCATATGGTCACAGTTGTAATCTAAGAATTCTTTGTGAGAGTGAGAGCAAGCAAGTTCTTATACCCATATTTCTGAAGAATGCAAAATTATGAGTGTAACTTTTTGTGTGAGCGCACATGGTTGATGATTGTTGGGTAGTTTTATATGAATTTTTTTTTTGCTTAACTTGTGTATATGAATTAACCAACTTAATGATTCTATGTTGGAGGGTGAGTTGTTTCTAGTAATAATCAAGAAATCTACTCTTTGTTAATAATTGCAGTGTATGTCTAGTTGAAAATTTTGTGTTGCTCTTGTGAAGTGTAGTTTGGTATTCGCATGGATGTACTATTTTGTTCGAGGACAAACAATGCTTTAAGTGTGGGGTGGTGATGTTGGGCGTATTTATACGTTTAGGCACCATAACTTACCCATGTTTTAGCTACGTTTTGAGGATAAAATACAAAATTCTTGCACTTTTAGTCTATTTTTAGTTAACTGAGCTGACCTATGTGATTAGCATGCTTTTCAGGTACTAATGAGGAAGATTACAGCACTTTGGGGACCTGTGGATAGCAAAGGAAACTTCACATAAAAAGAAAAGTAACTTTTGGACTGAATGTGATGTATGGGAACTTTTTCCCGGGCAAACTCATTATTTTTAAATAGTTAAGGATGCTGTAGCAATTTATTAGAGATGGATGTTATTAAAAGCCTTATGTCTAAATTTTTAGGGATTATTCACATTCTGTATTATTTTAAAAACAAGAGAAAGCGGCTTAGCTTGAGGACGGAGAGAGAGAGAAACGCTTTTCTCTCTTATTTTCGCTATTCATCTTTACCACGAAGATCGTTCTAAGTTCTAGTATGATGAATATTTCTATTGTGATTTCCATTTTATTCATGAGTAGCTAAGTTTATTTGTTAGGGCTATGGAAACCTTGTAGTATACTCTCTGTTGCTATGGGTTTTTGAATTTATGATGTGTTAATCCACTTATATCATTACTCTCTTCATTTTGATAGAATTCTCGTGGTTACAAACATAGGGAATGTGCCATTATAGCAATAACTTTTTCGATAGAAAAGTTACTATTTGGAAAAGAGAGTGTGACAAGAAAATAGAGTTTCCAACCTCTATTTTACACGTTAATGCCTTAGCAAGATTAACTTCTTGGAGAGTTCGTATGGTTGGTTGTACACTTTGGATTCGAAAGAACTAAGGTGAATAAATCCTTGATGGTTGACAAACACTTGGATTTAGAATTAGAATACATCTCTTTATAAGTGCATGCATGTTTAAAATCCTTATTACTCATAGTTAATAGAGAAGTAGAAGCTGCAAGGTGGACATAAACCTAATTCGTCATTCTCTGTGATCAAATATTATTACACATATCATCTCATCGTTACACTGATAATATTATTGTGCAACTAAACTGAAACCCCCCTTACATTGGAACCTTCGATTAACAGTCTAATAATAATCGCAATACTTAGTGATCATAGTATTCCCTGTGGGATTCGACACCCAACCCAGTTGGGTTCTATATTTGACAGCGACCGCTTGCACTTTCTAACGAGAGTTGTAATTTGGGCGTATCACCTGGCATTTGCTCAAGTGCTTCGATCAAAGGCACATTTATAGTTAATTGCTTAAGCATTGCTAGGAACTTGCTGAATTTTGCATTATCTGCCTTCTTTCTCAACCGTTGAGGAAAGGGAGGTGGTGGCCTTGGGATGGGTTTCAACACCACTTCCTCTTCGTTCTCCTTGTCTGACATATCAATAGAACTATTCGGCTTCTCAGACTCTTCTAGGTGTCGTTCTTCTGGTTCCTATGCAACTTCCTCACTATTTATATATTTTCCCACAGAAGGGCCAGATAACATCTTACCACTCCTAGTGACAATCGTCAGACATGAACCATTTGTCTTCTGATCCTGAACCGTTTGAGTAAGTAAAGTACCACTTCTTCCCTGGTTAAGTTTTGATGGAAGTTGACTCATTTGTTGCTCTAACTGCTGGATCAAAATTGAATGTGACTTGACCAACTGACTCATAGTTGAAAATTCAATCCTCATACTAGTCAGTCCTGTGTTGGTAGCCTTCACTCTTTTTAACAGTTCTTTCATCATATCGTCCATAGACCACTTTCCCAGGCTAGCTGCAGCAGCTTCTTGATTTCTAGCACAAACATAGAACCCATTTCTATCATTGCTGTTTCTCCAGTTTTCTTGCTCCCTGTCTCTGTGATTAGGATTATCATACCCATTCCGACCTTAATTCACTTGGATAATGCCTCAAAAAAACCCTAATTAGCAACATAGTTGACTTCTTTTACAAGATCCATATCAACACGGTCCTGAATCATTGCAGCCTTTACCTTTTTTGTCCTTCCTGATAATAAGTGCTTCGTGAGCAGGTCTATTTGAGTCTTTAGATGGGCTATGTCTTGATCCTTCTCCTCATCTCTTCTGCGCTGTTCATAATTTATTCTAATAGGAATAGTTGGGCTTTTCACCACAGCATCACTGGTGTACCAAGCTCTACTTAGTTTGGTTATCCTATTTAGTATATCAGCAATATCTTAAAATGACAGAGCAATAAATGACCCACCAGTAGCGTTATCTACCGTTGGCTTTGTCACAGAGTTAAAGGCTCTGTATAAAATCTCTATCAAATGTAAGTCTATTATGTTATGGTTCGGACACTGTGTCAGCTTCTTTTTGAACCTTTCCCAAGTTTCGTGTAAATGCTCATTTGGGAGTTGTCTAAATTGTTGATCTCATCCCTCAACTGTACCCTCCTAGATGGCGAAAATAACCTTTTCTAGTAAAGCTTCTCTCAACTACCTTTAGTTGGTTATAGAGTCACGCATCAACTCATTTAGCCACAATGTTTCCTCTCCATATAGAGACAACGGGAATAGCCTCAACTGGATTGCGCTCTGGCTCACCCCCTGGTTATCAAAGGATTTGTAAATGGTGATAAAATTCACCAGATACAGGTTTGGGTGATCCCCAGGAAGGCCTCCAAACAACCCCTTCAGATTTAAGAGATGGATCATCATGCTTGTAATATTGAATTTTTCTCCAGGTGCTAACAGAGGGGGAATGATCACACCCATTGCACATGCTCCATCCACATCATCATCATCATCATCAGCCTCATACCGCAGCTGTTGTTCTGCCATTCTGCTCATGCGGTGGGTCTCCAAATTGAGTAGTGCTCGGCGTAACCTATAAAGATCCTATAAATAAACAACAACAACAACCGAACATAACTCTGCAAAACTCAACTATCAGCAAATTTTTGCACACAAACTTTTAGTCTACAACCGTATTGCCTGGAAATGGCGCCATTTTTGATAATGCTCAAATTAAACTCTTAAATGGGTGTAACAGATCATTGTCAATATAAAACCCAACTAGGTTGGGGTTGAATCCCACAAGGAATAGGGTGTGAACTTGGATTTGTTTACGAAATACTTTACTGATAGTTTACTATTTCCGAAGGATGGGGGTTTAAGTTTCACGGAAAGTCAAATGTCACTTTCAATACTTCAGTGTTTATAATGAAGATAAATGGGAAACTAGAGTTATGTTCACCATGGCTTTTGGGAGTTGATAGATACTAGGTGATGATTAGGATTCTTGAAGTACGTAGAACAACAGACTATCCTTGACTATGATACTTTCTGACTTATCTCTCGACCTCACCAGACAATTTATTATCTAATTCTCTCAAACTTAGATAACTTATCTATTTCCAAAAGGATGTTATCTCAGGTAGATTAATCCAGTCACGGCATCAATCATTAAACAAAAGGTTAGTAGCTTCCGAGTCCTTGTTGATAATTCACGACCTCTAGTCTATTTCTCCGTTAGAAGAAAATAAAACCTAAGGCATAATCCAATGTTTGAAACCACTAGATTTCAGTTAAAACAACAAAATTTCAAGATGTTATACTACTCTTTGAATCCATTAAACACCTAGCATCATATCAAACTCTAATCCATGGATCCCATAACTCTGGCTAATGGAATTAGCCGCTCATGATTTGATGAACGAAATAACAAGTTGAATTTATGATGATAAGGATCAACTTATGAATGTATGAAGAACAACAAGTAGTTCCTTCAATTTAATCACAAGGTGGAAGACCAAAAATAGTTTCCAAGAAACAAGAAGAATAATTGATGAAACAGAGCAATGTCCATCCCTCTCTTCTCAAAGTTAATGTCTCCTAGATAATGACCAATCCCCCTTTTAAAAACAATAAAACAATTCTTTAAATAGTCAACCCTAAATAAGGAAACAAAATTGAATTTTCAATTTTCTCTTTGGATTAGACGATGATGCTTTTGACAGCGAGTCAGACACCTGACGACGTGTGTGAGATGTCATCAAAGATTCCAGTGAATTGTTATCTTCTGACTCTTCAGACGACAATCCTGATGGCGTGTCAAAAATGTTGACGGTACTTGCAAACTGGCGTCATAACTTCACTTGTAAACAACATATTCTACATCAAGTTGACGACGATTTTGACGAGATGTCACATATTTGACGGCCCCTCCGAATCACCGTCACAGTTCATCTCAACTTCTCATGTTCTATCTAAGCTTGACGGAAACTTTGACAGCCTATCCCATGTATGACGGCACCTCAAGATGATCGTCAAACATATTTCAGCTTATTTACACCAGATTTTAGCGGTTTTATTCTTCCTTCCTTTGGTTTCCTCCCCAATCACTTGTATCTGCATTAACATACAAAAAACTATCAAAAATAACAAAAGTTGCTTAAGACTTTGCAATTATTCTAAGTTAAAGGCCTTAAATGTGTTCGCAATTGTGCACACATCAGTTAGTAACGACCAAAAATCACCTCCCAGGATGTCACACAGTGCTTAAGGGTTTAAGTAGCCCCAAGCTAACCCTTTGAGAATGTTTCTACTTATAAAACTCATTTCAAGATGAAATAATTCAAACACTAGCATAATCATATCATATGATAGGAAATACAGAGAAAATGCTCGGTCCAAACAACCAAGCAATACCGGAAACCTCAACTCAACCACATTCTGATAACTAGTCTGACAAAGCCTTTACTAATCCATGAACTAGAGAGCTATTGGGATAGGTCCCCAACTGACTCAAATTGAACTGAAAGTAATAACATAGACTCTCAAATTCTGAAATGTCTGATGATAGGTCCTCAAAACATAAGGATTCACCACTGTAGGGATGTAGACAGAGGTACTCGAAAGTCACTGATGAGGCTGGGATTGAGCACCTGAACCTATATTATAAGACAATGTAACACATAGACGTATATGTGGATCACCACTTAGGAATATTCTGAGTGTGTGAGGGTGCATGGATTTATATAAAACAACATCAATACTCTTTAATCAAATCATGCATGCAATAAGTAATGACTCACATGGCTTGAATAAGTATAAAATTTAAAGTTCATGAATCATGTAGAATGGAGCATGTAACTCAAATCTTGTGTCATCATAGTTTAACTTTAAAATTGGTAATCTTCTCTTATTTTCATTACCCATAGGCTAAAGGAAACTTTAAACAATACTTTCAACTCATTCATATGTATTATGGAGAGTAAAACTTCTTTAATGCTCAAGAACTCATAACTTTTTTGAACTCAAGTAATTGGAATTCAGATTCATATAACTTTGAAACATACTTGAAGGCATTTCATTAACATTAGGAAAATATCTCATTTCAAGCATTAGAGAAATCATTCTATCTCCATGGAAAGATACTCTAGTTTAGCGAAATAACTTACCTCATAGTCTTTGAGAAAATAATTATATCAAGGGAAAATACTTTGGTCTTAGGGAGAAAATCCACTACATTGCTATAAGGAAAATAACTTATATCAAGTGAGGTTCTCTTAACCTACATATACCATGCGAACTACATGAAGTCCAATATTTTTTCCTCATAAGGAATAGACCCCACCTTGGAGAGGAGCATCATACTTTTGCCAGGGACTATAACCTAATTCAGTGATCACTTATCTCATCCTCGAGCCCAATATCTCAGCCTTAGGCCTAAAATCTCAAAACTACGGTGGTACGTAGTTCTGGGCTAAGAATTCATAGTAGCTTACCCAACTCGATGCTAAATACTAATCCCTTTAGTTTATCTCGCTCATCACATGGAAATCCACTTCAAAATAATCTCACGGTTCATCAAGAATCCAATAATCAAATTTGTAATATTAAGTAGTGAAGTGGATTTCAAAACTCCATGACAATTAGGTCAAAACATTTCTCAATAATCTCAGAATACTCAAATCATGAGTAATTATAGCATAAAAGTTCATAAAAATGCAAATCTCAAGTAGGGATTAATAACCCATAATTAAATCTAAAGTTAAAACTCATCAAAAGCATAATAGAGAGCATATAGATTCATAACTCATGAAGAAATCTGGAAATTTCAGCAATTTGTCTCAAAATCTCAACATACTCATATACTTCAATATCTCAAACATTTCAACTATTAATTTCTCAAGGATTAAAATCATGGGGTATAAACCCAGCTGCAATATCTCAAGAAAACATGTGAAAATCATGCCATTAGATTCTAAATTCATGGGAAACATCAAAATATTACAATCAATAATAATGGGTGAAAACCTTAATTCAAATTCATGTAAACTCTTATAGATTGTAGAAAATCATAGTTTAAATAATCCTTTGAGGACAAGGATGAAAGGATTACCCTTGTTAAAAACCCCACATACCTTGAATTATGAAATTGGATGAACAACTAGCTTTAAACTCTTCTTCTTACTCTTGAGTGAGGGTTCTTGCAACCCTTGAACTTGGGAAACTCAAATCTAAACTCAATTTGTTGAATATATGGTAAGTTCTTGGATTTCTTGGAGAAGAGTTTTAAATTTGCTCTTGAGGGAGAAATCCTAGCCTTTGAATGTTTTGGGAGATAATGGCACTATCAAGTTCCTTTAGAATATATCTGAGGGAAGGGAAAGGACCCAAAAACTATTTTAAAAAGGACTTACAAATATAGAATGGGATCTTCGACGGTCGGAGTGACGGTCCATCACAAGTTTGGCAGTTCGTTGGGTCGTCCGTCATATGATGACCAAAAAAGGGACAAACTGCCTCGATGTAATGCCAGATCGACAGTCCAACACAGGTCCAATGGTCCATCGGATCATCCATCGCACGATGGCTAGATGAGACCATACTGCCTTAGTGGCGACGGTCTCAGCAATGGTCTGTCACAGCCTTGACATTCTGTCGGATCGTTCGTCGCACCTGGGTGATTTTGATAAGTCTCAGTAATACGATCATAACTTCTCACCCTGATAACAGATTTGGACGAAATTGGTATAGTTGGAAATCAAATTCAATTCTCTTCATTTCAAAAATTCAAATTTAAGAAAATTCTATGTGGTTAAAATACCAATCACTTGGGAAGTCACTTCTTAATTTTTTAGGGCCAAAATTAAACTTTGATTGACATGCTCTAAGGCTCAGACTATGAGGGAACTTTGTGGGGTCTTACAGAAGCAAAAATAGGGGAGTTTAGGAACCTCATTTAAGGAAAAATGTCTATCATGGAATATGCCTTGATATTTTACCAATTTTTAATTTATACTCCTGATTTAGTGACTAACAAATGGGCAAGGATAAGGAAGTTTGCCTTTCGGCTAAATCAGCTTTGATTTTAGAGAGTAAGACTGCCTTGTTGATTAAAGAGATGGACATCTCTAGGTTGAATATTTATATGCATTGGGTAAAGTATGAGAAGAGGAAATAGGCAGAGTTTAGAAATAGGTAGGGTTAGAGGAGTAGGTTTTCTAACAAGGCAGGTGCATAGTCTCAGGGTGGTTGAGATGGTGGCAATTGGAAGAAAAAGAAGTGGGAGAGATTTGGTTCTTACTCTTCTGCTAGTTCCCCTTACCAGTCGAGTGATAAGCATCATCATAGGGCACAGAGTGCCCAATCTCAGGAAAGCAAAGATCAATCAGTTTCTTTATGCCCTCTTTGTCGATTCTACAGTCATCCTCATTGGGGTTATTACGATGAAGGAAATGATAAATACTTTAATTATGGATAGGCAGGACATCGACTTAGATATTGTTCGGTTAATAAGGTTGCTACAGGGGTGAATAAGATTCCTATGGCTTTATCTTCTGCTCCTACACCTGGTGGTGTTGCATTTTCTTATGTTTATTGTAATACCTTGTAATTTTTTCTAGCTTGAAATTGTCCCAAAAATGTTCAAACCTTTCTTTTAAAGATGAATCCACTTTTGTATTTGTGGAATTTTAAAGATTTTTGCTCTTCATCATATGTAAAATTGAATTAACTTTCTAATGATACTAAATTCATCAAAATCCGGTGTTGGAGTAAAAGGTTATGGATATTTTACTCAGAGCTGTCAGAATCGCCTAGGTGTGACAACCAGGTTGACGGACCGTCGATCTAGCGATAGACAATCGCAGCCAAGGTAGTGAGGAAACCTTCTTGATAAGGTGTGATGGAAAAATTGATTAAACGTCAAACATGTAGTGGACTATTGCCCAAGACATCACTACTTAGATAGTGAGTCCTTTTCCTGGTCCACGTATGCGATCGAAATGACCGACCATCAAGCCAGTGACAGACCGTCGCACACACTGTCGCACGTCCCATTCAGTTATTTTTAAGTCATTTCTAAAGGGTTTTTTTAGTCTTTTACCACCCGTTTATATACCTAGTAATATTCGACCAGGACTCAAAAAATTCATTATTCATTCACAACATCAAATTAGGGTTTCCTCTCAAAGTACAATCCCCAAGAGCAAGAAATCCTAGGTGTTTAATTTTAAGGCAAGGATTTAAGTTTTCCTCCATCAATCTTCAATAAATAACAACCCAGATATGTCATGTGTTGATTCATGGGTCCCTTTCACCCATGAAGGTCAAGAATCTCTTTTCAAAATACAAGATTTGTCTATTTATAAATGTTCATGATTTAAATTGAATTGAAATTCATGTTCATGATGTTGTGGGTTTTGATTTATGTTTAAAATTACATATTCCAATGATTGACCCTAGGAGGTGATGATTTGCGTAATAATCATGATAAACCCTTAAATTTATATGTTGATGGATGTATCCATGATAACTAGATGTGTTGATGATTGTATAACCAAATCATGTTTCCCATGTGTTTGATTAAATGCCTATGTGAAGGAAAACTGCCATTCTAGTATGATAATATGAAATCACCATTCATGTACTAGTTCATGCTTGTTACATGTTTGATGAAATGTCTTAGTCAATGAATTAAGGATATATGTGTAACCCTTGTGGTGCTTTAGAACTTCTACTTCATGAAATCTCCAACTTATTGTAATATAGATTGTGATGTTGGTCATGTATTCAAGAAAGTCATGCTTTGTTTATTTCATGCTATCGATTCCTGGGGTACTTGTACAAGAAAATTATCTATGTGCCTAGAGCTAGTGTCATGTTTTCAAGATACTCACAGTTGAGCCATGTTCATAGAAATTCAGTCAGTCATGTGACTCAGGAAAACTCAGTAAACTCGATAATCTCAGAAACCTCAGAAATTCAGTAATCTTAGTGGTATTTTGTCAGTCAATAGAACTCAGTTAACTCGATCCAGTCAGTTCAATTAATCATGTTTAGTGTCTATCCAAATGGGAGTAGAAATTAGCGCCAAGCGAACCTAAGGATGGGAATCCACCTGTTATGTGAGGGTGTGATTCTTAGAAGAAATCCTTGCGTTCTAGAACTACATAGCCAGCGTAGGTTGAGACATCATAGCCTATTATATAAGGGCAGATGAGATGGCTTAACCTATTATATGAGGGTTCCCACCATTCTCACTAGAGTTACCTATTATATAAGGGTTACTCACAGATTGTCCTTGCCAATGGTGCAGTATTGACACCTTTCTAATTGGGGTTACAGATTGGACCCCAACTCAGCCATAGTGTCGTATTAAGGGCATGTTGGTTAAATGAATACTTCCCACAGTTTTAGTATTGAATCAGGACTATTAGACATAGTCATTTAATCTCAATAATAGAACTCAGATAGTTCTATAGTATTCTAGACTGTCAGATACAGTCAACTTAGACTAGTATGGAACTCAACTAGTTTCATCTGAATCTTGACTGTTAGATACAGTCTCTCAGTATCAATTATGTCAGTTATACAAATATCAGTATATCATGTTATCAGTACTCAAATTTAGTAATCATGTTATCATGAACTAAGCTACGATTATTATGTATTCATGCATGTATTCTCACATTCATGTTATTCAGTTAGTTAGTATAGTTAATGCATGTGAACTTTTTGCAGTCAGCCTACCTCATATGCATACCAGTACATTCCAATGTACTGAAATATTTGCGCTATTGTGTTTTATACCATAGGTTCAAATGCACAAGTTCTAGAGCATCAGTAACATTCTAGTCTCCGCAGTCAGAGTTAGCAGTGGGTCCTCATCCCTTGAGGACATAACCATTACTTTATTATCTCATCAATTAATTTATTAGTTGGATTTAGTTTGGGATATGTCCCATCAACTCCTTATTCAAACAATTCAGTCAGTTAGAGGTTTTTCAGACTATCATGGTCAGACAATTATTTTAGTTGTTTTGGGTATTTCATACCCTATCTAGATGTTATATTTTTATTAGTTATGTTACATTTTTGAACCCTATGTCCTTTTAGCCTTTATTTCCATAATCATTCAGTATATTTGTAGTGTTCAGTTACAGATATCTATCATGGGTTAGCTTGTGGTCCTTCGGGGTCATAAGCACCGTGAAGCATTTTGGGTACCAGATTTGGGGTGTTACAAACTTGGTATCAGAGCCTAAGGTTCAATAGTGTCTTAGAAAGTCTGAAAGCCGCATCTTGTAAATTCTTGTACATAGGTGTGTTACGCGCCACATTTATGTGCAGGAGGCTATAAGATGTTTTAGGAACAGTTTCTCTTCTTTCAGTATTCATCTCGTGCCAGTGAGCATAATCTCAAGTCAATCTCTTAGTCTAATCTATTTCTCCTTTTCTTCTACTGAACATGCCTCCTAAAAGAAGAAACAAGAATCATCCAGCCCCTCAGCCTGAAAATCCTTTGGGAGAACATATTTCTCATACAGATTTCATAGCTGGATTCACTACACTTTCTCAGTCAGTCACTGCTCATAATTAATGACCAGCTATCATTCTGGCCAATCCAGTGGCGAATTCAGCTGCAGCCAGGATTTCAGACTTCATACGAATGAATTCTCCATCCTTTTTTGGGTCTAAGTAAGACGAGGACCCTCAGGAATTTATTGATCAAGTTAAGAAGGTTACGGATATCATGGGGGTTACTTCTAGTGAGAGTGAGAAGCTAGGTGCATATTAGTTGTTGGATGTTTGATAATGCTCAACTTACATATTAAATTAGTGCAAGGCAGTCGTCATCAATATATTTACCCAACTTTGGAGTTGGGGTCAAATCCATGAGGAACAATATGAGCGGCTATTAAACTAATTTAAAACTATAGCTACAAGTTAAATTTAAACAAATGATACGAAAAGATAAAATGAGGGTTTTTAATGATTGAACAAAATTTATTAACACTTCAATTCACCGTAGAACTCAAAGCTTAAGCTGGAATATTTCAAATCAATGATATAGAGAAACTAGAGTTGTGATCACTATGACTAGTAGCCCTCCATTGAATAATAGTTTTAGTATAGGATTCTCGTGACTTCTGGGAAACACCAAATTATCAGTATCGACAGTTCATCTAAGTGTTTCTCAACCTACCTAGATGTTGAGTTACCCAATTCTCTCAAAGTTAGGAACCTTCTATTCACACTGATTTTATTTCCAGTTGATTAATTTTGTTACAACATTAATCATTAAATGGGAACTTATCCTTCCCAAATCCTCATTGATAATTCACTACCTTTAGTTTATTTCTCATTCGAGTAAATCAACATAAGGCAAGATCTATTGTTTTCAAACAACAAAAAATAATTAATATAAAAGAATTATCAAGATGTTCCCACCATCACTCAAAATGCAACTGACTATTAAGACAATATAAGAGTAATCTTAGATCCCACAACCCTAGTTATGGGTTTTAGTTCCACATGAAAGAGAAATTGATAACAATAATTGAATTCATAATTCAAAGTGATTAACCTTACAGAAGATGTAATCAAAAATTGATTCTCTTCCCAAATTCAAGAAGAATATCCCACAACTATATCAAATAATTGACAATTGAAATCCAAGTTTAGAGACCAATGAGAAGTAAAGTAGTGTTTGGAATAAGTTCAAGATGTTAAGCCCATTTCAATGAAAGCATAAAAGTTGCTATTTATATTCGTAACTTAAGAAAACTTTGAAATTAAAAATTCTTATTTTTCTCCTTAGCTGACGATATGTCTGACGGCTTATCAGAGATCTAATAGCTTATCAGACCATGCCGTCAGACATGATTCCTATTTTTTGCCTTCTTCTTATGTGTTACGACATTCCTGATGGCTTATCAGAGTTCTGATAGCTTATCAGAACATATCGTCAGGCAAGCTTCAAATTTTTGCCTTCTTCTTCTGAGTGACGACATGCCTAACGGCTTATCTGAGATAAGATAGCTTATCAAGACATGTCGTCAGAAAATGTTTTGATTCTGAGTGACGGCATTCTTAATGGCTTATCAAACACCTGACGGCTTATCAAACACCTAACGGCTTATTAGGGAAGGTCATCATATTTCTGCTCCAACTTTCTCACAGTATCTATAGTTGACGATGACTCTGATAACTTATCATAAATTTGACGACTTATTAGATAAGTCGTCAACTACACTTTCATGGTAACTTGTTCCAAATTCACCTCTTTTGCTCTTATTGCCTTTGGTTTACTTGCATCTTTACTTTCCTGTATTATCAAAGAGAAAGAAATCAAAAATGACAAAAGTTTCTTAAGACTTTACTATTTCTTGTTAAAAGCCTCAAATGTGTTAGCATTAGCTCGCACATCAATACCCTAAACTTAAAACAATTGCTTGTCCTCAAGAAAGTTAAACATAACTAAGAGGATACAAAGCACATTCGGCAGTCAATCATCCATTTTAGCTCTAAACACATTACACTCTCCAAGTTCTATCACTGTAAATCCAACTATGTATATCAATGAAGATCAACAATGCGACATAAGGGAATAAAGATATGGCATCAAATTAGCAATAATAACCATGCCTATATACAAATTACACTTCCCAAACAAGTAGGTAACTAGCAATGCAACTGATGTGCCCTTACGGTAAAGAAGTCCCTCCTCAATCATATGTGAACTCAAGTATGTCAATATAGGGACGGTCAAGAGACACTCACTCTCAGAAAGAAGTTCCAGTCAATGAATGCCAAATACCATAAGCTTTCCTTTATTTTCATTACTGAAGCTTTAAGACAGTTAAGTTGGGATCACTATAGGACTTTTCTTCATCTTGTAATATAGGCTTGGGTCTGGTATGATAACAAGGATATTTAAAGTAACTAAGCCTCCTTTGTACTACACTATTTTTGGGGTCTCACTTATCAACATTTACCTTATTTCTCCCTTTCTTGATTAAAGTACATTCATGTTGGGTGCAGTTTTTATTCATTCATTTTCTCTTTTTTTACAACTTTTCTTTTCTCATTCTTTTTCTACCCACACCAAGCCTTGCATATTTTTTTTACCCTTCTTCATACTCACTTTACATCACACACTTCTATGATAGCCACCCTCAACTTAGGCTATTTTCCTAAGTCAAAGTGCACATTATCCAAGAAGGACCAGGGCTATAACAGGTTCATTGTGATATAAATAGGAAGGTGATAGGTATAATAAAAGAATAGGCATTTAGGCTCAAAATCAGTATCAAGTCATATTATTCACACATCGAAGGTCATTTAGCATAAAAGTTGACTAATATCAACAACAACCTATGATTCTTTCGTAACCGCTATCCTAAAACCAAGGCAAGACCAACCGAGCAAGTTCTGGATTTAACACACAACAGGAACTAGGTAGTATGTCACACACATGGCACAAAGGTACATCACAAGCTACTACCTTTTTGGTTCATGCAATTGTTTACAGTGATTATCATATCCCTAGTACTAATGCCATAAAAAGATTCACAGAAGTCATATATAGATGCATATCACACAATTACCAGATAGATATTTGGAGAGGTATTTATCATTCCAAGATAATCAACAAAAATATGTCAACTATCCTAGATACGTATTTTTCCCCCAGTTAACCACAACACATCATTAAACAATACAATACCCCTAAACATGCCAGCTCTACTCGGAACAAGACTCCGGGAAAAAGAGGCACGACCACATAAACCCCAAGATGACATCAACACCTACAAGTAATCCCACCCTTAACATAAAATCAAGCAGTGTCCCCAATGAATCAAACTAAAACAAAAGAGTTAGAAACATACCTTTGGCACCATAGATGCAGAGATCTAATGTCAATCACATAATACAAATACAAAAAACAAAATACCTTGGGTTGCCTCCCACTTCAAAAACTTAAACACCTTGCCCAATTTTGCGTTGAACTTTTGTGTGGACTGATTTGGCAATGGTGAGAATCTTAAAAATCCACTAAATGGAAATCGATCTTTAAGCTTCTTGGCCTTCAAGATTGGGATTGTATTATACCCTTTCAAAAAGATAAACTCCAAAATGTAGGAATTTTTCTCCTCTTTTCCAAAATTCATAATTTTCTGGGGTTATTCGACTTTCATCACATCCACCAAGTATATTGTTGAAAAGTGATTCTAGTAAGGTCTTCTCCCTAATTTCGGAGTTGTATCCTTCTCGAACTCTTCACCCTAAATTGGGCTAGAGTCTCTATAAGAGATTGTCTTAGTTTCTTATTTTGCCTCTAGCATTATTTCCTTAATCTTGGCATCATCTCTCATGATTTGTTCGGTTGGTTGGGAAATCACTGAGGGTTGCTCATCACTAAGATCAAAATTAATAGAGGATTCCTGCTCCTCATCTTCACACTCTTTCATTATTTTAAATGATTCCTGATAACGCTCAAGTTACACCTCAAATTAGTGTAAGGCGATCGTCGTCAATATATTTACCCAACTTTGGAGTTGGGGTCAATCCACAGGGAATAATGTGAATGGTGATTAAACTAGTTTAGAATTATAGCTACAAGTTAAATTCAAACAATCAATATAAAAAGATTAAATGGAGGTTTAAGGTTTACAGAGAGTTAATTATCACTTTCAATACTTCAGTGTTTGTAATCAACATAAATGGAAAACCATAGCTATGTTCACCAAGGGTTTCGGGAATTGACAGATACTAGGTAATGCTAGAGATTCTCGGAATGAGTAGAACAACAGAATATCCCTGACGATTATACTATCTAACTTATCTCTTGACCTCACCAGAAAATTTATTATCTAATTCTCTCGAACTTAGATAACTTATCTATTTCCAATAGGATGTTATCTCAGGTAGATTAATCCAGTTATGATATTAATCATTAAATAGAAGGTTGGTAGCTTCTGAGTACCTGTTGATAATTCACTTCCTCTATTCTATTTCTCCATTAGAAGCAAATAAAACCTAAGGAATAACCTAATGTTTGAAACCATTAGATTTTAGTTAAAACAACAGAATTTCAAGATGTTTTATTACTATTTGAATGCGTTCAATACCTAGTATCATAGCAAACCCTAATCCATGGATTCCATAACTCCGGCTAATGAAATTAGTTGCTTATTATTTGATGAACGAAATAACAAGTTGAATTCATGTTTATAATGATAAACTTATGAATGGATAGAAAACAAAAAGTAGTTCATCTGATTTAATCACAAGGTAGAAACCCCAAAAATAGTTGATACAAAAACACAAGAATATTTTATGAAAGAGAGCAAAAATACGTCTCTCTCTTCTTAGATTTTATGTCTAATAGTTGAATTATGAATTAAAAACCCCAAAAGATGCTATTTCTACTAAATCCTAATGAAGGAAACAGAATAACAAAATCACAAATGGGCTCGGATTTAGGTGACGGCATATTGGTGTTAAATCGTCAAGCTTCTGATGGTGTCTCAAATATGTCATCAGAAGTCGTGCCTTCTTAAACTGTTCTGCCTCACTCTGATAATGTCCTTCGACAGCTTACAAGAGGAGTGACAGCGTGTAGCAAATATCGCCAGACCTTGAGCTCATTTCACCATGTTCTGTCCCACTTGATGGCATCTTCTGATGGCTTACCACACTTGTGATGACATATTGAGAATGTTTTCACCTTCATCCAGCAACTCTTATTCCCTGTTCTTCCTGACACCTTTTTCTGGTAGCTTACCACATCTATGACGGCTTGCAAGAAATGTCGTCAGACTCATATCAGCTCACTTGTACCAGATTTTACTTATTTTGTTCATCTTTCCTATGTTTTCCTCCCATCCTTGCTACAACTATAATATCATAAGAAAACGATCAAAAACAACAAGAAGTTAGTTAAGACTTCTAAATTATTTAGAGTTAAAATCCTCAAATATATTAGCATCTGCTCACACATCAAATCCAGAAGCAATATATCATCTAAAAATAATATATAAAAATACTTTGAATAATTGACCTTTATATCCATCTCCTCAGGAATGATTGGCTTCATGTCTTGACATATATCACATATGATATCATACGTTTCTTTTTGAAGATCAAACATTCATTGAAACATAGCTTCAATACCACTCTTTTTGGTGTTTCATTTTTTTTTTTCTTGACCATAAGAACTATCAAACTCATAAGAAGAACTAGAATTTGGGTTAGTGCAATATAGGGAGGGGGCATTTGGGAAATCACTCCAATTTCTATCTTGACCACCAAAAATAGACACAATCATACTCCCAGTAGGATAGAGATTATGTACACATCTCTCTCCGGGGAGCATATCCACAATCTTGCCAAAAATGAGGTCCATCACAATATGGACATGGATCATCAAGATATGATTTCCAACCACCAAGCTCATGTTCATTCCACGATGTCATAGTAATAAGTAAACTAAAATGAAAATATACCTAACACAAGAAATTAAAGAAAACTAAAATCAAATATTTAAAAGTTTGAATTCAAGCAAGTAGTCTAAATTTCTAAACCAGCTCAATATGCCAAATTGTTCCCCGACAACGGCACCATTTTTGATAATACTCAACTTACATGTCAATTCAGTTCAAGACGGTCATCGTCAATATATTTACCCAACTTTGGAGTCAGGGTCGAATCCACGAGGAAAAATGTGAGTGGTGATTAAACTAATTTAAAACTATATCTATAGGTTAAATTAAAACAAATGATATGAAAAGATAAAATGGGGGTTTTTAATGATTGAACAAAAGTTATTAACACTTCAATTTTCCTTAGAAGTCAAATCATAAACTGCAATATTTCAAATCAAGGATATAGGCAAACTAGAGTTGTGATCACTATGATTAGTAATCCTCCATTGAATAATAGTTGTAGTTTTGGATTCTCATGACTTATGGGAAACACCAAATTATTAGCATTGATAGTTCATCTAAGTGTTTCTCAACCTACCTAGATGTTGAGTTCCCTAATTCTCTCAAACTTAGGAACCTTCTATTCACAATGATTTTATTTCAAGTCGATTAATGGAAACTTGACCTTCCTAAATCCTCGTTGATAATTCACTACCTTCAGTTTATTTCTTAGTTTAAGCAAATCAACATAAGTTGAGATCTATTGTTTGAAACCAACAAAAAATAATTAAGACAAAAGAATTATCAAGATGTTACCATAATCACTCGAACCTAACCAACTATTAACACAATACAAAAGTAATTATAGATCCTATAACCCTAGTTATGGGTTTTAGTTCCATATGAAAGAGAAAGTGATAACAATAACTGAATTAATAATTCAAAGTTATTAAACTTACAAAAGATGTAATCAGAAACTTATTTTCTTCCTAAATTTAAGAAGAATATCCCACAACTAAATCAAAGAATTGACAATTGAAATCCATGTTTAGATACCAAAGAGAAGTAAATTAGTCTTTGGAATAAGTTCAAGATGTTAAGCCTATTTCAATGAAACCCAAAAAGTTGTTATTTATATCCGTAACTTAAGAAAAAATCAAAATTAAAAATTTAGATTTTTTTCCTTAGCTGACGACATGTCTGATGGCTTATCAGATATTTGATAGCTTATCATACCATGTCGTTAGACATTATTCTCATTTCTTTCCTTCTGCTTATGTGTGACGATAGGCCTGACAGCTTATCAGAGTTCTAATAGCTTATCAGAACATGTCGCCAAAAGTGCTTCAAATTTTTGACTCTATTTCTTATTGACAACATGCCTAATAGCTTAATAGAGATCTTAAAGCTTATTAGGATATGTCATTAGAAAATCTTCTACTTCTAAGTGAGGGCATTCTTGATGGCTTATCAGACACCTGATGGCTTATCAAACACCAGATGGCTTATCAGGAGATGTCGTCACACTTATTCTCCAACTTTCTCAGACTATCTGCAGCTAACAATGACTCTTATAACTTATCACAAATTTGAAAAATTATCATACAAGTCGTCAACTACACTTTCATGGCCACTTGTTCCAAATTCACCTCCTTTTTTATTATTGTCTTTGGTTTTCTTGCATCTTAACTTTCCTGCATTATCAAAGAGAAAGCAATCAAAAATGAAAAAAGTTACTTAAGACTTTACAATTATTTCTAGTTAAAAGCCTCAAATGTGTTAACATTAGCTTACACATCAATGTTGCTCACACTTGGTTCCAATAGTGAAAGTCTAAGAGGGTTGTATATGCAGGGCCTATTAAGTGAGAGGAGTTTTCTACTATATTCATAGATAGATTCTTTCCCCTAGAGTTGAGAGAAGCTAAAGTGTTAGAATTTATCGACCTCAGGCAAGGAAATATAATGTTGAAAGAGTATTCTCTTAAGTAACTTAATTAGCCAGATATACTCCTTATATTGTTGCAGATAGCAGGGCTAAGATGAGCAAATTTTTGTCTGGGGTGAATGTTAGTGTGGCCAATGAGTGCACGTCTGCGATATTGAATAGTGACATAAACATAGCTAGGCTTATGACCCATGCTCAGCAGATAAAATAGCAAAAGATTAAGATGAGAGAGAAGCATAATAAGAGAGCAAGGATAGCTAGTTTTAACTTTGCTCAACCCAAATTAGAAAGAGAAAACCATTCTCAGTTTCATCCTAAGTCAGCAGTTCAAGCTCCCTCTTCAGCTATTGCTCCAGCTCCTAATTTTAGGGATTCTAATAGAGATAGAGCGCCAGGCTCTAACTTTTAGGGCAGTGTTCGCAGTGCCCGTACCTATCCTCTTTGCCAGACTTATGGAAAGCACCATCAGAGTTTTTGTTGAGATGGCAGTGGTATTTGTTTTGGATGTGGCAAGCCACGCTATAGAGTCAAAGACTGTCCTCAGCCAGGTCCTCAAAGTCAGCAAAATTATTTCTTAGCTCTGTCCCATCACCCAAATCAGCAGGGTTCCACCTCAGCGCTACTAGTAGGAAATGCCCAAATCGACTTTATTCTCTCCAGTCCTGACAAGATCAAGAAAATTCTCCTGATGTGGTTACTGGTACGTTACAAATCTTTTATAAGAATATTTGCACTTTGCTCTTTTATTACTCCCTATATAGAAGTTCATTTCAGAGTTAGTCCCAAAATTCTAGAAGAACCCATTTTAGTCTCTACCCCAGTGGGTAAAACCATCATAGCCCAATGAGTATATAGGATCTGTTCAGTTATGGTATCTCATAAAGTCACTTCAGCAGACTTAGTCGAATTAGAGATAATGGATTTTGATGTCATTCTTAGCATGGATTGGGTTTATTCCTACTATGCCACAGTCGACTACAAAAATAGAGTTGTCCAGTTTCAGTTTCCGAATGAACCTATCCTAGATTGGAGGGGTAGCACTTCAGCTTTCATAGGTCAGCTTGTTTCCAACCTTTGGGCAAGGAAAATGATATCTAAGGGATGTGTTTATCATCTTATTCGAGTTAAGGGAACTAATTCTGAAACTCCCATTCTTGATTCAGTCCCAGTCATGAATGAATATTGAGATGTCTTTCCCAAAGATCATCCAGGAATTTCTCCCAAAAGGGAAATAAACTTCGGTATTAATCTTCCTCCAGATAATCAGCCAATATCTATTCTACCATACAGAATTACACTAGGAGAACTCAGAGAATTGAAAGTGCAATTGAAGGATCTCTTAGATAAGGGATTCATCAGGCCCAACGTGTCCCCATGGGGTGCACCAGTTTTATTCATGTGTAAGAAAGATAGTTCTCTATGAATATGTATTGATTACCGTCAGCTCAACCAAGTCAAGGTCAAGAACAGGTATCCTCTTCTAAGAATTGATGACTTGCTTGACCAACTTCAGTGTGCTAGTTATTTCTCTATGATAGGCCTTAGATCCAGCTATCATCAGCTCAGAGTCAGAGAATATGACATTCAAAAAATAGCTTTTCATACTCAGTATGGTCACTTCAATTTTCTGTTTATGTCCTTTGGTCTTACTAATGCTCCAACATCTTTCATGGACCTGATGAACCATGTGTTCAAGCAGTACTTGTACATGTTTTTCATAGTCTTCATAGATGATATTTTGGTCTATTCCCGTAGTGAGCATCATCATGCAGATTATCTCAGAATCATACTTCAGACTCTCAGAGATCATCAGTTGTTTGCCAAATTCTGTAAGTGAAAATTTTTACTAAGGTCAGTAGCATTCCTTAGTCATATCATTTCTGGTGATGGCATTAGAGTAGATTCTCAAAAGACCAAAGAAGTAAGAAACTGGCCCAGACCTATCTCTCTATCAGACATTAGGAGTTTCTTCGATTTGGCTGGCTATTATAGATGGTTTGCTAAGGGATTTTCTTCTATTGCATCCCCTATGTCTGAATTAACTCAGAATAAAGTCAAGTTTGGTGGTCAGATGCTTACGAGAAGACTTTTTAGGAGTTGAAAACTCGACTCACCTCAGCTTCAGTCTTAGCTCTTCCAGATGGTTCAGATAGGTTTGCAGTGTATTATGATACATCCAAAGTAGGTTTGGATTTTGTCCTCATGTAGCTTGGTAAGATCATATCCTACACCTTTAAATAACTTAAACCCCATGAGATAATTATCCTACTCATGATCTTGAGTTAGCAGTCGTAGTTTTTTCCTTGAAGATTTAGAGGCATTATCGTTATGGAGTTCATGTAGATGTGTTCATAAATAATAAGAACCTGTAGCATAATTTTTCTCAGAAAGATCATAATCTTCATCAGAGAAGGTGGTTAGAGCTCTAGAAAGATTATATCATGAGTGTTCTTTATCATATGAGCAAGGACAACGTCATGGCTGACACGCTTAGTAGAATATCTATGGGTAGTGTTGCTCATATTGAGGATAATAAGAAGAAGATAGCTCAGCAAATCCATCATCTTGCTAGACTAGGTATTCTCTTAGTCGATTTAGAGGAGGGTGATATATGGGTTCAAAGTAGTTCAGAATCATCTTTAGTTTTTGAGATAAAAGAAAAGCAAGATAGAGATCCCAGCCTTGTCAAGTTAAAAGAGCCAATAAAGGATCAAAAAATACAGGTTTTCTCCCAAGGGGGAGATGGTGTTTTGTATTATCAGGGTCGTTTGTATGTTCCAAGTGTTGACGACTTAAGGCAGCGAATTCTTCCAGAAGTGTATGGTGCGCGCTACTCTATTCATCTAGGGTACACAAAGATGTACCGCGACTTGTGAAAAATCTATTGGTGTAGTGGGATGAAGAGAGTTATTTTAGAGTTTGTTGCTAAGTCCTCTACATGTCAGCAGGTTAAGATTGAGCATCAGAAACTTAGTGGTTCTATGTAGGAGTTCTGTATTCCTACATAGAAGTGGGAAGAAGTGAACATGGACTTCGTGATGGGTTTGCCTCGTACTCGTTGCCAGCATGATTCAGTTTGGCTTATTATAGATAGGATGAACAAATTAGCTTATTTTCTTCCAGTCCATACCTCTTATTCAGTCGAGGATTATGCTAAACTCTATATTAGGGAGTTGGTCAGATTGTACAGTGTTTAGTTATCTATTATCTCATATAGAGGTACCCAGTTCACCTCTTATTTCTGGAAAGCATTCCAAAAGGGTCTTTCTACCAAAGTTTATCTCAGTACAGCCTTCCATCTTCAGATAGATGGTCAAGTAGAAATGACCATTTGGACCCTAGAAGATATGCTAAGGGCATATACAATTGATTTCATGGGTAGTTGGGATGATCACTTTCCTTTAATTGAGTTTGTATACAACAATAGCTATCATTCTAGTTTTTGGATGGCTCCATTCGAAGCTCTCTAATGTAGGAGATGATGATCTCCAGTTGGTTGGTTCAAAGTTAGTGAGGCCTCAGTTATAAGGCTTGACTTAGTATTCTATGCCTTTGAAAAAGTCCATTTGATCAGAGAAAGACTCTAGGGCTGCCCAGAGCTGACAGAAGTCTTATGCAGATGTTCGTAGAAAGGATCTTAAGTTTGAGATTGGTGACTATGAGTCATATCATGGACTTGTATGGTGGAAATTATTTAAATATTCCTTGAGCATAAATCTATCCCAGGTAGAGAAGAAGGGTAGAGATTGTATGATGTTAATACAACTTAATTGGATAAGTTGTAGGCTGGACAGTATCAGATCAAAGGGTAGATGACCTGATACGAGTGAAGGATACCAATCATATTAAAGGGTACAACTTGTGTGGGTCAGTCGTACCCCTATGATGGCATTTTGGTGCAACATAAGTGGGGGAATTCTGGACATTTTCCCACTTATCCTAATAAGGTCCCATGAATTCTAACCTAATTGGAGGTTATTTAGCTTATTATTCCAATCTTATTACTTAGAAACTTTCCTAAAACACGCTTTTGGGCTGGGAAAGCTAGGGTTTCAACTAAAGGATCAATTTTGGGCTTGTCTTGGTTATTTCTTTCCGTCATCATCTTGGTTTAAGGAATGTTCTATTCCCTTAATGTTAATTCTAGCTAAAGGCATGGTTTTATGGAATATTTTCATGATTTCATTCATTGTATGATTTTAGTTTTCAAATATATTTTGGGAGTTTTGATATTAAATGGTTGGGTATGGTTTCCCATTGTTTTAATTATTCTTTTATAGTGGTGGTTTTTTATAATTGGATTTCATGGGAACAGGATAATGGTATTTGAATTGGTTTTGGTCATATTATGCCCCCAATGTGTTTGACAAATGCTTATAAAGATATGTTCACTGCGTTAACAACTTTTAATGGTACTCTAGCTAGTTTTAAAACTTGGTAAAGGAATTATACATGTTTTAAATGGCTCAGAATGCTAAATGGATAATTGTTATGCTTGAGGGACACATGGAATCCCCTAAGTGGTTTAATATGGTAAATAGAAGGGAACTTGAAAGTCTCTATAAACCTTTATATGGTTGGCTATGGATAATACTTGCAAGGAAGGATAGGTATGTCGATACCAATATTAATGGCCTTCATTAATAAATGTATAATTGTTTGGTTATTTGGATATTGGTTTTAATTGGGCAATAATGGCGAGAAGTGTAGCAAAGTTGTGGAAGGTGGAACTCATATTTGTCGATGTAAGGTTGTTCTTGGTGACCGTGTGCATGATGTCACACTATAGTTTATGGGATGTACTAGTCATCCCAAGTTTTTCTTCCTATTTTGTGTAGCTAGATTCATTAGGACACTTTTAGTAAGAGAAGCTGAACCTATATAGCCCATGGGTGGTTTAGGACGACAAAGCTACACAACCCAGGTAGAGAATTTAAAGACATGCTAAACACTGTCCCTTTTTCCGACATGGTTATGTATATATATGTATGATATTCCAGCGGTCACTCACTAACCCCATTTACTGGCGGTCGTATACCTATGTTATGCAATAACTAGTCGTTCTACTCCTCCTACACAGTGATTTACTCAGGGATCAATATTTAGACTGAAGTTGTGAGCTTTCATCCTTTCATAAGGATCCATTTTATGTTATGGATATTTTTAGACACTTTGATTTTATTTTGGAATTGGTTTTGGCTATAGTTGGGGTATGTCCAAACTAGATTTCATTACTCTTTTGGTTTGAGTCTTTGTGGTACTTCTATGGGTTGGAATGTGTGGGATCAGTATTAGTATTGGCCTTGGCAATTGAATAAGATGAAGGACTGACATTATTGGATGAAATTGATTGGTGTTCCATCCTATTTAATTTTGGGATTAACTATATTATATTTTTTAAATATCTTTGGTTATGTCCTGGTTTATGGCCTTTGTTCTGGTATGGTTGGATTATTGGTATGGGATGGTTAGACTCGATTGGGTTGGTCATAGTTGTGATCTTATCCTACAATCTTTATGTAAGCTGTTACACTATCTTATTGCATGCTCAAAATCCAGCCAACTCAGGGTAGGCAGATGAAGGGTGGGTTAGGTAATGGGGGTGGTCTCCAGTCTTGGTCGGACATGGGATGCCTATTACGAAAAGTCCTTAGGGCGTGTCATGTCACAAGCGGAGCTTACTATTCAGACTTTGAAAGATATTCTAAGGGCCTACCTGGTCGATTTTAAAGGTAGTTCGATTGACAATTCGGCTTATATTGAGTTTTTTTACAACAATAGTCATCATTCCATCATCCAAATGATACTATTGGAGGCTCTTTAAGGTAGAAGGTACAAGTCTTCTATTGGGTAGTTTGAATTGGGTAAGACTAGATTGTGTAGCCCTGATTTGGTTTACCAAGAAATGGAGAAGGTGAAGGTGATTAGAGAAAGACTTATGACTTATCAAAGTTACCAAAAGTCTTATGCATATGTGAGACAAAGAGAGTTTGAATTTGAAGTTAATTATTAGGCATTCTTGAATGTTTCTCCCATGAAGGGACAGTTTAGAAATAAAGGATAACTCAATCCTTATTATATTGGTTTATAACAAATTTTTAGAAATATTGGTAATGTTGCTAACGAATATGAATTTCCTGTGAATTTATCTTTGGTTCATCCCATATTCCATGTCTCCATGCTGAAGAAGTGTTTGGGTAACCCTTCTTTAATAGTTCTTGTTGAGGATGTTGCTGTTAAGGATTCGTTGCCCTATGAGGAAGTTTTGGTTAAGATACTAGATAGACACTTTATAGAATGAGAATTAAGCATATAGACTTGGTTATGGTTCTTTGGATAAATCAAAAGGTAGAAGAAGCTACATAGGATTCTGAAGAAGATAAGAAGGCTGAATTGCAGTTATAGTTTCCATCATTGAATGGAAATTCTTAAAGTATTGAGTTTTATTACCCTTTAGTCACCTTTCAAATTTTGTCCTTGGATTCAATTGTATTCCTTGTATTATCATGATAAAAAGGTCCTATCATCTCTTTTGGGGACAAATAATTTAAGGGGGCAGATAATGTAAGACCCTACAAAATTTCAACAAATTTATTTTGACCCATCTATTTGCGTCATGTTACATTTTGAATTGAATCATGATAATGGATATTAAAGGGGATGTTTTGGGAATATTTTATAATTTTTAGAAGGGGTTTGGGTCCATTTTGGGACCTTAAGGCAGTGTGGGTCCGCGATAGTTGTGTGCGACACCATTTAGTGAATGCGATAAGAGTATGGCACGCTGGCTACGTTTTCCGATAGCGGCGTGCCACACTACCATATAATTTTCATCCAGTTTTATTTTCTTTTACATGGGGGCAAGGGAATTTTCATCCCTTACCCCTTAAATAACTTAAAATAACTAAACGACTGCTATACCTTTAGTTATATAGATCAAACCTTACTATTCTCCTTTTTAACTCCCAAGGAAAGAAAACTCTAGGGTTTTACAAGCATGTCATCATTTGGTCTCTAAACTCCAATTCCTCTTCAATTTTTTCTATCTTTCAGGCATAGTACTCATGCCTTAATATGTATTTTACACTGTAGGATAAATTTATTCAATATTCAAATGATTTGAATTGATGGGTTTAAAATTTAGTTGGGGTTTTTTAGTTGTTAACTCTTGAATTACTTTTCATTGTGTTTAATAGATTTTTCATGCTTTAATAAAATGCTTTTGGGACTGAATTGGTGCAGTGTTGTAATGGCTGAAGTAGGTGGCATGGGTTTCACCAAATTGATTAAATTTTTTCTTGGTAAAAGCATTAACCTAAACCCACTTGATAATCCTAGTTGTTGAAAATGGGTTTTTACACAATTTACCTCGTCTTTTGCAAATATTGCATTGCATTAAAGGATAAATGGTACAAAGAAGTTGGATACCTTGGTGGCAATGGTTTAGATTTTACACCATCAAATGGAGTCAATTTAGTTATATGGATTGGTTTAGTATAAATGGAATATCTTGTAAACTTATTGGTATGATAATACCAAGTTGGGAAATTCCTTAATAAAAGACTTCAATTTTGTATTGAAATTGGTTTGACAATTGTGTTCCCTCAACCCATTGGAGTAATTGGTCATGAAATATGATTTGTCACTTGGTTTGACTTGCTCATCTATACTATTGCATTGCATAAATGGTTAAAAGATTATGCATAGATTTTGACATCTTTTTGATTGAAATTGAAACCTCAGGGGTCGAGGCATTCCCCCTGATGGATTTGATAAACTAAAAGGGGTCGAGGCATTTCCCCAAGTTAATGGAATTATATGGCACAGTTATAAGTTTGCAAGCATATGGTATGATGATACGTGTGTTGTACCTTAATGTATAGATCTGTGGTTAATGAATGATTTATGCTAAATATGTTTTACATTGGTCTTAATAGGGTTATATAGCTAAGTCATAAAGATATGGGTCTCAAATGGCTTATACTAGAAACTAATATTTGTTGACATGAGGTTTGGTCTTAATGATCTGTGTTCATGGTTCACACTATTGACATATTTGTATCTTGGATTGACATTAGATTGGGGCATTCCTTGGTATTCCTTAATACCGCCAGTTTGTGTAGCTAATACACACTAGGGACCTTTCAATAGAGAGAGTTAAATCCATATATCTCGTAGGTGCCTTTATGATGGTTGAGGTACATAGTCCAGGATAAAGTTTTACTTCATGCTAAGCCTTGTTCCATTTCACAGCATGACGGGCTTATATATATATATATATGTATATATATATGATTATGTATGTTCTCTTTAAATGAATTTAAAATATTGATCATGGCATTATCTTATCCCTGTTCCCTGTGTTACATGTTAGTGCTCACCCACTAACCATCTCCAACTGTTATATCCCCAAGCGATGTAGGAACCAAAAATACTTCTACTTTTCTTGCACAGAGACTAGGTGGTCATAGGATATCTCGTGAGTCAGATTAAAGTGGTGACATCTCAGTCACATCAAACAGGTCCTATTGGTATTATTGGGAGTTTATCTGAGGCCACTAGGGTTTACTAATCTATGAGGTTGATCCCTCCAATTTCACTGGTACTAAGGTTGAGGAGGGTCCTCAAGGTTTTATGGAAGAGTCGGAGAAGAAATTTTGGGTTATGCATGCTACTGATGTAAAGGTATGGAATTCTATGTCTATAAGTTGAAGGATGTAGCGTATTAGTGGTATAAAAAGTGGGATCAGTCTAGGGATGACGATGCAGATTTGGAATAGTGGGATGACTTTTATAGTGCCTTTTTTGATCACTTTTTTCCTTAGGAGGTTAGGGAGGCAAAAGCTAAGGAATTCATGAATTTGAAGAAAGGAAAAATAATTGTGAAGGAGTATGCTTTGAAGTTTCATACTTGAACCAAAAAGATTATTTTTTGGCTTAATAGGTGAAAGGAATCCATTGATGAATACCCCGCATATTTGTAGTAGAATCTTTGGGGAAATCCCTAAAATTGATCTGTTTTTGATAAACCCTAATTGCTCGAGAAAGAACAGAAATTGTCCCACTTGACTCTCTTTGGTTAAATTGAGAATTATGTCATGATTTGGGGGTTTTGGGGTTTTTTATACCACCCCTTGTAAAGCTAGAACGACATGGATTTGGATTTTATGGGAGTGGGAAAACACATAAAGGCCCTTGGAAAAATGTGTATGAAAATATACCCCCAATTGGTATGACTCAACTTGCTTCTAGTAATGACTGGTTACGATTCATGATCTGAGTAGTAGCTTGGAAATATGGGATTCTAGGTACATTCTGTTTTCACTTTGACTTTCCACCTAGCTACTCGTCATGACTGGTTACCATTCATAGGATTGAGTTGTAGTTAGAAGATGAGACCATGGGTCATACACTAGTCAAGTTACGGGTTCATGCAAAGGATTGTAAGGTTTAGTTATAAGTCGTATGCTAGACTTGTAACCACTGGAGAAAGTTGTTGTCCACACACACTGATATTACTGTGACTCCCACCTTATAACTTGTAGGCACTGATTATGAGTCATGTTAAGTTATTGTTGTTACTGGGCTCAAGGCGAAAAGATTCACTAGAGTGGTTACAACTCACTCAAGATTACTCATCACGACTGGTATTGATTTGTTACCCTGAGTCATAACCATAGAAGTCTTTCGAGGCTCTGAAGTAAGGATTTACACTAATTCTTGTCATGGCCTTGGACTGAGATGAGGCTTGATGCATTGAAATCTAACCTCATGGGCTATTACTTGGGAGTTTTAGTACATGAAAATTCGAGGCATTATAATATCTTCCCCTTGGGATCGTTCATTCTTGAATGAAACTATTCAGGCTAAGAATACTAAGGAAACAGTGGTCATATACAAAATACTTATAAACTGAAACATGATTAAAATAATTGAGTCTGAGACATTATACATGGACTAAACTAAATTCATAAATACATGAAATTACATGAGGATGGGTATAAAGTATAGATAAAAGATGATAGAGAGTTAATTTAAGAGAAACTGCTACCTCAAGCCGAATCTAAATTCATAGAGAAAAGATGAGGATGCTTGGTATGCATATCTGCTTCTTCTTACCCGATTATCGGATTTAGGCGAATTTGGTATCGAAGGAAAGCTTATTAAATTTTTCACACAACAAAAGTCAAAATCTTGAAAATTCCATATGTACAAAAATGTATTCATCTTCAAAGCAAGTCTTTAACATTTTTGGGATGATCTTTAGCTAGGTAGAAGCATGGGGTATTATAGAGGTCTATGAGTGCACTTGGCTTAAGGAAGCAACTTAATTTCAGGGCCATTAATTCAAAGAAAATTAATGAAAATTGGATGGAAAGATCCGCCAATTTAATCAAAATGCATGTCATAATCATTAGAGCTAACTGTCATTTTCAGATAAATTTTTCTATTCTCTATTTTCAAAAAAGGGACATTCATTGTCTTTTCTTTCTTCATTATATTTTTATCTTTGTTCCTTGAGTCTGTTATTTAAATAGGAATATTTTATCATTTCTCCCAATTTATTGAGTCAAGTCCAAATCAAAACAAGTAGAAAAGGATTTCAAAACTTGTTACAACTTCTTCAATTGTACAAAGCAAGACAAAAGGCCATCACATGAAAGAAATATGATTGCAAGTCAAAATAATCCATGTAGAAAGTTTTTGTCAACAGACAAGTTTGGAATTTCTTAGAAATACCAAAGTTCAATGGGCATATCTAAGAGACATAGCAAAACTAAGGCATCGTATTTGTTTCACAGTCACTCTTAATAATCTGAGTTTTGATCAATAGTGCAGTAAGACAATGACATATGTCAATAGATAAAAGCCAGATTAAATATGACAAATACAAGAGTAATTGCCTCAAAACCTAAATCAACAAACCATCCACCATGTTTTTAAGCTCACAAGTTTTCTTTGTATGAAATAGGAAAATATGTTACCTTCAAATCAAGGACTTCAGATCCTAAATATCAAGAGGCCCAATTCCTCACTTCTGAAAATGCAAGAGGTAGTAGTGCTATACAGGTTTGGTAATCACAATCTTGGTAAAAAGTCATTATCATATACCTCTAAGAGATTGAAACACCCCTAATTTTTGGCCCTTGAAAATTCCTTGATCTTAGAGCTTACTTCCCTGGTTACGACTGTTCTTATAAGTCATAATGTATCCTGATGGATCATTGGAATAAGCCGTAACCAAATTATGAAAGATTGTGTCATGATTATACTCTGAGTACAAGTGGATTACTATGAGCCATAGGGATTTGTTATGAGTTGTAGGGTGTAAATCATTGTGTTCCCAGTTTATATCCTAATTTGGTTCTGTGTTAATTACGATTAGACCCTACAAGTTGTATGGTCTCATAACGGGTTGGTTGGTTGAGTTGTAAAGTCAGCAGTGGTTGGTGTTCTAGAGACTTCCCTTGTTATAGCTCATAGTGATGAGTTATAAGGAGTGGTTATGAGCCAATGGTTGACTAATAGTGAAAGTTGTCCCTTTTTTAGCGTTTAAGTTAAGAGCATTCTAGATATTTACCCTCTTACTCAACTTGAAACCCACGTCTTATAAACTCATTAGGGTGACATTAGCACTTAGAAATATATCAAAGTAACTTCTCAAATACTCTAAAATCCTTAAGGTCAAGAACACTTAGGTTTTTCAAGAGGTTGACCAATTAGGGATTTCAAGAGTGATTTGTCTCAGTATATCTTATTAATTTAGGCATGTGACTCTTCCCTTATTATTAATTTGTTAAAAATAATATGTATTAAAGTGTTATTAACATGGAATGTTTTCAATTTTTAAAATAAGGGTTTTGGGGTTTGAATGTTATTGTCGAATAATTTTTTCCTATTATTTAATTATGATTATTCATGCTTTAAATATGGATTTGAACTTATGGGTGCATGGGTATGGTGGATCAATTAGGAAACTGTGATTTTTCCCAAACTTGTAACTTTTGAAATGGTTATGACCCTAACCCATAGTGTGAAATTGGTTTTGAGTTATGAGAAAGGTCAGAATTTGTAAATTGTACTAGTCTTGAACTATTGCATGATAGAAAGAGTTATTTGAAACATAATGATATAATTTAATAAATAGAGAGAGTCAGTGTCTCTCACCTTGTATTAAGAACAAAAGAAGTTGATCTCCCTAAGTTAATGAAAATTATTTTGGGATGATATGTTACCTTGCCAAGTGCAGTTGGTATGAAAATACAACCAATGTATGACTTAATATGAAATATGGTTCATGATTAGTATTGTGTCATAAATGCTTTAATTGGGGTCTAATAAGGGTTGTCCAGCTAAGTCATAAAAGTTGAGGTCCAGGTGACCACCACTGGACGCCACATTTGTCGATGCGGGGGTCAAAGTGACCACGGATGTTTGAGTCTTCCTTATTATTATTTCATGACTAGGGAGGTTTCAGTCCCTCATAAATCATTATAAGATCGGGTGTTCAAGTCACCTTAGTATATGTTGGGAGTTTTGAGTCCGCCGTGTGCATATATATGAGATTATTCTTTAGTTTGTGCAACTACACGTACTGGGGCTCGACAAGTGGGTGAGAGCTGGGGCCCATATAGTCTATGGGTACTATTATATGATGATTGTGGTACACAAACTAGGTTAAGGTTTTAAAATGTATGCTAAACGTTGTTCCCTATCCCGGCTTGATATGTATATATGTATTAGCATATAGTTATTGTGCATTGGTTTACTTGATTTGAATTGATGATATTATTTTATTTTTATCCCCAAGTTACATGCTAGTGTCTACCTTGCTAACTATCTTTGGACTCTGTATCCCTACATGATGCAGGAATTTGCCATACTTTTACTCTTTTTACTTAGTGATTAGGATTCAAGATCAGTGCATGCGTTGACATTAAAGTGGGTAGCTTTCACACATCAGAAGTCTACATTTTGTGCTTTGTTCCTCTTATGTCTTAGACTTATTATTGGCTATTATCGAGGGCATGTCTTGAAACTTTTTGATATTCAGCTTTGGATCATTATTTTGAAGGCTTTTTTGGACTACTGTGGTTATTGGGCGGTACCGGTTGGACATTTAGCCGGTTGTCGGTGGTTGGTTATGGACATACATTAATAATTTCTTAAGTTATTGCACGCTATCTTGTTTAATGTTTTAAATTTATCCAACTTTGGGTGTATTTTGTTGGGTTGTTTAGGTGCAGGGGGTGATCTTCGGTCCACGTGCGACTCAAGATACTCAACATGTCCATGCCCTAGTTTGGGTTATGCCAGATTAGTATCAGAGCCTAGGTTTTAGTGTCATTGGGTGTCCAACAAAGCTTTGTCGAGTAGATTCTCTTTATGGTAGTGTAGCACACCGCACTTATAAGGTAAAGGCTATGAGGCATTTAACAATGTTTCATTTTTTTACTGTTCAATATTGAGATATAGAGTCTACGGTCTCAAGTCTCTCTAATTCTTGTATGTTTACTATTCAGATCATTCCTCCCATATGATCTGAAGCTCATGGAAACTCCTTTGTCCTCGTTAAGGATAACATTGATAAGACATTTCCTGCTTATGAGGTACAGACCCAGTCTAAGGGTCTAGTTTATTATTGCTTTTCTAGAGTTCCACTGGTCTTCTATAGTCCTCCTCGAGCTCTTCAGGCTAATGTATCAGATTCAAAATTTCATTAGTCCATTAATATGTTAACATAGTTGGTAGCTTCTCAGTCTAAGCGTGTATCCTCTGTTCTCAATCTTCTAAGGCCACAAGGGTTAGTTAGTTTATGAGGTTGAGTCCTCCTGTGTTCACTGGTTCTAAAGTTGAGAAAGATCTTTAAAACGTTGTTGATGAGATGGAATAGATCTTTCGTGTGCTGCATGCTTCTAATTTGGAGGGTGTAGAATTTGTTACTGTTAACTAAAGGATGTAGCATACAATTGGTATAAGTAATGGGAACATTCTTTAGGAGACTATGTCGAATCAACATTATGGGATGATTTCTCTACTGCTTTTCTAGATCACTTTTTTCCTCAGGTGTTAAGGGAGGCTAAAACATAAGAGTTTTTTAATCTAAAGGAAGGTAGCATAATGGTCAAGGAGCATGCCTTGAAATTCCATCAGTTGTCCTAGTATGCTCTTGATTTAGTGTCTAGCATGAGGGCTAGAATAAAGAATTTTACTTCTGGGTTGTCCTGTGATTTGATCCTAGAGAGTAAGGCTTCCTTGTTGAATAAGCATGTGACATCTCTAGATTTTTTGTGTTTATGCAGTAGGTTGAGAAAGAGAAGAAAAACCATACGAAGATAGAGAAAAGGTAGAATAAGAATTTTAGATTTTTTTATCAGGGTGACGGTCAGTAGCAGAGTGGTAGAGACTGTGGAAAGTGGTCTAAGAAAAAAGTAGAAGAATTTTAGAACCTACTCTATGACTAGTGCTCCCTATTTGAAGCGGTCAGACGATCGTCGTTCTTAGCATAAAAGTGGGTTTAGGCAACAGGGTGCCCAATCTCAGGCTATAAGGCTCACTCAGATCTATCATATCCTTCTTGTAGATTCTGTGGGTAGGTGTACCATGGGTTTTGTGTAGAGAGAAGTAACACGTATTTTAAATATGTCAAATTGGTCATTTGTAGAGGGATTTTCCTTTTAAGTTTGATTCAGGAGAAAATAAGATTCTTATTTCCACTTCATCAGCTCTTGCACCAAAGGGTGCTGCTTCTACTTCTAGTACCGGCACTGGTCGAAACACTGGTATGCTCTTGCTACCCTCTAGGACTCTATGGCATCTCCCGACATCATCACTAGTATGTTACAACACTTTTCTTATGATGTGTATTACTTGATTGATTCGGGATCCTCTTTCTTATGTGATCCCATTTGTGGCTGTACATTTTGGTTTCGATCCCGAGTGTATCCCTGAACTATTTTTAATTTCTACCCTGATGGTAACTTTGTGGTTGCTAGATTAGTCTATTGGATTTGAGTTGTAACTATTGGTGGCAAAGAAACTCTAGTAGATCTAATAGGGTTAGACATTGTTGACTTTGACATCATATTAGGGATGGATTGGTTACACTCGTGCTATGCCTCCTTTGATTGTTGAACCAGTAAGGTCATGTTCAAATTCCCTAATAAACCAGTCATTGAGTAAGAATGGGGTTCTCTAGTGCCTAAGGGAAAATTAATATCTTATCTTAGAGCCCGGAAGTTGATTTCCTTGGGATGTCTTTCGCATTTGGTCTGGGTTAAAGATTCAAATTTGGAGGGTCCTATCTTGTAATTCTCTCCAGTGGTTAATGAATTCCCTAAGGATTTTCAGGATGATCTTCCTAGTATCCCTCCTAATAGGGAGATTGATTTTAGAATTGAACTTGTTTTGGAAACTCATCCTATCTCTATCCCTCTTATAGAATGGCACCATCGTAGTTGAAGGAGCTTAAGAAACCATTGAAAGACCATGGAAATTTTTTTATTCATCCTAGTATGTCTCCATATGGTGATCCTGTTTTATTTGTGCGTAACTGTAATACCCCAAAATTTCTTTAAGTTAAATCTAGTATCCAGAAGAGTTAGTGATGACTTCCTAAATGATTAATGTTTAAATCAAATATAATTTCCCCAATTTCAACTTTTCATCATGTTGGAAATTAAATTAGCTTTCAAACAATACCAATTCGTCCAAAGCTGGTATCGAAGTAAAAAAGTTATGGACACTTTACAGATAACTGTCGTAACTATCCAAAAGCAATGGTCAGGACGGTAGACCATCGAGCTAGCGATGGACAATCGCCCAAGCCGTCGCGACTAAGGATGAACCCATCTTCTAGCCAAGTGCGATGGTCAGGACTGATGGACCATCGCCCAAGAAACCTTAGAGAAAGTTCAGTTGATCCGAGAACGGTACAAAACAACTCAGAGCTAACAAAATTTGTATACAGATGTACGCAGAAATGATCTCAAGTTCGATATTGGTGATTATGTATACTTAAAAATCTCTCCCATGAAGGGAGTAAAGCGATTCGGCAAGAAGGGAAAGCTCAGTCCCCGATATGTCGGTCCTTTTAAATTTCTCAGTCATTTCAACAAGGTAGCTTATGAGCTCGAATAGCCTTCAGATCTAGCCTTAGTTCATCTAGTGTTCCATGTCTTCTTTCTAATGAAGTTCATAGGTTACCCAGCATTTGTAGTCCCGATAGACGTCTTAGACATTCAGAACAACCTTTCTTTTGAAGAAATTCCAGTCGAAATTCTTGACTACCAAACTCACAGACTGAGGAACAACGAAGTCCCTCTTGTCAAAGTTCTTTGGCGTAATTATTCCGTTGAGGGAGATAATTGGGAAGCAGAAGTAAACATAAAGACCAAGTATCCTCACCTCTTCTTCGCAAACTCAGACTCAACCCAAGGTAATAGCTTTTCTTAAGCTTATTCGGTTTCATGTTCAGATTTCAGTTATAAACTTGGTATCAAATACCCTTGCATATTCAGTCATATGTTCATGTATCATATCATTCAAGTATTCATACATCAAATATGAATTCTCATCACGACAAACTCAGCTTCTTAGTAATTTCAGTCATGCATTCATGAAGACTATCTGTGACATATCCATACATCAGACATGCATATTAAGTATGAGATTTTAGTATATCAGAATCTCCAGTCATATAGACATGTTCAAATGTTCACATACCTTATGTAAGATCATTCTATCAGTTTTCCCAGTCTAGTTAGTACCATTCGAGGATTAATGTTCCTAAGGGGGAGATAGTGTAATACCCCAAACTTTCTTTAAGTCAAATCAAGTATCTAAAAGAGTTAATGATGACTTCCTAAATGATTAATCTTTAAATCAGATAGGATTTCCCCAATTTTAACTTTTTATCATATGGAAAATTGAATTAGCTTTCCAATGATACCAATTTCATCCAAAGCTAGTATCGGAGTAAAATGTTATGGACGTTTTACAAAGAACTGCCAGAACTGCCCAGAAGCGACGGTCAAGCCGACAGACCATCAAGCTAGAGACGGACTGTTTCCCAAGCTGTCGCGAATTAGGCAGTGAACCCCTCTTCTGTCCAAGTGTGATGATCAGGACCGACGAACCGTTGAGCTAGTGATGGACCATCTCCCACACCATCGCAGATGAGGTAGGAAGTTCAGGTTCTGACCAAGTACAACGGTTAGGACCGATGGACCATCGAGCTAGCGATGGATCGTCGCCCAAACTGTCATAGATGATGCAGGAAGTTCAGGTTCTGGCCAAGTATGATGGGATGGACCGACGAACCATTGAGACAATGATGGACCATCACCCAAACCGTCGTCACTTCCGATAAGCAATTTTAAGCCATTTTTAAAAGGGTATTTGGCTCTTTTTTCACCCATTTTGACCCCTAATTATACCAGACCAGAGCTCATAACTTCATTATTCATCCACAATACCAAATTAGGGTTTCTCTCAGATATCAATCCCCAAGAACAAGATCACAACCCTTCTTCAAGAAACTAAAAGATTCAAGTTCTTCAAGTCCAAGAACTTCCAGAAAATCACAATCAAGGTATGTCAAGTGTTGTTTCATGGGTCCCTTTCACCCATAAAGCTCAATAATCTCTTTTTAAATTCCGAAGATTTTGTATTTATGAATGTTCATGATATAGTTTAATTGAAATTCATGTCCATGTTGTTGTTGGATTTTGATTCATATTTTAAATTACTAGTTCCAATGATTGATCCAAGTATGTGATGATTTTCAGAATATTAATGATAAACCCTTCAAGTTTTAAATTTATTTATTCAACCATGATAATTAGATGCATTAATGATGGTATAACTAAAGTATGCTCCCTATATGTTTGATTAAATGCCTATGTGAAGGAAAAAGTGTCATTATAGTATGATAGTATGAAATCCCTATTCAGCCTACCTCACTTGCATACCAGTATATTCAATTGTACTGACGCATACTTTTCTTTTGCGCTATGGTGTTTTATACCATAGGTTTAGAAGCATGAGCTCCAGAGCATCAGTTGCTTTCCAGTTTCAGCAGTCAGAATAGCAGTGAGTCCTTATCATTCGAGGATGTTATTATTTGATTATCACATTCTTTCAGTTCTTAGTTTATTTTATTAGTTGGAGTTAGTTGGCGATATGTCCCATCAACTCCTTATTTAGTTAGTTTAGAGGCTTCCAGACTATAGCCTGTTCAAACAGTTATTTCAGTTTTGTTTTGGTATTGGTATATCATATTTTTTCCATATGTTATGTTTTATCAGATATTTGAACCTTATGGCCTTTCAACCTTTTTCTACATTTATACAGTATATTATGCAATTCTCAGTTACAGATATCAGACATGGGTTAGCTTGTGGTCTTTCAGGGTCATGAGCATCATATAGCGGTTCGGGTACTAGATTTGGGGCGTTACAAGCATGGTATTAGAGCCTATGGTTCAATAGTGTAATGCCTCAAATCTAATACCCGGAATGCTACACGATGCTCATGACCCCGAAGGACCACAAGCTAACTCATAACTGATATTTATACCTGAACACTGCCTAATATATTGTAAAAATACAGAAATAAAGGCTGAAAGGCCATAAAGTTCAAAACTAATAAAACATAACATCTGAAAGTGTGGTATATCAACACCAAAACAAACTAAAACAAAATTGTCTGAACATACTGCAGTCTGAAAAGCCTCTAAAAAATTAAACTGTCTGAATAAGCAGTTGATGGAAGATGTCCACAACTAACTCTAACTACTAAAATAAATGAAGTAATGAAGAAATAAAGTAATGATCATGTCCTCGAAGTATGAGGACTCACTGCTAACTCTGACTACTGAAACTAGAATACTAATGATGCTCTGGAGCTCGTGCTTCAAAACCTATGGATAGAATAAAACACCATAGTGCAAATGCATCAGTATGATTGAATGTACTTGTACGCATGTGAGGTAGGCTAAACACAAAGGTTTCAAATGAATAAACAATACTAACTGACTGTACAACATGAATGTGAGAATACATGCATGAATAAGTGACTGTAACTAAATTTGTGAGGGTACTAACTACTGAGTCTAATTACTGATAACATGAGTAACTGATAACTAATAAATTGATACTAAGCGACTATATTTCACAGTCTAGGATGGAACTAGCTAAGTTCTGTACTATGCTGAGCTGACTATATCTGACAGTCCTTAAATTTGAAGGACTATCTAATTTCTTTTACTGAGACTAAAAATGTGGGAAGTAGTCATCTAACTGGCATGCCCTAAATAATGCATTATAGTAGAGTTGCGGTCCAATTTATAACCCCAGTTGGAAGGGTGTCAATACCGCGCCACTGGTAAAGACAAGTTTTAAGTGACCCTCATCTGGCAGTGTCCCCAAAAGAAAATGGTGGGACCCTCATCAAATAGTGTTTACCCACCTCATCAACCCTCATTTATCAGTGTTGATGTCTTAACCTATGCTAGCTACATAGTTCTGGAATGAAAGGATTGCTTCTAAGGATCACACCCTCAACTGTCAGTGTGTCCTCAATATTGGGTTTACTTAATGCTAAATCCTACTCCTATCTGAATATACACTGAACATGATTAATTGAACTGAACTGGACTGATTTCATTGAGTTTCGCTGACTGATGAAATAATACTAAGATTATTGAATTTCTGAGCTTTCTGAGATTACTAAAATTACTAAGTTTACTGAGTATTCTTCAGTACATGACTGACTGAATTCTACTAAATATGGATTGACTGTGGATATCATGAAAACATGACACTGGCTCTAGGCGCACAGCTAAGTTGTTGGGTACAAGTACACCCAGGACTTGATAGAAGGAAATTGACAAGGCATGACATTCTTGAATATAAGACCATCAACAATCCATAATACAATAAGTTAGGGATTTCATGAAGTACATGGTTATCATAATCTTGTGCATGGTAGGAATACATGGAATCAATGTCATAATTTCATACTCTAGTATCATGAGTATTCTAATAAATATCTACATTGCACATCAATAGCATCGGAGTCATTTGAATATAAGGGTTAAACATGCACTTATCATATGGATCACAATTGAGCAATAATATGCAATTTCTATCCTCTTAGGAATTTTATCAAACACCTTACAAGCACAACTTAGGGCAGGTGTAATCATCAAATTACACTTCATAAACAACTCAATTCATGGATTTCAACTTCCATGCTAATGTAGTTTCATGAAAAACACATAAAGACCCCAACTTGGGAATCATACAACAAGATATACATGGGTACAAACAACCCACAACATAAACATCATGATTTATAATTTAATATAGTGTTTTTGAGCTTTATGGATGAAAGGAATCCATAAATCAACATTATGAATATCTTAGTTCTTGATTCTGTTAAGATTTATGGTGAAATTTTCTTAAATTTGAATCCCCAATTGAGAACCCTAACTTGTTCTTGAGAGAATTTTGAGAGAAGTGACTATATTTTTGTTGAATTGGGGCTAAAACCTGTGTTATAGACTTATATAAGGTGGGTAATTCTTCCCTTAAAATAACTCAAAAATGGGGTATTTATGTCACTTGGGCTATAAGATATGTGGCGCACAACTTATCGTGTAAGGTAGGTTGTGCGTTGCACAACTTGCAGCATAAGTTAGTTTGTACGTCACACAACTTATGGCATAACCATTCCAGTAGCCTTAGGTGATTTTCTAGGTGACACACTCCACTTTGCAAAGCTATAACTTCTTGCTCGGGTGTTGGTTTTTGATAAAATTGGTATCAAGTTATGCTCGTTCAAAGATGACTCTTGTGAAATCAAACACTAAAACATGATGGATTCAAAAGCTCTTAGCTAACTACTATAAGTGACACTTATGAACACGCTTAACACATCATAAGCTCTCTTCTAACTAGGATACTCATTGTAAATCATGTACTCAAATATGAATCACAGGATCGGAGGTTTCATACGTAGGAATAATGGTTCATTTTCTAGCTTTGAAATATATAGGGTATTATAATATCCCCCCTTAGGAACATCCATCCTTGAATGGACTGACTTAGAGGGGAGGAATGTAACTAAAGTACCCACTGAACATGAACAACCAAAATATGATTACATGATTGACATGACTGATAAGCTTATTGTATTATACTGAACATGCATATCCGATGCATGTTTTCATGACTAAACTGATTCATGAATGCATGCCTGGTATTTTTGATAAATTGAGTTTCTCACAAGGAGAATGCATATATGATGCATGAAGACATGACTGATCTGATGCAGGAACACGTGACTGAACATGCAATGGTATTTGATACCAAGTTTCTGATGGGAATCTGAGAATGAAACTGGTTTGTAACTAAAATTTGAACATGAAACTGAATAATCTTAAAGAAAGCTATAATCTTGGGCTGAGTCTGGATTAGCAGAGAAGAGGTTAGGGTACTTGGATCGCTTGTATGCTTCTGCTTCCCAAGTAGCTCCCTCAATAGACTGATTCCTCCAAAGAACTTTGACTAGGGGGACTTCTTTGTTCCTCATTCTGTAAATCTAGTAGATAAGAATTTCAACTGGAATCTCTTCAAAAGAGAGGTTTTTCTAAATTTCTATACCCTCAATAGGGACTACGACTACTTGGTCACCTATTCATTTCTTAAGCAATGAGACATGAAAGATCGGATGCACTGAAGCTAGATCTGAAGGTGACTCGAGATCATAAGCTACTTTTCCAAAGCGACTGAGAATTTTGAAGGGACTGACATATCGAGGACTGAGCTTACCTATATTTTCAAATCTCTTTACTCCCTTTCTGGGAGAGATTTTCAAATAAACTAAATTTTCTGACCTTATTTCGAGATCTTTTCTGAACATTCATAAATGAGAACATATGAACATGGCTGAGTCTGTAACATATGACATGGAATGGGTATGATGAACTGAACTAGGCCCTTGAGTACATGGCTTACGGCTGATATTAGAGCTAGAGGGTCAACCTATGGGTACCCACACAACTCCAAACTGTATTCGTTACGCGAAGAAAAATTGAAAGGTTTAGGGCATGATAGCTCGGGGGTTCCCCTTGGGACATTATGTCCCTTGAAGAATACTGACTAGACTGAGATACTGTGGAAAACTGGGATGACGCATAGGACACCTACGAACTGAATAGTGACTGAATATCTAGGATCTAAAACTGAGACATAATACATGAACTGAGCTGATCTTGCAACTACTGGGATTTTCTATCTTGGAATACTTACATTCCTGAAACTTCTGATAGTAGGACTAGATGGAAAGATGGGAAACCACACCATACAAACTTCATGCCTGATTGCTAAACTAAATTACTGGATGATCGATCTAACTCATACTGAAAACTTATACTTAATTGAAGTACTTCTTTTTCACCTGAGAGTTCTAAAAATATTTGCATGAGCACCAAGCACGAATGATTTAACATACTAATTTATCTGATTAAATGAATGATTGATAGCTAAATCTGGGTCTGCAAGATGGAACTATACTTATCTTAAATAGCTGGACTGTAACTGCAGAGCATTATACATAGGAGATAAAGACTGAATGAGTAATGTGAGATAATTGAGCAGGAATTTAGGGTAACTTTATTATTTGAGAATGCAACACCAGGAGTACAACACAATTTTGGAATAGTCTTGTAAACTGAGGTACTGGAAGGTTGACAACTACTGTGTCATAACAGTACGCTATGGTCAAGTAAACCTAAAACTGAATTGAGTTACCGACCTGATTACTGGGCTAGGACTGGGACTGAGATTATAGCTAAGACGGTTATTGAGACTATAACTATTACTAAGACTGTAGCTGGGACTGAATACTAGCTTCTGATAACTAAGGTTTAGACTGGTACTGAATTCTTATGGTTAAGTAACTGGTAGCTAAAAGTCATGGTTTTGTAGGACTATTTGAGTTCTTTGCTGAATATTGATTACTAAACTGACTCCGTAACTGAGATTCTAGGGATAGAACATCATCCCAACGGATTCACCAAGGGATCTAAACTGAGGGTATATGTGACATAGTCTAGTTTTGGCTGATCATTAGGAGTAGAGCATGAGTCATGTGACCTGAGTATAATGTAAAGCATGATATGAGTGTATGATTCATGAGCTCCATGACTTGAGTCTGAAATTTCTATACTCATGGAACATGATTCGTAACATTAAGTGAACTGGAACTCCTTATAATAGGAACTGTAAGCATATATGATTGTCACTAACGTGTACGAATATGAGTGATGATCATAGTGCTAACATGTGTGGCATGAATAGATATCATGATAACTAAAGTGTTTGAGGGTCTGTAATACTATTCTACGATGGTCTACAGGATCACGCTCAGTTTGGGAATAGACAAGGATATCATCTATAAAGATTATGACAAACATGTTCAAGTACTATTTAAACACTCGGTTCATCAAGTATATGAAAAATGTTGGGGCATTGGTAAGACCAAATGACATGACTAAGAATTTAAAGTGACCATATCGAGTTTGTAAAGTTGTTTTCAGAATGTCACCTTCTCTGACACTTAGCTGATGATAGCCTGATCTGAGGTCTATCTTTGAGAAATTAACTGACACTCTGAATTTAGTCAAATAATTCATTGATTCTGGGAAGTGGATACTTGTTATTGACCGTGACTTTATTGAGCTGACTGTAATCTATGCACATTCTAAGGGAACCATTTTTCTTTTGCACGAAAAAGACTGGGACACCCCACAGGGAAACACTGGGTCTGATGAATCCCTTATCTAGGAGATCCTTCAACTATTCTTTCAATTCCTTAGTTCTACTGGTGCCATTCTGTATGGCAGAATAGATATAGTTGAGTATCTAAAAGAAGATCAATGTCGAAGTCTATTTCCTTTTCGGGAGGAATTCCTGGAAGATCATCCGTAAAGATATCTACGTATTCATTTACTACTGGAACCGACTCAAGACTAGGAGTTTCAGAACTAGAGTGCTTAACTCGAACAATATGATAGACACATCCCTTAGATATCATTTTCCTAGCCCATAGGTAGGAAACAAAGTGACCCTGAATACCGAAATACTACACTTCCACTCAAGGATAGGTTTATTTAGAAACTAAAACTGGACAATTCTATTTCTGCAATTGACTGCAACATAGCAAGAATGAACCCAATCCGTGTCAAGAATAACATTTGAAATTAGTCATCTCTAATTTGACTATGTCTGCTGAAGTGACTTATTCTTGCTCTCTTATTTTCTCTATTTTTATGCTTTGCCACCTCAATCTGTTGGGCATGAATAATATGTATGGGTGAGACAATAGCTTTCGGGTGCTCTAAGCTACTATTGCGTAAGATAAGGAAAGGGACTCGGTTCTAAATTCTTCATAAAAGACATGCTCGTCCAGGGAATCTACTTGAATGGACGGAGGTGCTGACTAATTCTCAGTTCTTTCTTTGTTAGTCCTTTTGGGAGACATGTTCTATAAAAAAAGGGGATAAACAGATTAGATTAAGACTTAAATTTAAGCTCATGCTCACTCACACAATATGAATACTGAAAGAAGGGACACTATTCCTAAAAAATCTCATAGCCTCTTGTACATAGGTGTGGTGCACAACACACCCATGCAACAGACTCTACTAGATGCAGCTTTTCAGACATCCTAGGACACTGTTGAACTGTAGGCTCAGATACCAAGTTTGTAACACTCCAGATCTGTTACCCAAAATGCTAAACGATGCTCATGACCTCGAAGGACCACAAGCTAATCTATGACTGATATTTGTACCAGAACACTTCATAATATATTGTATAAATGCAAAACAAAGGGTGAAAGGCTATAAGGTTCAAAACTGATAAAACATAACTTCTGAAAGTATCGTATATGGATACCAAAAAAACTAAAACAAAAGTGTTTGAACATACTATAGTCTAAAAAGACTCTAAAAAACTAAATTGTCTGAATAAGGAGTTGATGGAACATATCCCCAACTAACTCCAACTACTGAAATAAACTAAGTAATAAAGAAATAAAGCAATTATCATGTGCTTGAAGGATGAGGACTTATTGCTAACTCTGACTGCTAAAACTGGAATGCTACTGATGCTTTGGACCTTGTTCTTCTGAACCTATGATATAGAATAAAACACCATCGCGCAAATGTGTCAGTACGATTGAATGTACTGGAATGCATGTGAGATAGTTTGAATGCAAAGGGTTCAAATACATGAACAATGCTAACTGACTGTATAACACAAATATGAGAATACATGCATGAATAAATTACTGCAACTTAATTCTAGATGGTACTGACTACTGAGTCTGATCACTAATAACATGAGTTATTGATAACAAATATAACTGACACTGAGCGACTGTTTCTAAAAGTATAGATTTTGATTTAACTAGTTAAGTTTCATACTTCGCTAAGCTGACTGTATCTGACAGTCCTGAAATTTAAAGGACTATCTGAGTTATTTTACTGAGATTGATACTGTGGGACGTAGTCATCTAATCGACATTTGCAAATAATGCATTATAGCTGAGATGGGGTCCAATTTGTAACCCCAATTAGAAGGGTGTTAATACCGCGCCACTGATAAAGACAAGTTATGGGTGACCCTCATCTGGCAGTTTCCCCAAAAGAGAATGGTGGGACCCTCTTCTGACAGTGTTTATCCAACTCATCAATCCTCATCTATCAGTGTTGATATCTCTACCTATGCTGGCTATATAGTTCTGGAACGCAAGGATTATTCTAAGGATCACACCCTTAACTGTCAGTGTGTGTCCTTATCCTTGGGTTTACTAGGTGCTAAATCCTACTCCTACCAAAATAGACACTGAACATGATTAACTGAACTGAACTGGAGTGTGTTCATTGAGTTTTATTGACTGATAAAATACTACTGAGATTACTGAATTTCTGATCTTTCTGAGATTACTCAGATTACTTAGTTTACTGAGTTTGCAGGAGTCACATGACTGACTAAATTCTACTGAACATGGCTTGACTGAGGATATAATTAAAACAAGACATTGGCTCTAGGCCCATAGCTAAATTATTGGGTAAAATTACTCCTAGGACTAGATAGAAGGAAACTAACAAGGCATGACATTCTTAAATGCAAGACAAACATGAACAATCCATAATACAATAAGTTGGGGATTTCATGAAGTACATAGTTATAATAATCTTGTGTATGGTAGGAATATAGGTAATTAATATCATAATTTTTTACAGTAGCATCATGAGCATTCCAATAAACATCTACATTACACATCAATAGCATGGGAGTCATTTGAACATAAGGCTAAAACATACACTTATCATATGGATCACAACTGAGCTATAATATGCAATTTATATCCTCTTAGGCATTTTATCAAACACGTTACATGTACAACTTATGGAATATGTGTAATTATCAAATTACAGATCATAAATAACTCAATTCATGGATTTCAACTTGCATGCTAACATAGTTTCATGAAAAACACATAAAGACCCCAACTTGGGAATTATACAACAAGATAAACATGGTTACAAACAACCCACAACATAAACATCATGATATATAATTTGAAATAGGGTTCTTGAGCTTTATAAATGAAAGGAATATATAAATCAACACTATGCATACCTTAGTTCTTGATTCCATAAAAATTTATGGTGGAATTTGCTTGAATTTTAATCCCCAATTAATAACCCTGACTTTCTCTTAAGAGAATTTTGAGACAAGTGACAATATTTTGGTTGAATTGGGGATAAATCCCATATTATAGGCTTATTTAGGAGCCGGAAATACCCAATCTTCCCTTAAAATAACTCAAAAATGGGGTGCTTATGTAACTTCAGCCATAAGGTATGTGGCGCACAACTTATCGTGTAAGCTAGGTTATGCGTCGCACAACTTATGGCACAAGTTAGGTTATGTGTCGCACAACTTATGGCATAACCATTCCAGTAGCCTTAGGCGACGCATTTCACTTTTGAAAGCCATAAATTCTTGTTCGGGTGTCGGATTTTTGAAAAATTAGTATTGTTGGAAAGCTAATTCTATCCTCTACAACTTGGTGGGTCTAAATCTGCCAAAATATTATATATACATCAATTTATGCTCATTAAAAGGTGACTCTTGTGAAATCAAACACTAAAACATGATGGATTCAAAAGCTCTTAGTTTGCCTTACTCTAAGTGACTTATGATCACGCTTAACACATCATAAGCTCTCTTCTCACTAGGATACTCATTGTAAGTCATGTACTCAAATATGAATCACAGGATGGGAAGTTTAATATTTAGGAACAACGGTTTATTTTCTAGCTTAGAAATATATGGAGTATTACAAATAGTGTCCTAAGAAGTTTGAAAGTCACATCTAGTAGAGTCTTATGCATGGTTATGTTGTGCACCATATTTATGTACAGTAGGATATAAGATGTTTTAGGAATGGTTTCCCTTCTTTCGGTATTCACATCATGCCTGTGAGCATGAGCTCAAATTTAACTCTCAGTCTAATTTGTTTCTCCCTTTTTGTTTATAGAACATTTCTCCCGAAAGAAGAAAAAAATTAGTCAATTCCTCAATCTGTCTAAGAAGATCCCTTGGATTAACATGTTTCTCATACAGAGTTCAGAGTTGCATTTACTACTCTTGCTAATTCAGTTGCTTCCAGAATGAATGACCAGCTGTCATTCCAGCCAACCCAGTGGCCAATTAAGCTGCAGCCAAGATTTGGGACTTCACTTGAATAAATCCTCCATCCTTTTTTGAGTCTAAGTAAGACGAGGACCCTGAGGAATTCTTTGATTAGGTTCAGAAGGTTATAGATATCATAGGGGTATTAGCTATTGAGAGTGCTGAGCTAGCTGTATATCAATTACAGGATGTGGCTCACACATGGTTCAAATAGTAAAAAGCAGAGAAGGCTGGTGACGCAGGGCCTATAGAGTGGGTGAAGTTTGGCAGTGCTTTTCTAGATAGATTCTTTTCCCTAGAGATGAGGAAAGCTAAGGTGTTAGAATTTATCAACCTCAGGTAGGGCAGTATGATAGTGAAAGAGTATTCTCTTAAGTTTACTCAACTAGATAGATATGCTCCTCATGTGGTGGCAGATGGCAAGGCTAAGATGAGTATGTTAGTTACTAGGGTGAATGATAGTGTGGTCAATGAGTGGAGATCCGCAACACTGATTAGTGAGATAGACATAGCCAGGCCTATGATCCATGCTCAACAGATAGAAGAGCATAAGGTTAAGATGAGAGAGAAGCAGAATAAGAGAGCTAAAATTGGTAGCTTCAACTTCAATCAACCTAAGTCAGAGGCTTCAACTTCAATCAACCTAAGTCAGAGGGTGGTAACCATTTTCAGTTCCATAAAAAGTCATCCGTTATAGTTCCTTCCCTAGCCAGTGCTCTAGTGTCGAAATTCAGAGATGACAATAGAGATAGGGCACTAGGCTCTAAGTCTCTGGGTAGTGTTAGCAGTGCCCAAACCAATCCTCTTTGTCAGACATATGGTAAGAATCACAAGGGTATTTGTCTAGCTGGTAGTGATGTGTGTTTTGGATGTGGCAAGCTAGGCTACAGTGTTAGAGATTATCCCCAATTAGGATTTTAAGGTCCGCAGAATCATTCCCCAGTTTAGCCCGATCACCTGAATCTGCAGTGTGCCACTTTCAGCGTAACCAATGGGCAATGCCCAAATAGACATTATGCTCTCCAGTCCCAACAGGAGCAGGAAACTTCTTCTAGTATGTACACTGGTACATTACAGATCTTTTATATACATGTTAACACGTTACTAGATCTAAGAGCTTTTTTGTCTTTTTTTACTCCCTATCTAGTAGTTGATTTCAGAGTCATTCTCGAAATTCTAGCAGAGCCCCTCTCAGAAAATCACTTTTATAGACTTAGTCAAATTAGAGATGAATAATTTTGATGTCATTCTCAGCATGGATTGTCTTCATTCCTACTATGCCACAACCGAATGCAGAAATAGAGTTGTCCAATTTCAGTTCCCAAATGAACAACCTAGAGTGGAAGGGTAGTACTTCAGTTTTCAGGGGTCAACTTGTTTCCTACCTTCAGGCACAAAAAATAATATCTAAGGTATTTTCTATCATCTTGTTCGAGTTAAGGACTCTATTTCCAAAACTCCAAGTCTCGAATAAGTCCCAGTAGTGAATGAATTTTTTGATGTCTTTCCCAAAGATCTTCTCAAAATTTCTCCCAAAAGGGAAAGACTTTGGCATAGACCTTCATCAAAATACTCAACCCATATCTATTTCGAAATAAAAAATGGCACCAGTAGAACTCAGAGAATTGAAAGATTAGTTGAAGGATCTCATAGAGAAGGGTTTCATCAGACCCACTGTATCCTTGTGGGGAGCACCAGTCTTATTCATGTGCAAGAAAGATAGTTCTCTAAGAATGTGTATAGACTACCATCATCTTAATAAAGTCACTATAAAGAACAAGTATCCACTTCCTAAAATCAATGACTTGTTCGATCAACTTCAAGGTGCCAGCTATTTTTCTAAGATAGACCTTAGATTAGTCTATCATTATCTCAGGGTCAGAGAATATAATATTCTAAAAATAACTTTCTGTACTCGGTATGGTAACTTCAAATTCTTAGTTATGTCATTCGTCTTACCAATTCCCCAGCATCCTTCATGGACTTGATGAATCGTGTGTTCAAGCAGTACTTAGACATGTTTCTTATAGTCTTTATAGATGACATTCTTGTCTATTCCCACAGTGAGCATGATCATGCAGACCATCTCAGAATAGTATTGCAGACTCTCTAAAATCATCAGTTATTCAACAAAATTCAGTCATTGCAAATTTTGTCTTAGATCAATAGCATTCCTTGGTCATATCATCTCCGGTAATGGCATTAGAGTTGATGCTCAAAAGACTAAAGCAGTGAGAAACTAGCTCAGACCTATCTCTCCATTAGATATTAGGAGTTTCTTGGGTTTGGCTGGCTATTACCATCGATTTATTGAATGATTTTCATATATTACATCCCTTATGTCCAGATTGACTCAGAAGAAGGTTCAGTTTTAGTGGTCAGCTTTATGTTAAAAGAATTTTTAGGAGTTGAAGACTCAACTCACCTTAGCTCCAGTTTTGACTCTTCTAGATGGTTCAGATTGATTCGTAGTGTACTGTGATACATCCAGAGTAGGTTTGGGTTGTGTTCTCATGTAGTATGGTAAGGTCATAGCCAACGTCTCCAGATAGGTTAAACCCCATTAAAAGAATTATCTGACTTATGATCTTGAGTGAGAAGCCATAGTTTTTTCCTTAAATATGTGGAGGCATTACTTGTACGGTGTTCATATAGATATATTCACAGATCACAAGTGCCTTCAGTACGTATTGTCTCAAAAATATCTTAACCTCCATCTGAGAAGGTGGCTAGAGCTCTTGAAAGATTACGACGTGAGTGTCCTTTATCATCTGGGCAAGGCTAATATAATGGCCGACACTCTCAGTAGATTGTCTATGGGTAGTATTACTCATGTTGAGGACAGTAAGAAGAACATAGCTCAGGAAGCCCATCAGCTTACCCAACTAGGTGTTTGTTTAGTCGATCAGTAGAAGGTAGTATATACGTTCAGAATAGTTCAGAATGATCTCTAGTATCTGAGGTAAAAGAAAAGCATGATAGAGATCCCAGTCTTATTAAGTTAAAAGAGTCGGTCAGAGATCAGAAGGTAGAGGTTTCCTCCCAGGGGGGAGATGGTGTTCTCCATTGTCAGGGTTGTCTATGTGTTCCAGGAGTAGATGACTTAAGGCAATGAATTCTTATAGAAGCACATGGTGCGCGCTACTCTATTAATGTAGGGGCCACTATGATGTTCCGCTACTTATGGGAGATGTATTGGTAGAGTGGGATAAAGAGAGATATTGTAGAGTTTGTGGCTAAGTGCTCTCAGTACACTGGAATTCTAAGCAAGGACAATGTAGTGGATGACGCTCTCAGTAGACTGTCTATGGGTAGTGTTGCTCATATTGAGGACATTAAGAAGAAATTAGCTTTGGAAGTCCATCAGCTTTCCCGACTAGGTGTCTGCTTAGTCGATTCAGCAGAAGGTAGTATATGGGTTCAGAATAGTTCAAAATCATCTCTAGTATCTGAGGTAAAATAAAATCAAGATAGAGATCTCAGTCTTTTAAAGTTGAAAGAGTCAGTCAGCGATAGAAAGGTAGAGGTTTTCTTCTAAGTGGGAGATGGTGTTCTTCGTTGTTAGGGACGTCTGTGTGTTCCAGGTGTAGATGAATTGAGGCAATGAATTTTTGTAGAAGCGCATGGTGCACACTACTATATTTATCCAGGGGCCACTAAGATGTACCACAACTATTGTGAGATCTATTGGTGGAGTAGGATGAAGAGAGATATTGTAGATTTTATGGCTAAGTGCTCTACATGTTAGTGGGTTAAGATAGAGCATTAGAAGCCTTGTGGTTTTATGCAAGAATTCAGTATTCCTACTTGGATGTGGGAAGAAGTAAACATAGACTTTGTGACGGCTTTGCCTCGTACTCATCATCAGTATGATTCAGTTTGGGTCTTTGTAGATAGGATGACCAAATCAGCTTAATTCCTTCCAGTCTATACCTTTTACTCAGTCGAGGATAACGTCAAACTCTATATCGAGGAGCTGTTCAGATTGTACAATGTTATATTGTCTATTGTTTTAGATAGAGGTACCCAGTTTACCTCTTACTTCTAGAAAGTATTCCAAAAAGGTGTTGGTACCCAAGTTCACCTCAGTACAGCCTTTCATTCTCAGATAGATAGTCAAGTAGAAAGGACCATTCAGACATTGGAAAATATGCTAAGGGCATGTCCAATTGATTTCAAGGGGAGTTGGGATGACCACTTGCCTTTGATTGAGTTTGCATACAACAACAGCTCTCATTCCAATATTCAGATGGCTCCATTTAAAGCTCTTATGGTAGGAGGTACAGATCTCTAATCGGTTGGTTTAAAGTGTGTGAGGTCGTAGTAGTAGGGCTTGACTTGGTGTTCAGCACCTTAGAGATAGTTTAGTTTATCATAGAACGGTCCAAGACAGCTCAGAGCCGACAAAAATTGTATACAAATGTGCATAGAAAGGATCTCGAGTTTAAGATTGGTGATTATGTGTACTTGAAAATCTTTCCCATGAAGGGAGTGAAGCGATTCGGTAAGAAGGGAAAGCTCAGTCCCGGATATGTCGGTACCTTTAAAAAAATTAGTTATTTCAGCAAGGTAGCTTATGAGCTCGAATTGCCTTTAGATCTAGCCTCAGTTTATCCAGTGTTCTATGTCTCCAACCTAAAGAAGTTCATAGGTGACCCAGAAGTTGTAGTCCCAATAGAGGGCTTAGACATTCAGAACAAACTTTCTTTTGAAGATACCCTAATCGAAATTTTTGACTATCAAACTCACAGACGTAGGAACAAAGAAGTCCCTCTAGTCAAAGTTATTTGGTGGAATCAGTCCGTTGAGGGAGCTACTTTGGAAGTAGAAGCAGACATGCCGACCAAGTATCCTCACCTCTTCTCTATAAACTCAGACTCATCCCAAGGTAATAGTTTTTCTTAAACATATGCAGTTCCATGTTCAGATTTCAGTTATAAACATGGTATCAAATACCCTTCTATGTCCAGTCATATGTTCATGTATCATGTTATTCACATATTCATGAATCAGATATGCATTCTCATCATGAGAAACTTAGTTTCTTAGTAATTTTAGTCATGCATTCGTGTAGACTAACCATCATATATCCAAGCATTAGATATGCATATTTAGTATGATATTTTAGTATATCAAAAGTTCCAGTCATATAGACTTGTTCAAATGTCCACGTCCATTAAGTAAGATCAGTCTATAAGTTTTCCCAGTCTAGTCAGTTCTATTAGAGGATGAATGTTCCTAAGGAGGAGATATTATAATACCCCAAATTTTCATTAAGTTAAATCTAATATCTAAAAGAGTTAGTGATGACTTCCTAAATGATTAGTTTTTAAATCAGATAGAATTTCCCAATTTTGACTTATTATCATACGGAAAATTGAATTAGCTTTCCAATGAAACCAAATTAATCCAAATATGGTATCAAAGTACAAAGTTATAGATGTTTTACAAAGAACTATTGGAACTACCCAGAAGCGACGGTCAGGTGGGCGGACTGTCAAGTTAGTAACGGACCTTCACCCAAGTCATCGCGACTAAGTTAGTGAACCTGTCTTCTGGCTAAGTGTCATGGTCAGGACCGATGGACCATCAAGCTAGCAATGGACCGTCGCCCACACTATCGCAGATGAGGCAGGAAGTTCAGGTTCTGACAAAGTACGATGGTCAGGACCAACGGACCAGCGAGCTAGCAATGGACCATCACCCAAACTATCGTAGAAGAGGCAGGAAGTTCAGGTTCTAGCCAAGTACGATGGGATGGACTGACGGACCATTGAGCCAGCAATGGACTGTCACCCAAACCATCGCTACTTCTGATTAGCGATTTTAAGTCATTTTTAATAGGGTATTTGGGTGTTTTTCCACCCATTTTATGTACATGTTTACACCTTGCTAGATCTATGAACTTCTTTGTCTTTTGTTACACCATATATAGCAGATGATTTTGGATTCAGTCTTAAAATTCTAGCAGCGCCCTTCTCAGTCTCTACCCCAGTGCGTAAAACTATCATAGCCCGATGGGTATACAAGAACTGTCCGATTATGGTATCTGAGAAAGTCACTTTAGTAGATTTAGTTGAATTAGAGATGACTAATTTTGATATCATTCTTGGCATGGATTGGATTCATTCCTGCTATACCAGAGCCGACTGCAGAAACATAATTTTCTGGTTTCAGTTCTCGAATGAACCCGTCCTAGAATGGAAGGGTAGTACTTCAGTTTTAAGAGGTCATCTTGTTTCATACCTTTGGGCTCAAAAAATGATATCTAAGGGATGTGTCTATCATCTTGTTCGGGGCATTACAGTAAGAATGATGGTTCCCTTCGGATGTGCACCAATTATCACTATTTGAATAAGGTTTTTGTAAAGAGCAAGTATACTCTTCCTCGTATCGATGATTTGTTCAACCAGTTTAAGGGTGCTAGATATTTCTCTATGATTGATCTTAGGTTTGGTTATCATCAACTAAATATTAGGGAGGTGGATATCACTAAGACTATTTTCGAAACCTGGCATGGTCACTATGAGCTCTTAGTCCTGTCTTTTAATTTAACTAACGCCCCGATAGCTTTCATGAACTTCATGAAAAAGGTTTTTAATTAGTTTTAGGATTTGTTTGTTATCGTTTTTATCAATGATATTGTAGTTTACTCTAAGATGAAAGTCGATCACACCGACCACCTTTTTATCATGTTGCAAACCTTGAAAGATCAGGATTTGTATGCTACATTTTTAAAGTGTAAGTTCTAGTTGGAAGCTGTTACTTATCTGAGTCATCTTATTTATAGTGAAGGGATCATGGTAGGTCCATAGAAAGTTATCATGGTTAAGAGTGTCCTAGGCCTATGACTCCAATCGATATTTGATGCTTCATAGGTTTAGCCGGTTACTATAGGATATTTGTGGAGATTTTGTCAACTATAGCTTCCCCGCTAACTAAGTTGACCCAGACGATGGAGAAGTTATTGTGGCCTGAGGCTTGTGAGGGTAGTTTAGAAAAGGTGAAAGATATGGTGATTTAAGCTCCAGTTTTGATAGGTAATCATGGATTTATGTTTTACTGAGATGCATCCCGTGTGGGACTTGGATGAAACACCTTGGTTTTGACCCTTAGAAATTTCTTAAACATTAAGCTTCTAGACATCATATGACTTATGGGTACTAGTCGTATGATGTTGTACGGGTTTGGGTCCCTCCTCTCGTATGTAAATTAGTGTGGTTTGGTTTGTTTTTTTCCTAGGTATAAATAGACATCTTACTCTGATATGTTAGGGTACGATGTGTACATGGTGTGGTCGTATGATACCCTAAAGTTAGTCTAATGCATTCTTTTTAAGGTATGGATTAGAGGGTACTTCTCAAATGCTGGAATAGGAGTTAGACCTTTGTGGTCATATGTTGGTCAGTATGGAGGTCTAAGATGATGCTATGGTATGAGATAAGGGTTCCACTTGTACCCTGGGGTACAATTTAGGGAGACGGTTTGTACCCTCCTGCGACCAAGTTTTCAGCATTTAAACTAAGGGTATTTCGGATATTTCCCTCCCAAAAATTTTATGTCCCCACATCATAAAACATATTGTGGCCCCTCATAACCCACTATTAAAAGATCAAACACTCCAAAACACTCTCTAAACTATCTCTTGAACATTGGGGCTAGGGTTCTTTAAAGGTGTTCATCTTGAGGCTTAAAAATCAAGTTTCTTTTGTGAATCTTCTTTAATAAGGTGTGTGACTCTTCCCTCATTGTTAGTTTTCAAAGATAATGTGTTTTAAAATGTGATTATGATTCTTAAATGGTGTTTTTTGAAACTAAAATTAAGGTTTTTTTGTATATGTTCGAGTATTGTTTACTCTTTGTTTAACTTGTGTTTATACATATTTTTGGTGATTATTTCCATATGTGGGTGCTTGGTAATTATGGTTTAATAAATGGGTCATGGGTTACCCTGAACTTGATGGTTTTTCCTTGATTTTGGCCTTGATAGTGGTATGCCCTTAAAGTGTTTGTGTAAATGCCTAACAGAGTGAACTAGTCACTTGTTAATGATGTTTTGAACTATGGTATTGGCCTAATGAATATGAATGGTTTGTAAATGATTTTCCTACGGCCATTTTGGCCATGTAATGATCTATGTGGTTTAAATTATTAAATAGGTTTGATTCCTTAAATATTAATTTTATATATGTCCTTGTTAGACAATGGTTTTGACTCCTTAAACTTTGAATTGAACAAGTAACTTTATTAGAAGATGTGTTAGAGTCCCAAAGTCAAATAAATGGATGGTTGATTGATAATGGTAATGGCATGTAGTATACTTGCAAGTAGTGTTGGTATGATGATACCAAAAAAGTGCCTTTGGTTGAGTAATTGACTTAATGGTTATGTATGTGAAATGATGGTTTCAAATTAAGCTTAATAGTAGGATTTTTACCTGGGCTATTAAAATAGAGTCCAAAGAACTAAAACTAAAAACTATAATAGCCAGTGCGGGTGTCTTATGATCGGGAGGTTTGAGTCCCCCGAATAAACATATTAAAGAGAGGTTTGAGTCCCCTTTACTACATCTATTTGTGCTTAAGTCACCTTTATTATGTTGGGAGGTTTGAGTTCCCCATATAGGTATATATAGGGATTTGGATATTCTCTGGTTCATGTCACTACAAGCACTGGTGCCCTTCCAGTTAGGGAAGAGCTGGGCCCATATAGCTATTGGGTTCCTTGATCTATGATGGTCAAGCTACATAACTCAGCTTAATGATTTCAAATTTTATTTTAATCCTGTTCCCTTTCCCGACATGGTATAAATATATATGTATATACATGTATTCCATTGGTATGGACATTTACTTATTGGTTTTGAATTGTAGGCACTATTTTATCCTTATCATTGAGTTACATGCTAGTGCTCCAACCATTAAATAACTTCGTTGTTCAACTGTTGGCACTATTTTATCCTTATCGGATGTCTACATTTTGTGTTTTGGTCCTTTTATGTCTTAGACTTATTTTTGGCTATTTTGGGGGCATGCCTTACTACTTTAATGATATTTAGTTTTGGATCAGTGTTTAGAAGGCTTTGTTTGGACACTGGGCGGTGTTGATCGATCATCGGTGGTTGTTTATGGACATACATTAAAGCTTTCTTAAGGTATTGTACACTATATTTGTATATGTTCTAAATGTATTTGACTTTCGAGTGTATTTTGTTTGGGATGATTAGGTGCAAGGGGTGCTATCCGGTCCACATAGGACTTGAGATACGCAACACGGCCATGCCCTAGTTTGGGTCCTGCAAGATTTGTATCAGAGCCTAGGTTTTGGTTTCATTAGGTGTCCAACAAAGCTTTGTCGAGTAGAATCTCTTTATGGGTATGTAGCGCATCACAATTATAAGGGAAAGGCTACAAGGCATTTAGGAAATTTTCCCTTTTTTATTTTTCTATTTTAAGCTATAGATTCTAAGGTCTTGAGTCTCTCTAATTCCTATCTATTCCTTTTTCAGATCATGCCTCCTAGATAAATTGAAGCTCATGGGAACTCCTTTGTCCAACTAGAGTACAACATTGATAGGACATTCCCTGGTTATAGGGTATAGACTCGGTCTAGGGGTCCTGTTCCTTATTGGTTTTTTAGAGTTCCACCGGTCTCCTCTAGTCCTCCTCGAGCTCCTTAGGCTAATGTGTCAAATGAAAAAATTTCAGTCTATTAATATGTTGGCCTAGTTGGTAGCTTCTCAGTATGAGCATATATCCTCTATTCTCAATCTTCTGAGGCCACAAGGGTTGCCAGTTTATTGGGTTGAGTCCTCTTGTGTTCACTGGTTTTAAAGTTAAGAAAGATCCTTAATACTTTCTCGATGAGATGGAATAGATCTTTCATGTGTTGCATGCTTCTAATATGGATGGTGTGTATTTTGCTGCCATCAATTGAAGGATGCAGCATATAATTAGTATAAGAAATGGGAACAGTCTATGAGAGACTGTGTCGAATCCACATTGTGAGATGATTTCTCTAGTTTTTTTCTAGATAACTTCTTTTCTCAAGAGTTGATGGAGGCTACAACATAAGAAATTTTTAATCTGAAGCAAGGTAGGATGATGGTCAAGGAGCATGCCTTGAAATTCTATCAATTTTCTCAGTATGCTCCTGAGTTAGTGTCGAATATGAGTAATAGAATATAGAATTTTGCTTTTGGGTGTCCCATGATTTGATTCTACAGAGTAAGAGTGTTTTTTTGAATAAGGATATAGACATCTCCAAATTTGTTGTATATATGCAGCAGGTTAAGGAAGAGAAGAATAAGTAGACAGAGATAAGGAAAAGGTTGAATAAGCAGTTTAGATTTTCCGATCAGGGTGGGGGTCAGTAGCAGAGTGGTAGAGAAGGTGGAAAGTGGTCTAAAAAAGTGGGGGAGTTTTGGTTCCTACTCTGTGGCAAGTGCTCCCTATTCGAAGTGGTCAAGCAATCGTCATACTCAGCATGATAGTAGGTTTAGGGCATAGAGTGCCGAATATCAGGCTAGGGGGCTTAGTCAGCTCTATCATATCCTTCTTATTAATTCTTTGGGTAGGTGCACTGTGGGTTTTGTGAAGAGGAAACGAACAACTATTTTAAATATGGTCAGATTGGTCATTTGTATAGGGATTGCCCTTCTAAGGTTAATTTAGGAGTAAATAAGATTCTTGTTGCCACTTCATCAGCTCTTGCACCGAAGGGTGTGGCTTCTGCTTCTAGTACTGGAACTAGCTAGAATAACTTGTATACTCTTTCTACCCGCCATGACTTTGAGGCATCTCCCAACATCGTTACTTGTATTTTATAACTCTTTTCTTATGATGTATGTTGCTTGCTTGATCTGGGTCTAATCGTTCTTATGTGACCCCATTTGTGGTTGTACATTTTTGTTTTTCTCCCAAGTGTATTCTGTTTAAGGTATGGGTTAGAAGGTACTCCAGAAATGTTAGGATACGAGTTAAACCTTTGTGGTCATATATTTGTCAGTATAGAGGTTTATTAATGCTAAGGTATGAGATAAGGGTACCAATCATACCCTAGGGTATAGTTTAGGGGAATGGTTTATACCCTCCTACGACCAAGTTTTCAGATTTTAAACTGAGGGTATTTCAGACATTTTCCACCCCAAAACCTTTAAGTCTCCAAATCTTAAAACATGTTGTGGCCCTTTATAACCCACTATTGAAAGATCAAGCACTCCAAAAACACTCTCTAAACACTCTCTTGAACATTAGGGCTAGGGTTCTTCAATGGTATTCATCTTAAGGCTTCAGAATCAACTTTCTTCCTCGAATCTTCTTTAATAAGGCATGTGACTCTTCCCTCATTGTTAGTTCTCAAATATCATGTGTTTTAAATTGTGATTATGATTCTTAAATGGTGGTTTTGAAAACCAAAATTAAGGATTTTTGGCATATGATTGAGTATTGTTTACTCTTTGTTTAATTTATGTTTATACATATTTTTGGTGATGGTTTACACATGTGGGTGCTTGGTAATTGTTGTTTATCAAATAGGTCATGGGTTACCCTAAACTTGATGGTTTTAACCTTGATTTTAGCCTTGATAATAGTATGCCCTCAAAGTGTTTGTGAAAATGCCTAAAAAAGTAAACTAGTAACATGTTAATGATGTTTTGGTCTACGGCATTGGCCTAATTAATATGAATGGTTGGTAAATGGTTTTACGAAAGCCTTGTTGTCTATGTAAAAATCTAAATAGTAACCGTGGTGGTTTAAATTGTTAAATGGGTTTGATTCACTAAATATTAACTTGATTTATGTCCTTGTTAGACAATGGTTTTTACTCCCTATATTTTTAATTGAACAAGTTTTTTTATTACAAGATAGGTTCGAGTCCCAAAGTCAACTAAATGGATGGTTAACTGATAATTTTAATGGCGTGCGATATACTGGCAAGTGATATTGGATGTATTTATACACCTAAGCACCATAACTTACCCATATTTGAGCTAAGTTTCGAGAACAAAGTGCCTAGTTTCTTATGTTTTTACTCTACTTCTATGTAATTGAGCTAACTGATGTGATTAGCATGATTTTAGGTATTAATGAGGTAGATGGAGACATAATGGTACTATGGAATGCGGATGGCATATGACACAAGAGAGAGTAGCAGTCTGGATCAAATGTGGCGCCTAGAAACTATGTCCAAGACCAATTTGTCATTTATAATTAGTTTAAGGACTTAAAAGGCAATTATGATCGAAAAGATTATCAAAAAGACTTGATGCTGAAAATTTATCATAATTTAATATTTTGTAGTATTTTGAACAAGTGAATAACGGCTTAGGGTGGAGAGAGAGAAAATGTTTTCTCTCTTGTTTTCACTATTTGCACACCAAGATCGCCTTCTAGTTTTTGGTATGATGAATATTTCTATTGTGATTTACGTTTTATTCATGAGTAGCGAAGTTTATTAGTTAGGGTTATGGAAGCCTTGTAGCATACAATCTATAACTTTGGGTTTTGAATTCATTATGCATTGATTTGTTTACATCATACTCTCTTTCGTTTATCTTGAATTCTCGTGGTTGCAAACATAGAGGATGTTCCTTAAAACAAAACTTGTTCGCGAGAAAGGTTGTTGTTCGGAAAAGAGTGTAGTGATAAGAAAATAGGATTTCCAACTACTATTTCATATGTTAATGCCTTAACAGGATTAACTACTTGGAGATTTCGTATTGTTTTTGTAAACAATTTTGATTCAAGAGAACTAAAGTGAATTAGCCCTTGATGGTTTAAATTCATGAAGCCCATAGTTACAAAGTATTAAAAATTACAAGGTAGACATAACCCTAGCTTGCTATTTCTCTGAATTTGAACACTAAAACACATACTTCATGTTGTTAAACTGAAACCATTAATTTGTGAACTGAATCAAATTCCCCCCTTTGTTTTACGAAAAAGTTAATAGTTAATTAACCTGCATAGAACTTAATTAGCATCATATTCCCTATGGGATTCGACCCCAACCGAGTTGGGTTATATATTTGACAACGACCGCTTACGCTCTCGTAAGAAAGGTGTAATTTGGGTGTATCAAATTTTGGCGCCGTTACCGAGGAATACAGTTGTCGATTGATTTTATGTGTGTTAATTGACTATTTTTCAATTTTTATTTTTTTATGTTTATTTGTTATTTTGGTTCGTTACAGGCTCATTGTTGTTTATGCCACAAACCAGAAGTTCAGGAAAACCATTATTACCCTTCAATCCTTAACCTCATCTCATTGAAAGAATGGCTAACCAATGTGAAGCTGAAAGATTAGCCGCTTTGGCTAATGCTTAATTAAATCAACAGAATAAAGATAACCTAGGACGGGTACCTAATCTGGATGAAGAGGACCTGGGAGATGATGATTTAATTGACCCAGCTAATAGAAGGCATGCAGCGGGAGTAATTACACCTGTAAATTGAAATCATTGATTCAGAGGAAGACTAGACCGCCAAGCTGTACAGTTAGATATTGAAAATGATGAGGATGATTTAGATGGAGCTGGAGCTACAGGGAAAATCGTTCTACCACCACTAGCTCCTGGGATGAAATTCAACATAACTAATACTATGATCCAGCTAGTAAATTTGAAAGGGCTCTTTGGTGGATTACCTGGTGATGATCCAAATCTACATTTGGTGAATTCCATCAATATTTGTAAGTCGTTTGATAATCCTGGAGTGGGACAAAATGCTATTCATTTGAGATTGCTCCCACTATCTCTGTCTGGAGAGGCAACTATGTGGTTGAATGAGCTAACTCCTGATTCTATAACTAACTGAAGGCAATTGAAAGGAGCTTTCCTAGAAAGGTTCTTTTCGCCCTCTAGAATGTTACAGTTGAGTGATGAGATCAGCAACTTTAGGCCATTAGCTAAAAAAGCTTTGCATGAGACTTAGGCGAGGTTTAAAAAGAATTTGACTCAATTCCCAAATCATAAGATACCTGATGAACACTTGATAGAAATATTCTACAGAGCTTTGAACTCACTTACAAAGACAATAGTGGATAATGCTGCAGCAGGAGCTTTTATGGAGCTCACCTTTACCGAGGCTACGAAAATGTTATAAAGAATGACTAAGACAAGTAGATCTTGGCATACTAGAGATTCTGTGGTAGCGAGCAATACTGGGTTAAGTGTAATATTAGTAGAGCAACATAGGAGAGAAGGGGAGCGTGATCAGGATATGGCTCACATAAAACCCAGATGTATCTGCTCACAAAATATTTGCTATCATGGAATGTAGAAAAGGTAAAATTGTGTGCTCCCACGGTAAGGTAAATGAATCAAACACTGAGGAAGAGGCTAACTACTTGCATAACCAGGGGGTTTCTGGATCGGTGGTCAAGGAAACCAAGGTTGGAACCATCAAGGAGATTGGAAGAATAAAAGTGACAAGAGTGAATTATATGTACCTCCTAGGAGCCGTGATAATACTACAACCAGTTCAGGAAAAATGTCTATGGAGGACATGATGGAGAAACTATTGAAGGGAGTTGAGGCAACCAATTTTGGGGTGACTACTATGAAGAGTGACATATTTTCCATGAGTCAACTAGTAAATTTACACTCAATCGCTATTAAAAAAATTGGAGCAGCAGATCAGCTAATTATCTACAGCATTCAACCAAAGATAGAATGGGACTCTACCAAGTGATACAGTACAGAATCCGAGGACTGATGGATCATATATGGATATTACCACTAGGAGCGGTAAGATGTTATCTAGGTTAGGATTGGGAGCATCCTCTGATACTGATGCGATCAAAATAGATTAGGAGATAGTTAATGAATCTTCAGTGGTGCCTGTGGAGTTAGGGGGGTTCAAAAAAGAAGAGTGCGAAAGTGGAACAACCACGTAAGTCAAAGCATGTTAGTGATATGGAACAAGGCATAAGAAAGGAGGTAAAAGTTGCTCCAGTTGAAATCCCAAGGCCACCACCCCTATTTCCATTATGATTAAAGAAGAAAGAAGATAAAGGCAAGTTTAACAAATTCATGGCTATGTTGAAGCAACTGACAGTGAACGTGCCTTTAGTTTAAGCACTTGAGCAAATGCCAGGATATTCTAAATTTATGAAAGATCTTTTGATGAAGAAAAGAGTAGTAAGCTATGAAGTGGTAGATAATCTCTATCATTGTAGTTCTATTTCTACAAGGTCACTAGTGCAGAATAAGGAAGACCCAGGAGCATTCACCATCCCTTGTACAATTGGGTCTCTGGATTTTGCTAAGGCCTTATGTGTTTTGAGAGCTAGCATCAATCTAATGCCACTAGCTATTTATAAGAAGTTGGGTTTGGGAGACCCCACGCCCATAAACATGCGACTTGTAATGGTGGATAGGTAGGTGAAAAGGGCAATTGGGATTCTATATAATGTACTTGTAAAGGTGGCCAATTTTATATTTCCTGCCGACTTTGAAATTCTTGATTGGGAAGTGGACTTTGAAGTACCCATAATTTTGGGCAGGCCGTTCTTAGAAACTGGGAGAGTATTAGTTCACCTAGAGTTGAATGAGCTAAAATTTAGTCTCACTAGGAAAAAGGTTAGTTTTGAAGTGTGTAAATCCACGAAACAACAAAAAGGGATGAGTGTTTTCTCGATCATTGATGTATTCTATGAAGATGAGGTACAAATGGTATCATCGATGTATCTTGATGAAGTTTGAGTAGTCAAAATAATCGATTCGTGCCACGATGTTAAATTAGAAACTGCATGGGAGGCAGGCCATGATTTTATTTTCATTACAAAAATAAGATTCGAGCTGCGACCAAAGCTACAGTGCTTGGTGGGAGGCAACCCATCCTTCTAATAATTTTTAGTTATTTTTTATAAAGTGTAGGTGCCTGAAGTACTAAGGAGGTGATTGGTACCAAATTTGGTTTGATGGTGGTAAGTTAGGAGTAACAGTGACATTATAGGTAAGTTGGAGTGGTCAAATATTAAGGCTCGAGTCATGACTCGTGTTAGAGTTGTGATCCAAATTATGTTAATCCGCCCCCACAAAGTTTTACGGTGTGACTATTTTGTGATTTTCAAGGAGGTTTGTGGTGGTAGCATAGGGATCGGGCTGATAGGCCCGATCTCGGAGTCCACAACTAACCTCGATAGTGTTGCAGGGGAAAAGCCCTCGTGGTATGAACCTTTCTTAATGCTTTAATGAAGAATGAGGTGCACGGAATCCAAGTTTAAGTGTACTATAGGGTATATGATATCCAGGTTTACATAGGGCATGGCAAAGGTGTCACCTAAGACATAGCCTAAGCCCACTGCCTCAAGTAGGCGTTACTATGTACGGTGCACACCTTAAATTTTGCAATACCTTATGGCGCACACTTTAATGTTAGCATTAGCTTGTGCGTCTCACACCCAACTACACACCCTCACTATTTCACTTGTGTGATACCTTGGGCGATACACACTTAAACTTGTGAGATAACATATGCGTCGCACACTTACCTTTGTGCAATAACATATGTGTCGCACACCATACCATATAGCATCACTGTTTCATATGTGTGATGACCAATGTGGTGCACACTTAAACTTGTGCCATAACTTGTATGCTGCACACCCTTCCAAATTCAACATATATCTGTCTTTGAATTGGGTCAACCCGACCCGGATTTCATTCTTTCAATAGACTTCACACCCTAAATGCCCAAATTCATCCTAATTTCATCCCCAAGCCATACAAGATTTCTTCCTTACCATTCTCTTTATCCTTCAAGATTACTCTTTACTTAACAATCTCAAGAATTTCCCCCTTCTTTCCTTAATCTTCCATCTAAAAGGTAAGTTTTACTTTCTTAATCCTTAAGTATTATGACTTTATGTATAGTTACTTGATCTCTTGAGGATTATAGATTTAATTCTTCCCATGGCTATGTCAAAGAGAGGTTTTGAGCATCTTTGGAAGATAAACATCATTGTTGTAATAGACACTATTGTTGTAGGACTTTGAGCTTTTGCATGTGATTGAACTGTTCATGACTAACGTAGTTTAGTTGTGTGGCCATTATTTCACAACTTACTTGATGGAGAATGATGTTGGTTAAATCATGTGAAAGTGATAGTGGTTTGTATATATTGAGATGCTAAAGCTCTAAGGTATAACTTTGTTCAAAAATTATTTCATTGAAGTAAAATTGGTGGAATTAAAGTGAGTGAATTGTATTGTAACTAATGTTGGTGCACCATATCAAAGTGTATGTTGGCGAAGTCTGAGTACCCGACAATAACACTTAATCGTTTTATACTAACAAATTAAATGTTGGGTGGTGACTTTACCACCTTCATCTTAATTGTAGTTAGTTTCATTATGTGTGGCTAACATGGATGATATGATGAATACAGGAAAAATGGCTCTGATGATGATCTCCATGCAGGTGGCATGACTCCTAATGTGGATAAAGAGTGCTACTAGCCAGTCTCTTTAGCTTGTTATTTGCATTGGGGACAATGGCTAGATTAACTGTGGGGTGGCTGGTTACTTTGCTACTTATTTTGTAAGAAATTAGTACCTTCTCCTTAGTATACTTTTGTGATAGGATTAGTTATTTTATTTATTTTGTTTCTTGTTTGTTTGATTTAGTCATAGTTAGGTGTTTTCCTCGATGATGGATGGGTGACGACCATCTTAAGAAAAAATTAGTCATTTGTAGCATGTACATGTTCTTATAGATCACATGGCATTATAGTATAAGTATGTGATGGATCATTACGTTTGAAACACCTAGGCTCTAGTTGTGACTCTTGTTGTGATCGTTGGTTTTATTTAAATTCATATCATTATTGGGTCGAGAATTGATAATGCTCCTAGTTGAGTTGACCACGTGCCATGAGTATGTAAGACTGTTGTATATTCCTTTTTGTAACTGATGCTAGAACTTGCCTGGTGTGTGTGCAAAGTGAAATAAAGATTATGAGTTTACGAGATGATTTAGGTATTTCTTTGACAACCATTTTTCATGCCTTCTTTTGACCTACCTTTGCACATTATCTTAGCTAGCCTTGTTGAGCCTTTAGCTTGTTCTTTGTTAGCCTCATATGTAGCCTAATTCGTTCTTTAATAGACCGTAATTTGATCAAAAAGCTCCTAAGTGCTTTAATGTTAAATCAATTTGAGTTATGAATTTGACAAATAAGAAAAAAAATAGGTGAAATTGATGCCCCAAAGTCTAGTTATTGGCGGGGGCAATTGATGTGGTTGGGAGTAGCAAAAATTGTTGAAAAAGTTCTAATTTTTATCCTGGACATGTTATAATGAACCTATTTTAGCCCTGGTCCTTCTTGGACAATGTGGACCTCAACTAAAGCAAATTGCTTAAGTTGAGTGTGGCTATCATAGGGGTGCATAACGTGAAATGGGTGCAAAAAAAAAAATTTAAATGGTTGCATACTCCCACCATAGTGTTATTAATTAAGTTTAACAAGCTGGGTTGAAAAACAAATCTATAAAGATGGCAGAAGTAGAAATTGGTTATTATAGATTGGTCTAAATTGTATATTGTAGTGTCTTAAAGTGCTTAGGGAAGATAGTTATTATTTTTGGCCAAAATAGTTCCTACCCATCCCTTAGCCTGCATTACAACCCGTAAAAGACCTATTTGATCCTAAACTTAGCATTCTGATATTAATGGAGCACTATGCTAAGGACAAGCATATGGTCATCAGTTTAAATTTGAGAATTCTTTGTGAGAGTGAGTGCAACTTGATTCTTATACCCGTATTATTTGAAATTGTATAATAATGAGTGATTATGCGTAACTTTCTTGTTGTGAGGGAACATGGTAGATGAAGGTTGGGTAATTTATATAATTTCTTTGCTTAAATGGTATGTATGAATTTGCCAAGTTAATAAGTCTATTCTTGAGGGTAGTTTGTCTCTAGTAATGATTTATGAATCTACTTCTTGTTCATAATTATTGTGTGAGCCTATTTGAGCATCTTATTTTTCTTTTGTGGGCGCTAAGACTTGTGCAGTATGCATAAATGGATAAGTTGTTCGAGGATGAACAAAGCTTTAAGTGTGGGATGGTGATCTTGCGTGTATTTATACGCCTAAGCACCATAACTTACCGATATTTGAGCTAAGTTTGGAGAACAAAGTGCCTAGTTTCTTATGTTTTTACTCTACTTCTATGTAATTGAGCAAACCGATGTGATTAGCATAATTCAGGTATTAATGAGGTAGATGGAGACATAATGGGACTATGGAATGCGGATGACATATGACACAAGAAAGAGTAGCAATATGTATCAATGTGGTGCCTAGAAACTATGTCCAAGACTAATTTATCATTTATAATTAGTTTAGGGACTTCGAAGGCAATTATGAGAGAAAAGATTATTAAAAAGACTTGATGCTGAAAATTTATCATAATTCAATATTCTGTAGTATTTTGAATAAGGGAATAGCGGCTTAGGGTGGAGAGAGAAAACATTTTCTCTCTTGTTTTCACTATTTGCACACCAAGATCATCTTCTAGATTTTGGTATGATGAATATTTCTATTGTGATTTCTGTTTTATTCATGAGTAGCTAAGTTTATTAGTTAGGGTTATGGAAGCCTTATGGCATACAATCTATTACTTTGGGTTTTGAATTTATTATGCATTGATTTGTTTATATCATACTCTCTTTGTTTATCTTGAATTCTCGTGGTTGTAAACATAGAGGATGTTCTTTAAAACACAACTTGTTCGAGAGAAAGGTTGTTGTTTGGAAAAGGGTGTAGTGCCAAGAAAATAGGATTTCCAACCCCTATTTCATATATTAATGCCTTAATAGGATTAACTACTTGGAGATTTTGTATTGTTTTTTGTAAACACTTTTAATTCGAGAGAACTAAAGTGAATTACTCCTTAATGGTTAAGAAATACAAGGATTATGTTATTAAATACAATATGTTTCTCATTAAGCATGATGCATGTATGAATTGTAAAGCCCATAGTTAGAAAGTACTGAAAACTACAAGGTGGACATAACCCTAGCCTGCTATTTCTCTGAATTTGAACACTACCACACATACTTCATTTTGTTAAACTGAAACTATTAATTTGTGAACTGGATCAAAACCCCACTTTTGTTTTACAAAAATGAATGATTAAAAGTTAAATAATCTGCATAGAACTTAATTAGCATCATATTCCCTATAGGATTCGACCCCAACCAAGTTGGATTATATATTTGACAACGACTACTTACGCTCTCATAAGAAAGGTGTAATTTGGGCGTATCAACAAGTAGTGTTAGTATGACAATACCAACAAAGTGCCTTTGGTTTAGTAATTGGCTTAATGGTTATGTATGTTAAATGGTGGTTTTAAATTGGGTAGTCAGGCTGTGAAAGTAGAGTCCAAAGATCTAACAATGAAAATCATACTAGCCGGTGCGGTGTCTTATGATCGGGTGATTCGAGTCCCCTAAATAAACATATGATAGGGAGGTTTGAGTCCCCATTACTACATCTATTGGTGCTTAAGTTACCTTGATTATGTCGAGAGGTTCGAGTCCACCGTATAGGCATAAAGGGATTTAGATATTCTCTTATTCGTGTGGCTATATACACTGTGGACCTTCTAGCTAGGGGAGAGCCAGCCCATCTAGCCCATGGGTTCTTTGATCTATGACGGTCATGCTACACAACCCAGCTTAATGATTTTAAATTTAATTTTAATCTTGTTCCCTATCCCGACATGGTATAAATATATATATATTTATATGTATGTATTGCATTGGTGTGTCATTGACTGATTGGTTTCGAACTGTTAGCTCTATTTATCTTTATCATTAAGTTACATGCTAGTTCTTTCACTGCTAACTGTCTTCAATGTTTTCTCCCCACGTGATGTAGGTGTTGGTCATACTACACCTCTTACTTAGTCTCAGACTTTAGAAACATCTTGTGTTTACTTGAAGTGGTGTGCTTCCATACTTTAGAAGGCTCCATTTCTAGTTTCTTATGTTTTTAATATTTATTCTTGGACATTAGCTTTAGCTATGGCTTAGGGTATGTCCCAATTGGATGTTGTTTTGATTTCGAATAGAAGCTTTGTGAGACTACTATTAGTTGGTATGGTTGATGTCGATAGTGGTGTCAGCCTGGGCACTGGTATTGGTATTGGGGATGATACCGTATGACTTTATTTGATTTGTGATTGTTCAATTTTATTATGTTATGGATATAGACTTGGTTATTACTTTGGTTTTGGTTATGATTGTTGATTGGCATTGGATGGTAATACTTGTTTGGGTTGTTCATGGTCATGGACCTATCACAAAGTGTTTGAGTTAATAATAACTCTATATTGTTATATATTTGAAATTCATCCGACTCAGGGTATGTGATTGGGGATTGGGTTGGATATCAGGGTTGGTTTTTGATCCTTGTTGACTTGGAATTCTCGTTATGAAAGGGCCCTAGTTTGGATCATTTTATTGGTTATGTGTTGATGCAACATGGTAGAGTGGTGGCCTATACTTTTAGGTAGTTGAAAGTTTATGAGGGGAAATATCTTACTAATGACTTAGCGTTGTTGGTTGTGGTGTTCACATTGAAGATAAGGCGGCATAATTTGTATGGAGTCCATGTAGATATTTTTTCTGATCATTAGAGTCTACAATATGTGTTCACCCAGAAGGAGTTGAATCTTAGGAAAAAGAGATTGCTTGAGTTGCTGAAAGACTAAGACATGAGTCTCCATTACCACCCAGGTAAAGTTAATGTGGTTGTTGATGCTCTTAGCAGGTTATCCATTAGTAGTCTAGCTCATGTGGATGAGGATAAAGCAGGAATTGGTGAAAGATATTCACTATTTGGATAACCTTGGAGTTTGTCTCTTACACTTTGAGAACGGGGGTGTGTTTGTGAAAAGAGTGGTGTTGTTCTCTCTTGGTACTGATATAAAGAAGAAGCATGTATTAGATCCTATCTTAATGAAGATTAAGGGAGATGTAGGACGGTAAAAGGTTGTAGCCTTTGAAATAGGTGGCGATGCTATCTTGAGGTACCAAGGCAAATTATATGTTCCTGATGTAGATAAGTTGTGATAGAAGATCTTGGCTGAGGCTCATGAATCGTGTTATGCCATTCATCCCGATTCAATAAAGATGTATCATAATCTTAGAGGAATTTATTGGTGGAATAATATGAAGTGAGATGTGGCCAGTTTTGTGGTTAAATGCATAGTATGTCAATAAGTAAAGGTTGAGCACTTGCCACCCAGAAGGTTGTATCAAGAAATTGAGTTGCTTATGTGAAAGTAGGAAGTGATTGACTTGGATTTTGTTAATAGTTTTCCTCAATCTCGAAATCAGTTTGATTTGATTTGGGTCATCATGGATAGGATGACTAAGTCTACTCACTTCTTGCCAGTGAGGACTAATTATTTGGCAGAAGATTATACAAGGTTATTCCTCTAGTAGATTATGAAGTTTCATGGGGAACCTGTTTCTATCATGTCAGATCTTGGCACTCAGTCCTCATCGCAGTTTTGGCATTCATTTCATAGAGGTTTAGGAACTAAGGTGAGCCTTAGTACTACTTTCCACCCATAGTCGGATAGGCATGTGGAAAGGACTATTCAGATGCTAGATGACATACTTCGAGAATGTGTGATTGACAATGGTGGTAGTTGGGTTTATTATGTTCCTCTTATAGAGTTTGCATATAATAATCGCTACCACTCTAGTATTAGTATGGCTCTTTTCGAAGACTTGTATGGTAGGAGATATAGGTCTCCCATCGAGTAGCTTGAAGTTGGTGAGGTTGATGTTTGATCCGTATTTGGTTCACCAAGCAATGAAGAAGATAAAGGTGATTTGGAATAGGCAGAAATCCGCCCAAAGTTGCCAAAGTTACTATGTAGATATGAGGCATAGGGAGTTACACTTTGAGGTTGGTAGTTGGGTGTTCTTGAATCTGTCTCCCATAAAGGGAGTAATGGGGTTTGGAAAGAAGGGAAAGCTCAATCCCTGGTATGTTGACCCATACTTGGTGTTGAAGAGGGTTGGAAATGTTACATATGAATTGAAGTTTCCCTCTATTTTGATCTCTACTCATCCGGTGTTTCACTTTTCGATGTTAAAAAATTATGTGGGTGATCCTTCAACGGTTGTTCCTTTAATGGAGGTAGGTACTTTGGATTCCTTATCTTTTAAGGAACTCCCATTTGAAATTTTTCACTGGCAAGTTCGTCGGTTGAAGACAAAGAACGTAGCTTCAATAAAAGTTCTATGGAGGAACCATAAGGTTGATGAGGCTACTTGGGAAGTCAAAGAGGACATAAAGTCCAAGTATCCGTTCTTGTTTCCTGGTTCAGACAATCAGCCTTAAGGTATGTGTAATTTTTTACCATTTTATTGTTCGTCATTGTTAAAGAAAGATTGTAAATTCCTTGGTATATTTGTTTTCTATCTTACAGGTTAGAGTAGAGGTATGTGGAGTCAATTCGTGCTAATAAACATTTTTTCCTATCATACGAGGATGAATGATCTAAGTAAGGGTGAATTTAAACACCCCGGATTGCTAGCCCTTGAAAATTTCTTGAGCATTTAGCTCACTGCCCTTATTATGACTCGCCCTATAAGTCATAGGGCATCCTAATGAGTCGTTGGGATGTGTCATAACCAAATCATGAAAGTATGTGGAATGATTATGCTCTGAGTACGAGTGGCTCACGATGAGCAGTAGGGGTTTGTTACAAGTCGTAGGGTATAAATCATAAAGTGTCCAGTGTATATCCCGATTGGCTTCTGTGTTTATTAGGATTAAACCCTACGAGTCGTATGGTCTTATTATGGGTTGGTTGGTTGATTCATAAGGTTTGCAGTAGATGGTGGTGTCTTAGAGACTGCCCTGGTTATGACTTGTGGTGACGATTTGGCAGGAGTAGTTATTAGTAGATTGTTGACTCGTAGTCAAAAACAACCCTTTTTAAGATTTTGAGTTAAGGACATTTTAGACATTTTCTCTGTTACCCAACTTGGAACCCACATCTTATAACCATATTAGGGTGTCATTAGCACTCAGAAAAACATCAAAGTAACTTCTCAAATACTCCTAAATCCTCAAGGTCAAGAACACTTAGGGTTTTTAAGAGTTTGACATATTAGACCTTTAAAGGGTGATTTTTCTCCTTAAATCTTACTAATTTAGTCATGTGACTCTTCCCTCAGTGTTAATTTTTTAAAAAGCCTATGTATTAAAGTGTTATTCACACAGAATTTTTTTTTGTTTTAAAAACAAAGGTTGTGGGTTTTGAATACTTCTTGTTGAACAATGTTTTCCTATGATTTAATTATTATTATTCATGCTTAAAATATGGTTTTGAACATGTGGGTGCATACGTTTGGTGGATGAATTAGGCAATTGTGATTTTTCGCAATCTTGTGACTTTTGAAATGGTTAGGACCCTAACCCATAGTGTGAAATTAGATTTGAGTTATAAGATAGGTGGGAATTTGTAAATGTAACTAGTCTTGAACTATTGTATGATCTAAAGAGGTATTTGAAACACAATGGTATGATTTAATGAACAAAGGGAATTGGTGTCCCCCACCTTGTATTAATAAATAATGGGAGCAGATCTCCCCAAGTTAATTGAAATTGTTTTGGCATGATGTGTTACCTTGCAAGTGTATTTGGTATGACGATACCAACAATTCATGCCATATAGTAAAATGTGATTCATGATTGGGATTGTGTGACAAATTCTTTAACTGGGATCTAAAAAAGATTGTGTAGACGAGTCATGAAAGTAGAGGTCGGGTGATCGACACTGGAAACCGTATTTGCCGATGTGGGGTCAAAGTGACCAGAGAGGTTTGAGTCCCTCTTATTATAATTTCATGATTAAGGAGACAGAACTCCCCCGTAAATGATATATGATCAGGTGCTTAAGTCACCTTAGTATATGTTGGGAGGTTTGAGTCCCTCGTGTGTATATATATGAGATTACTCTTTGGTTTGTGTGGCTACACGTACTAGGGACTTACCAGGGGTGAGAGTTGAGGCTTATATAGCCCGTGGGTATCATTATATGAGTGTTGAGCTACACAATCTACGTTAAGGTTTTAAAGTGTATTGTAAACCGTGTTCCATATCCTGGCATGAGATGTGTATATGTATTTGCATATGGTTATTGTTCATTGGTTGACTTGATTTGAATTGATGGCATTTTTTATCTTTATCCCTGAGTTACATTCTAGCATTCATCCTACTAACCATCTTTGGATTATTTATTATTACACGATGCAGGAATTAGCCATACTTCTTATCCTTTTGCTCAGTGATTAGGATCCGGGATCAGTTCGTGAGTAGAAATTAAAGTGGTGAGCTTCCATACATCGGAAGTCTACATTTTTGGTTTTGTTCTTCTTAAGTCTTAGAATTATTATTGGCTATTGTCGGGGGTATGTCCCGACAATTTATTGATATTTAGTTTGGATATTTGTTTAGAAGGCTTTGTTTGGAGTACTGTGGTTATTGGACAGTGTCAGTCGGTCGTTTGGCCGATCGTCAGTGGTTGGTTATAGACATGCATTAAAACATTCTTAAGTTATTGCATGTTATCTTATTATATGTTTGAGACATTCAACTTTGGAGTGTGTTGTGTTTGGGTTGGTTAGGTGCAGGTGGTGATCTCTGGTCCACATAGGACTTGAGATACCCGACACGGCCAGGCCCTGGTTCGGGTGGTGTCAGAGATGTACTTTCTTGCCTGGGTATTTCAGGTTTCATTTATTAGGTGGCGCACTTTCTAATTTAAAACATGGCTCCTATAAGCCACACTTTCTAGTCGAGCCGTTCCATTTAACCCATAGGAGACACAATTCCTTATCTAGGATTTAAAGTTTCATATGTCAGGTGACACACTTCCTAATTCGAACCTTTATATCTAGAAGACGCACTTTCTTGTTAAAATTCCTTACTTTAATTATCAAAAGATGCACTTCCTAGTCTTGGTTATTCAATTTTATCCTCAAGAGATATTTATTGATTAGAGTCTTGATTCACCTTTGCATTATGCATTTTTTAAGTAGGTGTGATCGGGTTTGACACCTGGAAAAAATTTCTCATCATAAACTTAGGCAAAAGATTTCATTCATGTTGTTTGAAACTTCACTTTAGGATCCTCCTTGTAAATGGGACTTTATTTTTAGTAAAATGAGATCTCCGTTTATCATAACATTTGTTTGGGATAATGTTTGTTCTAGTTTTGATTTTGATTTTAGGAGCCTGCCTAGAGAACAGGATGATAAAATTGTAAATCAAAAGCCCGCCTGGAGAATAGGGTGAGGAAATTGCAAGTCAGGAGCCCGCCTGGAGAATTGGTTGATGAAATAGAAATTCAGGATACCATCTAAAGAATAGGGTGATGCAATTGCAAGTCAGAAGCCCACCTGAACAATAGGATGATGTAATAGCAAGTCAGGAGCCCGTCTGGAGAATAGGGTGATGAAATTGCAAGTCAGGAGCCCTCCTGGAGAATAGGGTGATGAAATAGTAAGTCAGGATCCCGCTTGGAGGATAGGGTGAAGATATAGATAGTCAAAAGCCTGCTTAGAGAACAGGGTGAAGAAATTGAAAGTCAAGAGCCCGTCTAAAAAATAGTGTGAAGATTATAGAGTTCAAGTTCAAATTCAAAAGTACCACCTGGAAAATGTGGTCAATTTCTGAGTTCAACTCCAATACCAGATTTTGTATGGAGAAAGAATTATTCTCAAGTTCAACCCGAAGAAAATCAGATCTTTTGTTACTTTTGAAAGCATTGAGGAATCAAGTCAAGAGTTAAGAGATGATGCATAGATAGGACTTTTGTAACTTCATTTATCTTTTGAACTTATAATTTTAATTTATGATGTAATGACAGAGCTGCAGACTGGAACCTCGACAGAACCTTACTCAACTCTCCAACTCAGTTAGTGCCTCTTCTTTTCAATCCTAGAAACTACATGTGACTTTATCCCTACATAACCTAGGATAGGTAAGATGCCTAAAATAGAATTTCAGTTGCATTCTATCTTTTTTTCCTTTATTTAGAATAATGATTGGATCAAATTTTGTCTCGTTGTTAACTTCTTTTCCTAGAAACACTTTATGTTTACAGCCAAAGAGGGACATGATGTAGACACATAAATTTGACCCTTTTAGACGTCAATTTATCCCATTTCCCCTGCACTCATACCACGCACCCCACCCCATTTGATACTTTCCCAATAAAAGATAAAATAATAAATATAACCACTTCACCTATTTAAATGTTGGACAACTTACGCATCTCACGCCACCCCATATACCCACTTTCCCCCAGGCCCCCTTCACGTTTTTCCCTTTCCCCTTAATAGATTTATCAAACCTCACATATATATGGATTGACCTCACACACATTCACCAAGAAAAGGGAACAGACACACATATATTGAGAAATTGACCCATATCCTCCTTTTTTTCAATGGATTCAATCATACTCACTACAAAAGGATAACAGAATACACACACTCTAATCACAGAAAAATACATACCTACACAATGAAGGATTAGGATGGAAAGGGGTGTGAAAATAGAGAAAGAAGAAGAAATTGAGAGAAAAAGAATGGATTATAGGAAAAAGATAGATCAGGCAAGAGAAAACAGCGAGGATGGAGGAAAAATATTAGAGAGAAAAGTGAGTGAAAGAAATCAATAAAATCACCAAAGAAAATGGGAGATCGGCAAAACAAGTAGAGTAAAGGGAGAAAAATAGAGGTGAGAGTGAAGAACAGAATAAAAGAGGGAGAGGGGAAAACAGACTGAAATCTCACTTTTCTGGAAAATTCTCACTAGAAAATGCCGCTACCACCAGAATAACCCCATCTCCCACCATCCCAACTCTGCAAGCCACTAAAAAACCCTTTCCACCCATAAACAACAAAGCCCATGGCATAATTTGTCTCAAACAGTCGAGTCCCACATTTGTTAAAGCTCGTTGGAGCTCTATTGAATCTATAACAGTCCAGCCATTACTCCAATAATACTATAAGTTAAAATTTACAATTTCTAGGTTACTCATTTTAGGGGAGAGGGTTTGATTTGAGCTGGTGGTTTGATACTAGAGTTCGACTCGAGGTTCTCGATGCAGATTCCATCTTATTTAATTAAGTAATACTTGATTGAAAGCAACATTAAGGTCCATTCTTCATCGTATTTTTTACCAATATTTAAGATTTTTTATGCTTTTCATGGTGAATTCATGATGTGTGGACCTTTGTTTTGTGTGACTTTGTTATTTTTAGATTACCCTAATTAGTTATTGATATTGATTGGTTAGTTTAGTTAAATTGAGTAGTTGAATGATTTGAATTCATTTGTGGTAAATCTTAATTAGGGGAAGGGATTGACATTAACCAAAGTGAATATTGGTTTATGTTGATTCATTGATGGCTCTTTGATTCGGAATAGGCATCGACTTTGCTAAACTTGATAGTATCATGTTTAGGTTGAGAATTGATAGGAAAGCCTTAAGTTTTGGGAAGTTAAACCATAGGATTCTATATTATCGTATATTTTAGTGCTTGTGGTGAATGATTTTTCTCTCATTTTATCAAATGCACTTATTTGTCGGGGAATGCCCCGAGGTCACATATATATATTCATTGGGGAATGCACAACGACTCTCTTTATTTAGAAGACCGATCGTGATAAAGGCCCAAGGCATTCTGTAAAGTATAGTTTAGGATATTCGAATAGCTTTGGTTTTTGTTTCAACATTTTTTCTTTTGGCCCATATTAATTGGACTGGACACGATTTTCTTAGAGCTTTGATTGTTTAGTTGTTTTCTTTATTGTTGTGTATTTTTTTGGTTTATACATTCATAGTTCCATACTAGCCGATATACTCCACAAAGAGATTGTGGTCGAACCACGAGATCGAGGGATTCCTAACACCTTTCCCTAGGTCAACAGAATTCCTTAATTGGAACTCGCTTCACAAACCTATTTAAAGAGTCAAAATTACTTTAAAAGAGGATTTCCAAAGGTGACTTAGCACACCAGATTTATTTCCAAAGGCGACTCTGAGTTTAATTGTTAAAAATCCTTTTCAAAACAAATATTCATTTATAGTCACTTTAATAATAAAAACCCTTTCAAACCTAAAAATAATCTTTTCAGGTAAAAAAGAGGTGTGAGAACCTCTTGAATTTCAATTGGTATTAGAGCAAGTCTCACCAACTATACTACTTAACCGCATGTGAGCAAAGATCCAATGGAAAATTACAAAATTCCTAGAGCCCTCCTTCAAGATGGTCACTCCTCCAAAAGACCATAATATTTTAATTGACAACACATTGGAAGAATGGATTCAAAATTTTTCTTCACACAAATGACTTCCAAGCCTTATTTGTCATTAAGAAAGGACCAAAACAAATTATAGGAATTAAAAAAAATAGAAGGACAAGGAATAAAGCCATATTGTCTTCGACGATGTCGAAAACTTCAAAGTCACTAAGGAATAATAAGAGGTAATTCAATCTAATGCAAGAGCTATAAGTTTACTCTATTGTGTGGTTACCAGAGATGAATATGAAAATATATCAACCTGTAAAACCACAAAGGGAATATGGAACAAATTATAAGTGCCTTATGAAGGAACCACTAAAGTCAAAAAAGGCGAGAAACAACATCCTGGTCAATTAGTATGGACTCTTAAAAATAGAAAAAAATAAATGCGTAGAATCAATGATTGCTCACTTCAACAAGATTTTATGCAAACTAAAGTCCTTAGGAATAATCTATACAAATGGTTTAAAATTCAAATGGCTTATAAGAAGTCTCCCGAAAGCATGGGAAACTATGGCTACCATTCTAGAATATAGGGATCTCTATAATATGATCTATGATAAATTGAGAGGTAATCTCATTACCTATGAATAAAATCATATTAACAGGTACAACAAGGAAGAAAATAAGAAACCAAAGGATTTTAATGTCGTAATAACCAGAGAAGAAGAACCCCTAGATAAAGACATCACCAAGGGAATGGCTCTCATAAATCATGGTGTAAGGCAGATCCTAAAACAAAGGCAACAGAGACCACAAGGCTACGATAAAAATGAATTCATAAGGAACAATGATCACTATTATTATTGTGTTAAACTGGGACACATTAAACAAAACTTTCCAGAGTTGAGGAGAAGATCAACCAAGTGAGGTAAGACCCTTCAATTTGCATAATTGTAACATTCTTGAAATGAATCTTGATATGATTACTAACGAGCATCAAAAAGTTATTGATGAATTCAATAAACTTTCTCAAGAAAAGATAACATAAAAAGCCTAATTAAAACAAAAGCTTGAAGAGGAAAGAAGGAACTGGCAAGTTGAACTTAAAGTATGTCAAATCGAAGCTGACCTACTGATGAGTGGTAAATCTACCACTTTTTAATGTCTAAATTCGTGCATACTACTATGGTTAAATCGTGTAAATAAGGAAAAATTGTCATTCGAATGCACTAATTCCCATAGTTTGCAAGTTTACTGGTAATTATAAGAAAACAAATGACGTGATCTGCAAAGAGAACAAAGAGGGCAAAGTTAGTGAAAAAGATGGAAAATCCAGAGAAGGGATTGACCTCAGTTATCGTGATCATAGCCTGCAGGCTGCTATAGTGACCATTCAAAGACCGGTCAAGTCTTGACAATTGCGATAGGCTAACTGCGATCATGGGAGTCGCAATCGCAGTCAATTACTGGCAATTGCGATATTGTGAAATTATTGTAAGGATATAATTATAATTTCATCCTAGAAATAGGGAGGTTTAATTCAGGTTTTTGGGTTGATTTGTTTGCCACACCCATGAGGTATTCAAAGAATCCATGGGTGATATATTTGTGTTTTGTTGAAAGACTAACCGTATAACCTCTAACCTAGCCTAGCCATATATTCATTAATTAAAATTGGAATTTCCCTCTCATGCACCCATACAATAATTGCCCCTAGGAAAACATAGCCCCAAGGCTTTTCTCTCATTGGAATTTAACCAAAAGTTGTTGCTCTTATTTAATATCATAATTTAAGTTTACTCAACTAACTTTAAAATCATACCCCCACTTTAAATTATGTTTAGATTTAAGTTTACATTATGGGTCAACACTTAGATACTTTCAACATATATAGGATTCGAAAAATAGTTACACTCCTCGTGGATTTGACCTCAACTAAAGTTTGGTTATTATATTGATAGCTATATTTGTTAAATTCCTCATGGATTTGACTCAAACTCAAGTATGGTTATTATATTGACAGTTATTGCCTTGCCCTATAATAATGGAGTAAGTTGAATGTGGTCAAAATGGCACCATTTCTGGGGAGTGAAACTTAGTTTTTGCCTGTGTTGTGTTAGTAGTAACTTTGGGTTTACTCGTAGTGTTTTTAATTTACGTTGTTTGTTATTTATGTTTATTATATAGGTGTGTTTACTAGCATCCATAACATAATGAATGATTATGGAAGCAATGATGGGACCATTGATAGTCTCCTTGATGATGAGGACCACCCCTATGTTGCAGGGTGTGCTAGCTCCATCCGCATCTCGCTGAATAGAGGGAATGGGGTATTCCACATCATGAGTGTGATATTGCATATGCTCCAAATAAAAGGTCTCTTTGGGTGTCAAGCTCATGAATACCTGACATTGCTTATATTTCACAAGAATCCATATGGTTATACCTCTTCACGTTCTCTCTAATAGGCGAGATGATGTTGTGGTTAAGGTCTCTTCCCAGTGGGTCAATCACATCATGGGTCGAGATTATTGATACTTTCGTAGATCGTTATTTTCCACCATCAAAGATGTTGCAATTGCGGGATGAAACATACATTTTTATCAACTCAATAGGGAGCCTTTATGTAAAGTTTGGGAGAGATTTAATAAAAAAACTTGTGCAATCTCTTAACCATGAAGTATCGGATATGATGCTCCTACAGATCTTCTATAGGGCATTGGACCAACTAAACAAGACTGTGGTGGACAATATAGCCGGTGGTTCACTTGTGAGGTTGTCATATGGAGTGGCTTTAACTTTTCTTAAGCAAGTCACAAAGAAAAATAAGGGGTGGCACACCCAGCATACCGAGGTATCCATGGGTTCTTCTACCTCCTCAATTGTAAATAATGAGCAAAGAAAGAAGAAAAAGAAGAGGGAAAACATAGAAAAAATAATGACATAATTGGACCTACTTACAAAGTATATGATAGGTGCACCGAAAAAAATGATAAATGCCATGGAATTCAAAGGATATGATGAAGATGAGGAAAAATCCCTTGTAGAAGAAATTAGATAATTGGCAAACTACTCCAGAGGTTCCCGCCCAGCCTATAAAAGGCAAAGTGGAAACCAAGTTTGGAAAAATCATATCGAGAATGGGAATAGCATGATAGATATAGACAACATAATTGGAGGTATAAAGAAATAGGTTATGATAGATATATGCCCCTTCATGACTGAGTGAAAAACAAGGAGTCAAATCCTATGGATCACAAAAAGTTCAAAGCCGGGGATATGCTTGCTAGAATCTTGATGAGAGTGGAAAGGAAGAACAAGATGTCCAAGAGTTAAAATGAGACTTTTCTCAAATCAACCAAATGGTAGTATTATACTCTACCTCAATCAATCAATTAGAGACCCAAATTGGCCAAATATCAATTGTACTAAATGCTAGACCTAAGGGTGGCCTCCCAAGTGATATGGTTGAAAATCCTAAAAATGATGCTCATGTCTTAGCAATTGTCATCCGAAGTGGTAAAAAACTTGATGCACAATAGTTTTAGGTCAAGAAAAAGTCTATTAATGATCAAATTAACCCAAAGAAGAAGCATGTGGGTGAGTAAAGTGACGAGGCTCCAAAGTCTCAAGAAAGGAATGATGAAGAACCAATGATAATTAAAGATATGGTTGATGAGGAGGGATCTCCCAAAGTATCTAAGAGTGATGAACCACAATGTGACCCCTGTCTCCAATGAAAATCATTCCTACATTCCCTCAAACACTCAAGAAAAAGGAGGAGAATGTCTAATTCAAGACGTTCTTTTCTAAGATTATCAATCTTTCAATCAATATCCCATTGAGAGAAGCCATTCAAGAAATTCTGGGATATGCTAAGCAATGGTTACCCATGGTTGTAGTGCAATCATGACTAGTTCTATGGTGGAAAAGAACGAAGATTCAGGAGCCTTCAAAATCCCTTGCACCATTGGGACATACAAATTTGAGAAATCCTTGTGTGACTTTAGTGCAAGCATCAATCGAAATCCATATGAAATCTATCAAAGACTTGGTTTAGGAAATTCTACTCCTATAACAATGAGGTTCTTGATGGTGGATCGCTCTATTAAAAAATCGGTCGGTGTCTTGTATGATATCTTGGCAAAAGGTCGATCATTTCAATTTGTCAGTGGACTTAGTTGTCCTTAATTATGAAATCAACAAAGCAATACCTATTATTCTTTGTAGACCCTTTTTGGCAATCGGGAGAGCAATTATTGATATGGAGTAAGGAGAGATAAAATTTTGGGAACAAGATGATGAAGTTTCATTTTAGGTGTGTGAAATTCAGAAACAACCAATGGAACTTCAAGTGGTATCCGTCATTGATATAGTGGACATGAAAGTTGATGATGGATCCCTCAAGGATCCAACTTGAATATTGAAGAACATCGGGTCGTATCAATAAATTAAGTGCTATGTGGGAGGCAACCCATCAATGCCATGAAAGTGGTTCGTATCTGTTGAATTTTGATTGTTAGAGTACATTTTATTTTTGTTTTTGATTAATCCATGAAATTATGGTGCTATAAGGTATTTTGAATGATGATGAGCAAAGGCGAATGTGGTGAATTTGAGTAGTGAGTTGAGTAGGGGAAAATAAAGGACTAGAAACTAGCCTCTGTTACCGCGATCGTGGTATGTATGCTATCATGATAGCAATCACCGTGTAACTATGATCGTAGAACTTTGATCACGATTGCGGTCTGGAATTGGTTAAATAAACAGTCGACCCAAAATTTTTTCCCACACTACCTTTTAAATTTCTCTCAAATTGTTCCAGTTTTTGATTTGCGTTGGGCATCCAAAAGTTCATAAGCATGCCCTTTACATCTCTTAATCCAGTATGTGATTCAAATTCTCTCTTTTATGATCAAAGTGTAGGCCTTAAAACTCATGTCTTAGGATTGGCCTAAAATTATGTTTTCCATGCTAAATCCTTGGTTAAAATATGCATGTTAGTGTCTAACTGGTTTGTACAATGATGGGGAAGTGTTGAGTACCCTAATTTATTCAAAATTGATAGAAATAGTATGTGCACACCAAGTATTTGACTAAATGCTTGAACAAATTCATTTCTAGTTTTCCCATGTTCTAAGGGCATGATTGAGTACCTAGGGACTATGTTTCTTGCTCTTAATGTAATTTTCTGGCTTTGAAACACAAATTGGAATTAAAATTGGACATTGTGAGTTTTTGAAAAATTTGTTCTAACAATATGACACGACCCAACCAAGGGCCTTGTCGTAATGGGTGTACAAAGTCCAATCAGTACTGTAGACCACCCCCGTTACCCATCCCAACCTCCAACCGTCTGCCCTGATTTGGCTGAATTTCAAACATATAACAAGATAGCATAACAAGGCAAGGATTGACATTGGTATAGGTATATTTCAACACCATCATTACTAAGTCATCTCATCCACTAAACCATACCAACCAAACCACCAAGCAAAACAAATACATTCCGAACCCAGGGCGATAAACCAGTCAATAACCAAATAAGATCCAAAATATTAACAAATAACATCCATTAATAATTAGATAATCCCAAAATAAAATATGATGGAACGGTGAGAAATTATGTCCAATAATGTCATCCCTAATTCCAATGCCAATATTAAGGCTGACACCAATACCGATCCCACCTATTCCAACCCATAGTAGTACCAACAAAGCCTCTAACCAAAAGAATACCAAAATCCGGTGGGGATATGCCCCTAACCATAGCCAAAACCAATATCCATAAGTAAGTCCAAGTATGAAATAATATCCATTAAATGGATCCTTCACAATAGATGGAAGCTCACCACTTCAATCCAAATGCTAACCCCAAAGTCCAGTTCTCTAAGAAGGAGGATTAAAATAACCAATACATTCATCGCATGGGGATACAGTGCACAATGATAGGTTAGTGGGTTAACTCTAGCATGAACTCAAGATAAGGATAAATAATGCCATAAAACCAACTAAAAACCATCAATATTCATACAACCATACATATATATATAACCATGCCGAGAAAGGGAACTGGGTTTAGTATTCCATTAAAATCTTTACTTGGGTTGTGTAGCTCTATCATCCTAAACCACCCACTGGCTATATGGGTTCAGCTCTATCACAACCCGAGGCTACCCACTAGTTGCGACAATGGTGCTTACGGTAATAAGTGGCCACAAGCTAACCCATGAGTTGATACCCATGATGAGCACTAAATAAAATAACAGAGTACACATGTGCAGAAATTAACAACTAGTTCCATAAGGTTTTCAATACTAAATTAATATAACTGAATCCACAAGTCTGAAATATACGCTAAAATACTAAAAAACTGATTGATAATACTGACAAACTATCTGACTGTCTGAAATGCCTGAAAGCCTCTAAACTGACTAAAAATAGAGTTGAGGGGACAGGCCCTAACTAACTCCAAACTATTTAACAAAAATGAAATATGGAAAGACTAAAATAACATAACAGGTCCTCTAAACATAAGGACTCACCATTGTTGTTACTGCTAACTAGCTGGACAATCTAAGCGCGGTCGAAAAACTGAGAGTCTAAACCTATGATATTAAACATCATAGAACATAGAAAATGTATGCAATCAGTAATTTGAATGTACTAGTATATGAGATGAGTCTAGACTGGAATGCATGGGTTTATGTGCATGAAGTAAACACTGATTGAATATCATGAGATAATTGAATGTAAATGCATGAAAAGTTTTATAATTTAAGAACACAGGACCAAGCATATAACATGTTCTGAAAGTCTATAATCTAAAATATTAAAACCTGATAACTGAATAACTAATAAACTATATGCTATGGTCAAGCAAAACTGAACTGAGAATATACTAAATACTGGACTGAGATTGTAGGAGGTATCATCTAACTGACATGCCCTAATCTGAGCTATTCGGGGCCCAACCTGTAACCCCATTTGAAAGGGTTTTAGTACCGTGCCACAGGTACTAACCCCGGCTTTATGGATCCACTAATTTGGTGTACTAAAGGACCAGGGTGTCAAGCCTAAAATGACAGGTGACCCCTAGAAGGAAGTCAAGCCTAAACTGATGGGTGACTCCTCAGAGGAAATCAAGCCTATATTGACGGGTGACACGTCATATCCCAACTAGATACATAGTTCTAGAATACAGGGACTGCAACTAAAGACTCTGCTTAATTAATGGTGAAGCTTTCATCCCTACATTTACTCGGTGCTAAATCCCACTCCCAACTAAACTGACACTGATTACTGAACTGTTTTAAGTTTAACTGTCTATGTTAACTGACTGAATTGGTAATGCTTATAAAATATCTGAAATCTTTCTGAATGTACTAAGATTTTATCTGAAAATCATTCTGAATGTACTAAAACTATATAATAGCTAAGTATTGGGTGTTCATAACCCTCCAACACTGAATGAAATTATCAATAAGGACATATATATTGTTCAATACCCTATTATTTAGCCATTTCATCAAAAACTTGAAATTCATGAGCTTAAATATGGGAAAGGTTAAAATGTGTGGGAATAGTATAATCATAATACTTAAAACCATAAATTTGGGACTTAACATGGAATTTTTTATCATTCAAATGTGTAAGGGCTACTTTCAATGAACAACACTTATAAACATCATGTATAATTAGAACTCATAAAAGCTTTACGAAGACAATTTATTTTAAACCTGTAAATTCATGATTTAAAACATAAAAATAGATTCTTGGATTCCATGGGTGAAAAGGGCCCATGCATGAATATCACACATACCTCAAGCCTTAAGCTTGAAAGAAAAAACATAATCTTGAAAGTTCTTGGATTGTGACACTTTAATCCTTGATTTTCTAGAAGAGAAAATGATGAATTTGATGAACTAAGGAGAATTTTAGGGTTTATTTTAGAGTGAAATTAGGGAAATTGAACATATAATGTCCTAAAGGATGATATAAGTCATGTTTTTACGAACTGGGTTGAGGGGAAAAGACACAACTACCCCTCAGGAATTTAAATTCACAGCAGCAATGTAGATTCACGGCATACCGTGATGCAATAAAGGCATCATCGCAATAAGCTGCACGAGGCAATATAATCGTATTAAGCTGCTGGAATCAAAATCCAAACATGACGTAATCCTCGTCTAAAAATTTTGAAACTTCCCCAAGATATGTCCCTTACACCCCTAAATATGAATTAACTCCAAAACTTATATCTCAGGGTCGAGAAGGTTAGTTTAAAAATCCTTGAAGTTAAAGGGCCAAAAATAAGACTAAGTTCCCAACACTTACTAAATTTTTCAGCATCTAAGCCTCTTATAGAAGCACTATGAACTAAACTAAGCTAAGAAAATTGTGGGGTATTAGAATATCTCCCCCTTGGGAACATTCGTCCTCGAATGAGACTGCTTAAGCTGAGAATACTGAGGAACTAAAATTATATACTAAACATTAATAACTGAAAATATGATTACATGATTAAGCCTGAAATATGATACCTGACTGAACTGAACGCGTGAATGTATGTAAAGACATGAGAATGATTATACTGCTGGGACTGGGAATGGAAGAGAGTCAATCTAAGAAAAACTATTACCTTAAGCTGAGTTTGAATTTATGGAGAAAAGATGAGGGAACTTGGTATGCATATCTACTTCCGCTTCTTAAGTGGCTCCCTCAACGGACTGTTTCTGTCAAAGAACTTTTCCAAGGGAACTTCTTTGTTCCTTAGTTTAGAATCTAACGATCAAGGATTTCAACTGGGATTTCTTCAAATGAAAGGCTATCCTGAACATTTTTGCTTTCTTGAGGAACTACAACAGTTGGGCCATCAATACAATTCTTTAACAAAGACACATGGAACACTGGATGTATTTATGTCAAATCTGCAGGAAACTCAAGCTCATAAGCTACCTCTCCAAAATGGCTCAAAATTGTATAAGGGCCAACATATCAGGGACTAAACTTTTCTTTCTTACTGAACCTCTTCACTCCCTTCATAGGAGAGATTTTCAAATACACTAATTCCCCAACTTCAAACTAAAGATCTCTCCTACGCATATCTGCATAGGATTTCTGATGGCTTTAGGCTATCTTAAGCCTCTTGCTGATTAACTAAACTTTCTCTATTGCATCAAACACTGAATCAGGCCCTATCAAAGCAATTTCACCTGCCTCAAACCAACTAATAGGAGATCTACATATCCTCCAATAAAGTTCCTTAAATAAAGCCATCTAAATACTGGAGTGATAACTGTTATTGTAGGCAAACTTGATCAAGGGTAAGTGATCATCCCAAATTCCCTTAAAATCAAGAATACGCGCCCTCAAAATATCCTCTAGGACCTAAATAGTCCTCTCTTCCTTACCATCTGTCTAAGGATGAAAAGTTGTATTGAGGTGAACTTGGGTACCAAGACCTTTCTAAAGAGCTTTCCAAAAGTGAGAGGTAAGCTCAGTACTTCTATCTAAAATGATAGACATTGAGACTCCATGAAACCTAACAAATTCTTTAATATAGAGATTAGCATAATCCTTAGTTGTATAGGAAGTATGAACTGGCAAGAACTGGGCTGATTTGGTCATTCTGTCTACAATAACACATATTGAGTCATCCTGACAACGTGAACGTGGCATCCCTATTGCAAATTCCATGTTCACCTCTTCCCACTTCCAAGTGAAAATGGTAAACTCCTGCATTATACCACTAGGCTTCTTGTTCTCAACTTTAACTAGATGAATATTAGGACACTTAGCTACAAATTATGCAATATCCCACTTCATACTAATCCACCAATAGATTTCCCCCAAATCATAGGACATCGTAGTGGCTCCTGGGTGAATAGAGTAATGCGCACCATGCGCTTTTGCAAGGATTCACTATGTCAAAACATCTACACATAGCACATAGATTCTACCCTAACATTGCAATACACCATCTCCCTCTTGGGAGAAAACCTCTACTTTCTGATCTCTAACTGACTCTTTTAACTTAACTAAACTTTGATCCCTATCCTGCTTCTCCTTTGTTTTGGTAACCAATGATGATTATGAACTATTCTTAACCCAAGAACTACCTTCAGCTAAATCCACCAATCGAATGTCTAATCTAGCAAGATGATGAACCTCCTGAACTAACTTCTTATTATTATTCTCAACATGAGTAACACTACCCATAGACAATCTACTAAGGGTGTATGCCACTACATTGGCCTTGCCCAGATGATACAACATACGCATATCATAATCTTTCAACAATTCTAACCACATTCTCTAATAAAGATTTAAATATTTCTGCGAGAACTCATAGTGCAAACTTTTATGATCAGTGAACACATCAATATGAACCCCATAAAGATAATGCCTTAAACTTTTCAAGGGAAATACAATAGTTGCTAACTCAAGATCATGGGAAGGGTAATTCTTTTCATAGGATTTAGGCTGTCTAGAGGCATAGGCTATGACCTTACCTTTTTGTAATAACAAACAATCTAGGCCAACTCTAGAAGCATCATAGTAAATAACAAACCCATCTAAACCAACTGGCAATGTCAAAACTAGGGCTGAGGTGAGTCGACTCTTCAACTCCTAAAAACTCTATTCACAAGAATCTTACCAATGAAACCTGACTTCCTTTTGAGTCAATTGAGACATAGGGGATGCAATACACAAAAACCTTTCAATAAACCGCCTGTAATAGCTAGCCAAACCCAATAAACTCTTGATATCTAATGAAGAGATGGGTCTGGGCCAATTTCTCACTACTTCAGTCTTTTAAGGGTCAATTCTAATGCCATTATTGGAAATAATATGGCCAAGGAAAGATACTGATCTTACCCAAAATCCATACTTACTATATTTGGCAAATAACTAATGGGCTCTAAGATTCTGCAATACAATTCTGAGATGGTCTACATGATCATTTTCATTACGGAAAGAGATAAGGATGTCATCAATAAAGGCTATGATGAACATGTCTAAGAGTAGCTTGAACACTCTATTCACCAAGTCCATGAAAGATGCTGGGCATTCATTAGTCTAAAAGATATGACTAGAAATTCAAAGTGACCATATCGAGTTTGGAAAGCTATTTTTGGAATGTCACATTCTCTGATTCTTAGCTGATAATAGTTGTATCTGAGGTCTATCATAGAGAAATAACTGGCACCCTGAATTTTGTCGAACAAGTCATCAATTTGAGGGAGTAGATACTTATTCTTGATTTTAACCTTGTTCAACTGATGGTAGTCAATACACATTCTAATAAAACCATCTTTCTTACACACGAAAAGGACTGAAGCACCCTATGAGGAAATACTGGGCCTAATGAATCTCTTATCTAGGAGATCTTTCAACTGTTCTTTCAAATCCCTAAGCTTAGATGGAGCCATTCTATAGGGAGAAATAGAGATAGTCTAGGTATCTAGAAGGAGATCTATTCCAAAGTCAATTATTCTTTTGGGCAGAATACCAGGAAGATCTCTAGGGAACAAATCTTGAAATTCCCTTACTACTAAAACTGACGCGAAATTAGGTGTCTCAAAACTAGAGTCTTTGACTTGAACAAGATGGCACATGCACCCGTTAGATATCATTTTTTTTCCTTAAACTATGAAATAATTTGACCCCTAAGCACTGAAGTACTACACTTTCATTCAATAAATGGTTCATTCAAAAATTGAAAATGAATGAATCTATTTCTATAGTCAACTTAAGCATAGAATGAGTGGATCTAATCAATGCTGAGAATGACATTGAAATCAGTCATCTCTAACTCCACAAGGTCCACTAAAGTGATTTTCTGACATACTATAACCAGGCAGTTTTTGTATACCCATCTGGCTATGATAGATTTACCCACTGTGCTAAAAACTTAGAAGGGCTTTGCTAATATTTCGAGATTGGCACCAAAATAAACAACTATATATAGGGTTACAAAAGAAAAAGAAGCTCCGGGGTTTAATAAAATATACAGATAAAGATAAAAGACCTTTAACGTATCCGTAACCATATCAAGATATCTTTCCTGATCATGAGGGAGTGGATTGCATACAATGTATTCTAACAATGACCATTGGTGGCACTGGAAGTGGTGCTCTACTGAGTTGGGCGACCTACTGGAGCTGATGACAGATTGGACTGGCCCTGCTAGCAAAATTCCCTTCCCCTCTTAGAAACTACTCGACACTCCCAGATCTATGGACTAGCTTAATTTACCCAAAACACACATCACTGCCAACTCTACACTCACCTTGATGATTTTTACCATATTTATGGCAAAGTGGGTTAGTGCAACCACTGTTTACACTGCCCTAGGACTTATAACCTGGCGCCCTATCCCAATTATCATTTATAAACTTTGGCATTGATGCACTACCTGAAGATGGAGATAAGGCTAAAAACATCTGACAGAACTGAGGATGATTACCACCCTCTGACCTCGATTGTTAAAAATTAAAGCTACTTGTTATGGCCCTCTTATTCTCCCTCTCTATCCCCTTAAGTTCTTGTTCCCCAATCTATTGAGCACGGACCATGATCCTAGAAATGTCAATTTCCTTAATCAACATAATATTATTACATTCCTTGAACACACTAACAGATATACCATACATGAACTTGCTCATTCTAGACCTATTATCAGCCACCACCAAAGAAGCATAACTCACCAACTGAGTTAACTTAAGTGAATAATCTTTAACCCTCATACTACCCTACTTCAGATTAATAAACTCCAGAACCTTAGCTTTCCTTAACTCCAAAGGGAATAATCTATCTAAAAAGGCTATGGAAAACTCCTCCCTCTTTACAGGCCCTTCATCTATTTCTATATCCTCCTTTCACTACTTATACCAGGTGTGAGCAACATCCTGACACTGGTAAGCAGCCAATTCTACACTTTATGAGATATGACACCCATGATATCAGTCACCTTCTAAACCATATAAACAAAATCCTATGAATCCTCATCAGACTAGGATCCCAATAACAAAGGAGGGTTTATTCGAGTAAAGTCCTAAATCCTAGCTGTAGTTGTATTAGTAATTGGGTTGGCTGGGGAAGCAACTTATTTTTGAAAAGCTACTGAGTGGGATAAAGTAGTGAATATGGCTCTGAACTCGGTGTGAGAGAAATTCTCATTCAGGGATCTTCTAAAACAGGCAGAGGTAAGGGCTGATTTCAATTTTTTCTTCTGTTATTCTTTCTGGGAGGTATTTTCTATAAATGGAAGGAAGAATGAATTAGAAAGAGAGTTTAACTAGAACTCATGCTCTTTTGCATGACATGAATACTGAAAAAAGTGAAACTTTTCAAAAAATATTTTATAGCCTCTTGCCTCAACGCAACTTTCAGACTCCCAAGGACATTGTAAAACCTGGCTCTGATACCAAGTTTTTGCAAAAGCCGAGGCTACCCCCTAGTCACGACAATGGTGCTTACGGCCATAAGTGTCCACAAGCTAACCCATAAGCTGGTACCTACTTAGAGCACTGAACAAAATGATTGAGTACAAATATGCAAAAATAAACTACTAATGCCATAAGGTTTTAAATACTAAAATAATAAAACGGAATCCACAAGTCTGAAATATATGTGAAAATATTAAAAATTTGACTAATAAGACTGACAAATTATCTGAAATATTTGAGAGCTGCTGAACTAACTGAAAAGAGAGTTGATGGACAGGCCCCAACTAACTCCAAACTGTCTAACTGAAATAAAATATGGAAAGATTGAAATAACATACAGGTCTTCAAAACATGAGGACTCGCCCTTGCTGCTACTGCTAACTAGTTGGACTATCTAAGTACAGTCGGGAAACTAAGCATCCAAACCTATGTTATTAAATATCATAGCGCAAAGAAAACATATGCGATCAGTACTTTGAATGTACTTGTATATGAGAATAGGTTAGGCTATAATACATGGGTTTATGCACATAAAGTAAAGACTAACTCGATAGTATGAGTTAACTGAATATAAATACGTGAAAAGATAAATCTAAGAATATCTGACCAAGAATATAACAAGTTCTAAAATAGTCTATAAACTACAATACTGAATCTGATAATTGATAAACTATATGCTACGATCAAGCAAAACTGAACTGTGAATATACTAAATATTATACTGAGATTGTGGGAGGTATTATCTAACCGACATACCCTAATATGAGCTAATTGGGGTCCAACCTGTAACCTCAGTTGGATGGATGTCAATACCATTCCATAGGTACTAATGCTAGTTATGTGTATCCACTAATCTGGTATACTTAAGACTAGGGTTTCAAGCCTAAACTGATGGGTGGCCTGGGAGGAAGTTATGCCTAAACTGATAGGTGACTCCTCAGAGAAATTCATGCCTATACTGATGGGTAACTCCTTATATCCTATGTTGGCTATGTAATTCTAGAATACATGGAATCCTACTAAAGACTCTGCTTAACTTACAGGAAACTATCATTGGTGCACTCGCTCGGTGCTAAATCCTACTCCCAATTGAACTGACATTGATTACTGAATTGTTCTAAGTTTAACTATTTATGATAACTGACTAAACTGGTAATGCTCATGATATATCTGAAATCATTCTGAATATACTGAGATTATATCTTAAATCATTCTAAATGTACTAAGACTATGTAACAGCTAAGTATCGAGTGTTCATAACTCTCCAACACTGAATGGAATTATTAATGAGGACATATATAGTTTTTTCAAAACCATAATAAGGGATCATTTTTTAATACCCAATCATTTAGACATTTCGTCTAAACTTGAAATTCATGGGCTTAAACATGGGAATGATTGAAGTATGTGGGAATTGTATAATCATAATACTTAAAACCATAAATTTGGGACTTAAAATGGAATTTTTCATCATTCAAACGTGTAAGGGCTACTTTCAACGAACAACACTTGTAAACATTATGTATAATTAAAACTCATAAAAGTTTTATGAAGATAACTCATTGTAAATATGTAAATTCATGATTTAAACCTTAAAAATAAATTCTTGGAATCCATGGATGAAAAAGGCCCATGTATGAACATCACACATAGGATAACACTTAAGCCTTAAAGGAAAAACACACTCTTGAAAGATTTCTTGAAATTTATTGGATTGGGAAACTTGAATCTTTCATTTTCTTAAAGAGAAAAGGATGAATTTGATGAACTAAAGAGATAGTTAGGGTTTATTTTAGAAAGAAATTGGGGAAATTGAACATATAATTCCCTATGATGATTTAAGTTGTGTTTTTATGAACTAGGCTGAGGGGAAAAGATGCAACTGCCCCTCAAGAATTTAAATTCGCAAATAGAATGCTCATTAATAACATACCGCAACATGACAAGGCCCTCATCATCATATGTTGCGTGACATAATGCAATTGTGTTGAGTTGATGGAATCGAAATTCAAACATGACCTATTCCTCGTTCGAAAAATCTAAAACTTCCTCAAGATATGCCCCTTACACCCCTGAACATAAATTAACTCAAAAACATATGTCTCAAGGTTAGAAAGGCCAGTTTAAAAATTCTCGAAGTTAAGAGGACAAAAATAAGACTAAGTCCCCAACACTTAGTGAAATTTTCAAGTTCTAAGCCTCTTATGCAAGCACTATGACCAAAACTGAGCTAAGAAAAGTATGAGGTATTCTAAGCTCCCCCCTGCTGAAACTGTCCCAGTGCATAAAGCCGCACAATCAGGGAAGGAAACCTAGGATAACTACTACATCCCCCAAAATATATAGTGTGACATCATGCACACGGTCTCTAGGACAAAACCTCATATCGACAAATATTAGTTTCCAGTTTAGATCCCCCCGGGACCTCTACCTTCTATGGATTTGCTACATATCCCTCCTTTAAGCCCAATTAAAGCTATTTTACATCCAAACCACTATTTCATTATGATTAACCAAGCTATTAGTAGTGGTATCATCACACCAACAATAACTTGCAAGTATTGTCCTTAACCAATCCTTACGGGATTCACATATACCCCATATGATTTCTAATTAACCAAAAACATGGCCACCAAGGCCTTTTCAATCCATTCAAAACCATTTAAACGTTTTACATCATTTAGGGTTCCATTACCAAGTTTTAACCATGCATAAGTTCCATTGAAAAAACAATATTATAGTTAAAACATTGTTATAGGCATTTTATCAAACATATTAGGGGCATAGTATTTCCAAAACCAAAGTCTATTGAAAAAGAACCATTCCCTTGAAAACAATTATCCAAAACTACCATTAATGCATATAAAATCATAATTAAAACATCAGAAAACCTCATCCAAGCATTTATAACCAAAATCCCCAAATCATACTGGAAAAAACCAAAATACATATGACTTTAAATCATGAAAACATTTTATACAAAAATGCCTTTAGTTGGAAATAACAATGAGAAAAGAGGACATGTCTTAAAAAATATAATGATGGAGGGAAATCTCCAAGACAATCCCTAATTTACTCCCTAAGATGAAACCCTGGCTACCTTTGCCCAAGAACTTTACAGAGGATTTAACAGTGTTTTCCAAGTATTTAAGAACAGAATAATAGGGAAAATAACCTTCCAAGAGAAATATAAGTCATGGGACCTTATTAGGATATGTGGGTAAATATCCAAATTGCCCTCACTTAAACTGCATTAAATTACCGTCATACAACTAACCCTTATGAGTTGTACCCATCTTGTACGTATGGTACCTACTTCTCGTACCCTAGGCTTTCCCTCCTTGGACCTTACACTATCCAAGGTATGAGATACCTAAAACCAAGTCGTATTCATGTGTATTACTAGTACCCATTAATTATACCCCTGGCAGGATAGAATCTAGGAGGTTTGAACACTGACCACCGTACGAGTCCAAGGTATGACTTGTACCCTAGCTTACTATACATGGTGAGCCACTCATATTAAAATAAGACTTAAGCTACAAAGTCTAAGGTTAGGTAAAGGAACCAAACGATCTGTATCCACCAGTATGACTCGTACCACCAAGTCATACCCATTCCAGTAACCAAAATCCATTCCACAAACCAACACTAGTCAGCATATGACTGGACCATACCACCCATACCTAAATGTATAACTCATTTCCCTAAGTTGTATCTTTCCCAAAAACAAAAAATTATGGAAACTTTCTAAGGTACAGAAACAACGGTGTTTCAGTCTCCCCCAATAGGATTATTCATCCCCGATTCACAAACAAGGTAGGGGTAATCTGGCGCACGAGTCATTTACATTATCAAATATATTTCTAATCTTTAACAAGGTTTTAAAACAAAGAGGCAAAGATATTAATCCTTCATTTAACAAACTCAATAAGTAAAGATATGTTGAAGACATATACCTTCCGTATGAATCCCAGGAGGAGAAAAATATGCGGATACTTAGACTTTATGTCCTCCTCCGCTTCCCATGTAGCTTCTTCCACCTTATGGTCCTCCATATAACCTTAACCAAAGCCACATCCTTGGTTCGTAACTGATGAACCTATCTATCCAAAATCTAAATAGGGACTTTTTCATAAAACAAAAAGTCTGAGATACCCAACCCCTCTAAAGGAACAATCTAAGAAGGATCACTAAGATACTTTCTCAACATGGAGACATGAAATACCAGATGAATGGAGTTTAAACTAAAAGGAAACTCCAATTGATAAAACAACATTTCCAACCCTACACAAAACCACATAAGGACTAATTTATTGGGGATTGAGCTTTCCCTTTTTTCTAAACCGCATTACTTCCTTCATGGTATATACCTTGAGGAACATTTTATCTCCAACCTCAAACTCTAAGTCTCTACACCTTACATCTGTATAGGACTTTTGGAGATAATGGGCAGCCTTAAGCCTATCCCAAATCACCTTCACCTTCTCTATAGCTTGATATACCAAATAAGAACCAAATATATCTGCCTCACCAAGTGAGAACCAAGCAATAGGAGATCTTATGTAGGTGTATTTATGCATTCTAATGTCACCATTCTAGCCTTTTTAGCCTTGTTTTGAGGATGATTCTATACTATATTGGTAGATATTGATATAAATATGTAAAAAAGTGTTAAATCATGTGTTCATAAGGTTCTAAGTGAATTCCAAATATTTTTTTACCTAAAAGTTTCATTAGAGTTCAACCCAGAAAACTAGCATAACTAGCTTGAGCTAGGTGATTATTTAGTTGATTTTGGTGGATTCTATTGTGTTTAAGGTGTTCCAAATGGTTTTAATGGGTTATTATGATTCTAATAACTTTTTGGGAGTGATAAAAGTTTAATTTGAATGATTGTACAGCTAGAACAATAAGTAAAAGATTAACGCAAACTAGCTTAGCTTAGCTCTTGTTTTGATCCATCGTTATGGATGTAGTGTTGTGTTTTTCATTTAATTAATGTAGTGTGATGATGTAGGATGCTTTTGGAGCTGAATATTATGATATTTTAATGTTAAAGATGCGTGGAAATCATGGGAATGATGCCACAAGACAAGGGATGAAAGGAGGATGAACCAACACTTAACCAAAATTTGGAGGACAAATTCCAGTAGCATAATGCGTTTAGCATTTATCACATGCTCTAGTACTATGTAGTAGAGGGTACGATGCACTCCTCATTTCATATTGATACAGTGTGTGATGCATGGTACACTCCACACCTAGGTGTTTTAAGCTAATTCAACTCCTAAATGGACTTAGCTTACCCGTATGCTATATATATATGTTGTATCACATTTTTACATACTTTTGGATGTCTTGGACTAGTTTTAGGGCTTCTCAAAACTTATTTTAGGGTTTTTATCTCTTTACTTTAGTTTCTTTCATGGTTTGTAATATCAATCCAAAGGATCGGATGATGAATATTTCCATTAAAGGCTAAAACTCCTTTCAGGGGGTAAGGCCAAGATCATGACTACTTTCATTTTGAATTGATTTCATTTAAGTTGCTTATCATTATTTGTTATTTATTTATTCTTTTTATAACTATTTTAAGGATTCCCGACCCTTAGAATACATTAATTGCAAACCTTATAAAGTTGAGAGGGGGAATAGAGCGATAGAACATGGGAATAAATAGAGTATGGTTTATGTTTCTTTATGAAATAAGGAATTCAAATTAGTATCTAGGATAGGGATGTACTTAGATGCCTTACTTGATTCATATGTAGGATGATATTTGTTAAAAACTTAAGTGAACTATTACATCTCTGCTCAACGATGTAGTTGTAAGGTTTAACTTAGGAAAAGGATTAGATGTTGGGAAACCATAATCATGCGATTAACCCTACAAATGAATAACCAAGATAAGTAATCTGGGGAATGAAGTTCAATAATGTAATATGATTATTTATAATCCTTAACCAGGGTCTTCTATCCATAGATTGTCCTAAGTCATTAATTTTCTGCATTAGTTTAGTTTAGTTTTAATTTATAATTCTAAAACTCTATTTTCTACTCTCCTCAATTGATTAAAATAGAATTGGATAGGTGGCGAATGAAAGTCCCTGATAGATCGATACTTGGGCTTCCTTGAAGCCACTTTACTACTTAATAAGACCCTATACACTTGCATATACGCTTGGGCGCTGTCAAGTTTTTGATGCCATTGTCGGGGACTTGTAATTAGGAAACTATCTGATTTTTAGTTTTTCAATATTGAATTGTAAATAGTTTTTGTTTAGTTTATTTTGATTTTCTTTTATTTCTCTTTTTATCACACTTCTTGATATGTTAGGCTAGGATAGATAGTTTTCGAGTGATGATGATTCTTATTACTTTTGTGGGTGACCATATCAAGCGTCTTTTTATCCTGATTTTGATGGAAGTGCATGGACAGGACCTTCATAATATGATGCAGATACTGTTCTATCGGTTGATCAAACTAAAACTTGGTGTTTGGTTTGTGGCAACAGTGGTCATACTGTAGCTATGTGTACTATCAATCCTGATTACGAATTATTTGTGGGCTAGACAGAAAGGCAAAATTATATAAACAACTATAATCAAACGGTGCAGAATCAGCCACAAATTTAGTCATGGAATAACCAGCAGCAGCAGTTTCAATAAGCCCAACTAAATTAGTCAACTAGCAATTTAGAAGAGGTGATGATACAAATTTTAGTGTCTCAAGTACAGATGTTAGCAGATATGAAGAACTATCAGGAGGTGGTAAAGAAACGGGTAATAAGCTAGAGGTGGATGCATAATTGACTCCCCAACAGGTTGTAGACAAAGTTGATAGTAATTTATTGAAGTCTGAATACTCAGAAACTAAAATTGTTGAACAGGTTGAGGAGATACCACTGCCACCATGTCCACAAATGCTAAGCATAGAAAAATATGAGGAGGATATTAGTCAATTTATAGAGCAAACACAAGAATCGCAACCACTTGATTGTCATCTTTCTTTTAAGACTAAAATTGAGAAGGTGAATAAAAGTGAGGGTGTTAAGGATAGTGTAAATTTAGAAGTAGGATTTGTTGAGCCTCACTCAAAGGACTTTTCTACATTATGTTTAGTTGATATATTGTCTGTGGAATCATTTAAATTAGTAGAAGAGTGTGAAGATGAGGAACAAAAATTCTATATTCTTAATTTTGCACCAGACAAATAATATAAAAACACATCTCACCTTAAGGCCGAGTAGATTACCATGCACATTCCATTACTCGGTTCCTTAATTTTTATACCACCTCCCTATGATCGGGGCAAAAATATAGATGCTAAGTTGGGGTGAAAGTCATATCCTCAAGGTAGAGAAAAAAGTTGATATGGGTCGTGCTGCGACACTAAATTAGGTGCTTCTTGGGAGGCAACCCAAGCTAAGGTATGTTTTTTTTTATTTTTAGTTTTTATTTCATGTAGTTTTTGTTTTTGGTTGAGTCACAGGCTAACTGAAAGTTTGAGTACCATAAACTTGAGCTTGGAGCATGGCAAAGAATGAGTGTGGGGTCCCATATATCTCATTTACTTATAAAGATGATACTAGCTAGGCCTGGAGGCCTCAGGGAGTATTTCTATCTCTTACCTTTAAATTCATTTTGGGGATAAAGTAGATTTTTGAGTGTGGGGTGGGTAAATTCCCCTAATTTTGGCTCAATTTAAAAAAAATAGTGAGATATTTGAGTTGATACTATTTTTAATTGCATGGTGCAAGTGTTTTGTTTGGTAAAAGCATGTTGATTGTGTGAATTACTATTTTTGAGACTCCTAGGCTCATGTTTATGACTCTTATACTTGTTGGCATAAATTTGATTTTATGCTATTGTTTGGTTGGGAGTCTATGATGATCCTATATGAGTTAAGCATGTGCCATATGTGATGTGAGATTTTGTATATTCCTTGTTGCATATGATGTCTAGAACTTTCCCGGTGTGTATGTGAAATAAAATTAAGAATGTGGGTTTAGGGGATGATATAGGCATTTCTTTGATAGCCTTAGTTTATTCCTTGTATTTGTCCTACCCTTGTACATTATCCTAGTTAACCCTCATTGAGCCTTTAGCTTTTTCATTGGCAACCTCATAAGTAGCCTAACCCCCTTTTTTGATAGACCATAATTTGATCCAAAAAGCTCCTAGGTGGTTTAATGGAAAATTAAATTAGTAAGGAGTTTGAGAATTGAAGAGGAAAAAGGTGAAATTGATGCCCCAAGGTAATGGTTATTGGTGTATAATTGATGTGTGGTGGATGGTTGTGATATAATTTATGCTAAGAATATTTCCATGGTTGTGAAAAAAAAAATTAATTCTTGTGGTAGTAAACTATGTTTCCAAAAAGTGTTTGTGAAAGTGCTTAAAAGAGATGGGGCAAAAACAAAAGGTACGGATGAATGAATAAGTGTAACTTGGTTGTTCGAGAGTATTTTAAATGTATAATGTAGTATATTAAAGCGCTTAGAGAGGTTAGTCACTATTCCCAAATAGTTTTTACCCATCCCTTAGCCTACATTATAACCCGAAAAAGTCCTAATTGATCCTAAGGTTTACATTCGACTATTAGTGGAGCATTAAACTAAGGTCAAGCCTATGGTTCATTATGTGTAACTTGTGAATTCCATATGAGAGTGAGTGTAATTTGATTCTTGTACCCATCATATTATGAATTGCATTATTATGAGTGATTATGGGCAACTCTTTTGTTGTGAGGACACATGTTTGATGAATGTGGGTGATTTGTATGATGTCCTTGATTGAGAAATATGCATGAGTTTACCACTAGGTGAGTCAATTCTTGAGGTTAGGATGTTTTGGAGAAGTGTTCATGATCTTTCAATTGTGTAAAATAACATTCTTAGTGTAGTAACTTGCATTCAATGTGGTCATTGTAGTTCTATCTTGAGTGCCTTGCATTTATTAGAAGTTTAGAGTTTCCTTAGTTGATGATGATTATAGTTAAGAGTTGTTCGAGGTTTTAAGTGTGGGGTGGTGATGTTGGGTGTATTTATGTATTCTAACGTCACCATTTTAGCCTTTTTATCCTTGTTTTGAAGATGATTCTATACTATATTGTTAGATAAATATAAGGTTCTAAGCGAATTCCAAACAAGTTTTTACTTAAAAGTTTCATTTAGAGTTCAACCCGGAAAACTAGCATTACTAGCTTGAGCTAGGTGATTGTTTAGTTGATTCCGGTGGATTCTATTGTGTTTAAGGTGATCCAAATGGTTTTCATAGGTTATTATGAGTGGAATAACTTGTTGGGAGTGATAAAAGCTCAATTTGAATAAGTGTACAGCTGGAACAATAAGTGAAAGATCAATACGAACTAGCTTAGCTCTTGTTTTGATTTGTCGTTATGGATGTAGTGGTGTTTTTCTCTTAATTCGTGTGGTGTAATGATTAAGGATTATTTTGGATCTGAATATGATAATATTTTAAGGTTAAATAGGCAGGGAAATCATGGGAAAGACTCCATAAGACAAGGAATGAAAGGAGGAAGAACAAACACTTAACCAAAATTCAGAGGACAAATTCCAGTAGCATCATGCATTTAGCATGCATTGCATGATCTAGTCCTATGCAGTAGAGGGTGTGATGCATGCCCCATTACATAGGAATGGAGGGTTCAATGCATGTTCCACTCCACACCTGGGAGTTTCAAGCTAATTCGACTCCTAAACAAACTAGGCTTACCCTTATGCTATATATACATGTTTTATCACATCTTTACATACTTTTGGACGTCTTGAACTAGTTTTGGGGATGTTCAACACTTATTTTAGGGTTTATATCTCTTTACTTTATTTTCTTTCATGGTTTTTATCATCAATCCAAGGGATTGGATGATGAATATTTCCATTAAAGACTAAATCTCCTTTTGCGGGGTTAAGGCCAAGTTCATGACTACTTTCTTTTTGAATTGATTTCGTTTAAGTTGTTTATTATTTTTGGTTGTTTTTTTATTATTTTTATAACTATTTTAAGGATTTTTGACCCTTGAATACATTAATTATCAACCTTGTGAACTCGAGAGAGGAAATAAGGCGATAGAACATGGGAATAAACAGAGTATGGTTTGTCTTACTTTATGAAATAAGGAATTCAAATTAGTATCTAGGACAGAGATGTACTTAGATGCCTTACTTGATTCATATGTAGGATGATATTTGTTAAGAACTTAAGTGAACTATTACATCCCCACTCAATGATGTAGTTGTAAGATTTAACTTAGGTAAAGTATTAGAGGTTGGGAAACCATAATCATGCAATTAACTCTACGAACCAATAACCACAATAAACAATCTAACGAATGAAGTTCAACAACGTAATCTGATTGTTCGTAAGCCTTAACCCTGGGCTTCCATCCATAGATTTTCCTAAGTCATTACTTTTCTACATTAGTTTAGTTTTAATTTACAATTCTAAAACTATATTTTCTACTCTCCTCAATTGGTTAAACTAGAATTGGATAGGCAGCGAAGGCAAGTCCCTGAGAGATCGATACTTGGGATTCCTTGAAGCCACTTTACTACTTGATAAGACAACGTATACTTGCAAGTGCCCTTAGTCATTGTAAAGATCCACACCTTCTACCATACAATGCCTCAAAAGCGACCATACTAATACTAGAATGATAGCTGTTGTTGGAAGGAAAATCTACCAAAGGTAGATGCTTAACCCTAATGCCACCATAATCAACCATACATTCCCAAAGCATATCCTCCAATGTATGAATAGTTCATTCTTCTTTCCCATCCATCTGAGGATGAAAAGAAGTACTCAGACTCACCTTAGTACCCAATTCCTTCTAAAACAACTTCTAGAAATAAGATAAAAACTGCGTACCATGATCAGAGATAGTTGAAACTGGTACCCCATGTAGCTTCACAATCTTCTGAAGATATAACTTCACATAATCCTCTGTCGAAAAAGTAGTCCTCACTTTCAAGAAGTTAGAATACTTTATCATCCTATCCATGATGAACCAATCAAATCATATTAATTCCGAGATCGAGGAAGACCGGTAATGAAATCCATATTGATTACCACTCATTTATATTTGAGTAAAACAATCTTTTGATACAACCCACCAGGTCTCATATGCTCGACTTTAACTTGTTGACACACTAAGCACTTGGCCATAAAATCAACCACATCACTTTTCATGATATTCCACCAACATATCTCCTTGAGATCATGATATACCTTTGTCGAGCTAGGATGTACATCATAGAATAATTCATGCACCTCAACAATGATTCTTTGATGCAAACCATTGACATCAGGAATGCCAAACCTTCCTTGGTACCGTAAAGTATCGTCGCCACTAATCACAAACAACATTACCTTCTGCATACCCACATTACTCTTGATTTTCATCAAGATAGGATCTAGCACTTTTTTCTCCTTAATCTCTGCACCAAGAGACGACTGAACCACTTTCTATACAATCACCCCACCATCAGCGGTGAATATCTTTTACTAATTCTCGCTTTCCTTCCTCCACATGAGCCAAAATCCCTATGGATAACCTACTAAGAGCATCAACAAGCACGTTATCCATACCTAGATGATAGCAAAGACTCATGTCATAGTCTTTGAGAAGCTCTAACTATCTCCTTTGCCTAAGATTTAACTTCTTCTGAGTGAATATATATTGTAAACTCTTATGATTGGAAAAGATATCTATGTGCACTCCATATAGGTAATGTCACCATATTTTCAAAGAAAAAATCACTGCCACCAGCTCCGAATCATAAGTAGGATAATTTCTCTCATGCACCTTCAACTGCCAAGAAGCATAGGCAATTACCTTACCATGCTACATCAAGACATAATAAGTCCCACCCTTGATTCATCACTATAGACAACAAAACCCTCACTTTCCTCAAACAATGTCAAGACTAGAGCTGAAGTTAGCTTATCTTTCAACTTCTCAAAACTACCCTCACAAGTATATAACCAAGAAAACTTCACCTTTTTTCTGAGTCAACTTAGTCAAAGGACAAGATATCATCGAAAAGCTCTCTACAAACCGTTGATAATATTCATCCAAACCCAAGAAGCTTCAAATATCAGTTAGAGTCATAGGTCTAGGCCCCCTTCTAACCATAACCACCTTTTATGGATCCACCATGATCCCCTTACTAGAAATAATCTGAACAAGAAAAGTCACAGCGTTCAACAAAAACTAACACTTAGTGAACTTGGCATACAACTAATGTTCCTTCAAGGTCTGCAATACCAAACAGAGGTGAATAGCATGATCCATCTCACTTTTGGAATAAACCAGAATGGTATCAAAAAACAAAATGACAAAGAGATCCAAGAACTATATGATAACCCTATTCATTAAGTCCATAAATGTGCCAGGGCATTAGTCAAACCAAATTACATCACTAAGAATTCAAAGTGCCCATACCAAGTATGAAAATCCGTCTTAGGGATATCCTCCTACCTAATCTAAAACTGATGATACCCATACCAAAGATCTATCTTAGAAAAAAACTTGGCACCTTGAAACTAATTAAACAAGTCATCTATCGTTGGAAAAGGATACTTGTTCTTAATCGCTACCCTATTCTACTATTGATAGTCAATGCATATCCAAAAAAAACCATCCTTCTTCCACACAAGCAACACCGGCTCACCACTGGCTCACTCCGACGAATAAACCCCTTATCCAGAAGATCCTTAAGTTTCTCCTTGAGTTTCCTCAACTCAACTAGAGCCATTCTATAAGGAGGAATAGATATTAGATGAGTGTACAGAACCAAATCAATACCAAACTCTATTTTCTTTTTCGAAGGAATACATGGAAGATCATCCAGAAAGACCTCAGGAAACTCATTTACCAATGAAATTAACTTTATAGAAGAACCTTCCAAGTTAGAGTCTTTAACCCATACCAAGTAATAAAGACAACCTTTAGAGATTAACCTTTGAGATCTAAGATACAAAATAAACCTCCCCCTAGGAGCCAGGGAACCACCCTTCCACTCTATAAATGATTCACCTGGGAACCTATAAAATAACTTTATGGGGCCAAAAATCCAAGGACGGGCAACAAGAGTGTATCCAATCCATCCCCCGAATAACATCAAAACCCAATATATCAAGCTCAAAAAAAACTACCAAAGTTTGCCTACCACCAATAGATACCACACCCCCTATAGGATTTCTCATCAATAATCAAGTCACCTACTGGGGTAGAAATAGAAAAAGGATCCAAAACAACCTCAGAATTAAAACCAATACAAATAGCCACATATAGGATCACATAAGAAAGAGTTTTCCCTAGATCAAGTAGACAATATATGTCATAAGAAAAGAGTTGCAACATACCAGTAATAACATCAGGTGATGCCTTATATTCCTACAGAGATGAAAGAGCATACAACCTATTCTGGCCAATGCTGGTACCAAAAGTAGGAGTAGACCTATTCCATCCAGTACCGGTACTAGAAGTAAGAGCAGACACCAAAGCTACACAACTAGGCATAAGAGTAAAAGATGAAGCAAGTGGAGCTTTGACTACTCCCTAAGCACCCTTACCAATCGAACAGTTCTTGAGCATATGTCCTGGATGGCCATATTTAAAGAACCTATCTCTTTCTTTGTCATAAAAACCCTAATAAAGATGACTATAGAACTCGCAAAGAGGCCATAAAAAAACCAACTGACCCCACTTACCTAAGATTAGGCACCTTATGCCCAGAATTTATCACAATCTTTCTGATGCCTATCACCCGACTACCTTAGGTAAGGAGCAATATCAGAATACAAGGAACTAGAACTCCCCAACTTCTTCTTCAGCCATTTGCCTCCATCCTAACCACCTTGGAACTAACAACCTCTCTAATCTGAAAATAAGTTCCTCTTACCCTACCTATCTCCAAACTATGCATGTTTTCTTTTATTATCCTCCACCCACTGCATATGGACAACTAACCTTGAAATTTCCATATCTTTGATTAGTAAAGTAATATTGATTTCCAAGATAAAATATCGAGGTAGCCCAAAAATAAACTTTATTATTCTCACTTTTATATCTGCCATAAAATCAGGAGCATACCTTGAAGCTAAAGAAATTTCAAGGCATATTCCTTGATAAACATTCTTCCTTGCTTAAGATTTACAAACTCCTCTATCTTTGCTTCCCTCAGCTCTTGAGTAAAGAAACAATCCAGAAAATCACTATAAAAACTATCCCATAAGGACATATCTAAAACACCCAAGATCCTATCCTTGTAAAACTTTTGGTTTTGTGCATGTTTTCCAAGATATAATTGGACATGCCACTCATACCCCTGGGATATGGGTCGTATCCACTCTCTCATTCCTTTTCGTACCTTGAGAAGCCTAGAAGGGTGGAATTTTGTCCCCTATACAAGTGACCCCGCCTCAATCGTACCCTATGTATATGAGTCATTCCTAGGTAAGTCATAGAGAGTAAGGTCTTATCTTTTAGTTGAGTGTTTTTGTTTTGAGAGGAGCATACGAGTTAGGGGTGAGTCATACTATTTGGATTTGACTCAAGGGTTTATGGTCGTACCCTAAATAGTGTATGTGACCTAGGGAAAGCCTAGGTTATAATTTAGGGTACCACTCATACCCTAGGGTATGGTTCTCTTAGTGAGTTATATGGTGAGTCGTACCCCTGGATGGGCCCATTTTCTAGCTTTTAACTAAAGGCCTTGTAGTTATTTTCTACACCCTAAACCCTAAGTTCCTTCACTGTATAAGTGTATATGGCCTCCTTAAACACATTTTGTATGGATCTATCATCCTAAACTCCCTTTCAAACACTCTCAAAGTTTCTTAAAATAAGATTTGAGGCTAGAATTTTAAGGGTGCTCATCTAAAAGACAAAGAGGAGTCAAGTTATTGGTGGATCATCTTGTTTAAGGCATGTAACCCTTCCCCTTGTTAAATAACTCTAAACCCATATATTTTACTCTTGTATTAGAAATTGTACATGGTGATTTGAAATCAAATGAAAAGGGTTTGTAGCCTAATAATGAATAATGTTGTTTCTTGCTTAGACTTGATTTATACCTATTATTGATGATGAATTACATATATGGGTACTTGTTTTATATGGTAACATAAGGGTCTTGAGTAACCCTCATCTTGATGATTTCTACCATAAAAATTGCCTTGTTAGAAGGTATGCACATAAGGTGTTTGTGAAACTATCTAAGTGAATTGTCTAGTAATATGTTGGTGATGTTTTGAATTTAGGCAATGTCCCAATAAGCATGAATGATTGATAAATAATATCATGAAGGTATTGTGAGCCATGTATTGTATAATTGATAACCTTGTTTGTAGATGGCTAATAAGGGATTAAAGTTGCTAATCAACAAACTAAATTTGAATAGTATGTTGAACTAAAATATGGTGAGAATATGCTATAAGCTTTCTAATGAAATATTAATAGATGTGTAGGTCTTGATGGCCATAAATTGAATTGAATGATGAATTGAACTAAGGCATTTAGCCAATTAAAGTGATTAGTGGTTAAATCATTGGGTAAAGGCAAACTATGTAGCTATGGTATTGGTGTAGTGTCTATGAATGATGTAAGTTGTTGTTAATGAATGCAAATTCTTGGTAAATGGTTGCTAGAGGCCTATTGGCCATGCAAAGAGTAAGGGGATGTCCTTGATAGTTGGTTTGATAAATGGGACATGGTGCCTAAAATATGAACTCAAATTATATTTGAATGAAAGGTGTGTGTAAGAATAGCAATGAGTAATGATTGTTTTGTAGAGGTCATGATGACCAGAAATAAAATTGCATAGTATTGTAAGCTAAGGCCTTGGGAATATCTATATGATTAATGACTAATTGGATCGGCAAAGTCCATGTGGTTGTGTATGGGGTTGATATGTAGCCTTGGTGGCTAGATATACCTAAATAGGTTCAAGCCCTTAAATGCTAAAATGAATTAAATGGATGTTAATGATTGAACTAATGGATTAAGAGTTCAAATATCGACTAATGATGGTAATAAGATGACCTATGGTTAAAGTTCCTCATCTAATGACGTGGTTAAATTCTCTCATCTAAGAACTTGTGGTTAAAGTCCCTTGTCTAATTACTTTTGGTTGGAGTCCCTTGCTTAAAGAGATCTCTTGAGGTTAAAATACCTTACATTATGAATTGGCATGTGATTAGAGTTCCATGCCCAATTGAGTATGGAAGCATGCGATTAGAGTTCCATGCCCAATTGAGTGTGGGAGTATGTAATTAGAGTTCCATGTTTGATTTAATATGGGAGCATGTGATTAGAGTCGTATTCCTAATTGAATATGGGAGCATGTGATTAGAGTTCCATGTCTTATTAAATGTGTAAGCATATGATCGAGTCCCATGCCTAATAAATTGATTAAATTGGTTAAATCGGTTGAGTAGGTTAGAGGTTTGGATCCTCTTGACTAATGTATCAAAGAAGTTCAAGGTTATAAAATTAGTAAGGTGGAATATTGAAAGTTCTTCACTCCATGTCTCATGAATGAATGATTTGAGAATGCATGTTAGAGCTCGTTCTATGGTTTGGCATATTGTGTAAATATATGTACATGTATCTTTATCTATACCTCTATACTTGTGTAAATATGATTGCATATGATGATTTGACTTCACTAAACAAGTGAACCATTTTATCGTTATCCTTAAGTTACATGCTATCACTCCAACCATAAAAAGTCTCTAGATGCTATGTCCCTACGCGATATAGGAGCTGGAGCATCTTCTTCTTCAACATAGTGATCGAGTGTTTCAGCTGTTCGGGAATTAACCTTGAAGTGGTGAGATTCCATACTCTAGAAGACCTACCTTTCATAGTATCTTTATCCTATGTCATAGATTTGTATAGGTTTCGTACTTGGCTATTATCGGGGGCATATCCCAATATGTTATTGACTGAGTTTGATAGAGGTTTTACGGATGACTGTGGATTGGCTAGACAGTTGGCCTTAATAAAATGTTCGATATTGTCTAAGTATTTATTATTAGCCTTATATTTATGTTATCTTATTATAAGGTCGGGATTTACCCGACCTTGTGGTTGTTGTGATGACTATTAGGTTAGGTTATCGGGGCAACCTCTGGTTTATGTAGGCTTGAGGTGCCCATATGATATGGCCCAATTTTAGGGTATGTCAAATTGTTATCTGAGCCTAGGTTCATGTTCAGTTGGGATTCCATAAAGCCGTGTCAAGTAGGGTCTCTTTTATAGGTATGTAGTGCCCATATATATAAGAGAGGGGCTATGAGACATTTAGGAATATTTCCCTTTCTTGTATTTCAATCTTAATCTATATAGAGTCTAAGATCTTAGATTCCCTTGACTTCTGCTTGCTTATCTTTCAGATCATGTATCCAAGGAGATTTGACATCAAAGCAAGCTCTTCTATCCCAACTGAGGGCATATTGACAAATCTCATCCAACTTCTAGGATTCAGACTTGTTCAAGGGTCGTGACATCTAATTTTCGTTATGGGTTTCAACTTTTTTCCACTAACCCTACTATTGGGGCTGACATGTCTCCTTAGTCGCCTCAAAATGCTAAGTTCTATCACTTCTTTGCTCGGTTGGCTTAGATTGGTGGAAAGTGGTCCAAGAGGAGGTATTGGGTGGGTCCTAGCCTCTATTCCACAACTAGTTCTCCCTATCCAAACCCATTGGGAGGTGGGCATTTTTTGATTGATAATGCTCATATGGCATAAGGTTCCTAACATCAGGATAGTAAGGTCTAATCTGCATTCACCTATTCTTCTTGTTGATTTTATGATCAATCACACCATGGTTATTGCAAGAAAGGATGGAATTAGTGTTTCAAATGTTTTCAATCAGGTCACATGCAATGGGAGGGTCCTATAATGACCTTCATGTGGGCAGAAAGGATGTCGATCACAACTTGCCACTTCTAGCTTTGACATTTATTGAGTCCATCTCAATGCTCTTACTATCTCTCGGGAACTCGAGGCATCTTCTAATGCTGACATGAGTATGTTGATACTTTTCTATCATGATGAGTATTATTTGTATAACCTAGGGTCTACTTTTTTTAATTTAACACGTATGTGCCTATGCATTTTTATTTTGTTCCTAAGAGTTCGTTGGTTCCTTTTCTATTTCTACCCTGGTAAGAGGCTCTGTGGTTGATAAAAGGGTATATAGGAGGTGTGTAGTATCTGTTGGTGGTGGAAAGACTCTCTTAAGGTTATTAAAGTTGGATGTGATTGATGTTGATGTCATTCTGGGGGTTGGATTAGCTGCATTTGTGTTATGATTTCTTAGGTTATCTAACCCACATGGTCATGTTTAAATTCCCTAATGAGCCGATGATTGTAAGGGAAAGTGACTCTTTGGTGCCTAGGGGAGATTTGATACTTATCTTGAGGCCCAAAAGTTGATTTCAAGGGGGTGCTCACATGTTATTTGTGCACAAGAAGGATGTTTCCCTTTGTACATGCAATTATTATTGCTAGTTAAACTAAGTGATCTTAATGAATAAGTGTTCTCTCCATAGAGTGGATGATTTATTAATCAACTTTAGGGTGCAAAGTGTTTCTCTAAAAATTAATCTTAGGTTAAGTTATCATCAGCTTTAAAATTAGGCATGCGGATATCCCTAAGACTACCTTTAGAACCTGGTATGATCACTATGAGTTTTTCATGTCTTTTGGGTTGACAAATACCCCAGCAGAATTCATGGATTGATGAATAGCTCTTTCATCCGTTCTTGGATATATTTTTCATTGTCTTTATTGATGATATCTTAGTCTATTCTGAAAGTGAGGCATATCATGTAGATCACCTCTGTGTAGTGTTTTAAACTTTGAAGGATCATCGTTTGTATGTGATGTTCCCCAAGTGTGTGTTTTTGTTGATAGCCATAGCTTTTCTTGGTCCTACTTACTATCTCTAGTAGAGGGATCATGGTAGATCCCTAAAAGGTATGGGATGGTATGTCTTGTGATGCGCAGTGCTAAGGACTCTTTCATTGATATTTCGTGTCGGGTTGGGTCTCAATTGTGACCAAGGTGGTTGCTATGAAGCACTTTGTACCTATGGTGTCATGTCTATGCTGAGGGTATTGACTTGAGTGACGTGAGTGATTCTTGTGCCTTAGCTCCTCCGTGACCCTTCTTCGGTTGAATAGTGGCTCGAGGAGCATGGTGATGTTTTGAAATGGAAAATGTAGAAGTCCCAAAGTGGGGGATATTTTAGGATGCCTTTTTAAGGCATTGTATGGTAAGAGATGTCGTCCTCTTATTTGATGTTATGAGTTGGTAAGGGTAAGTTGCTTGACCCCAATTTGGTTCACCAAGCCTTAGAAAAAAGTGAAGGTGATTCGTGAGAGGTTGAAAACTGCTCAGTTGCCAAAAGTCCTATGTAGATGTATGGTGTAGGATTTTAGCATTTAGTGTTTACGAGTGGGTATTCTTAATGGTGTCTCTCATAAAGGGAGTGATACAAGTTGGTGAAAAGGGGAAGCTTAGTCCCTGCTATATTGGTCCCTATCTGGACTTGAGAGGAGTTGGCAATGTTGCCTATGAGTTGGAGTTGCCTCCTAGTTTGAACTTCAATTTCCCTAGTTTTCCATGTCTCTGTGTTGCGAAGATGTGTAAGTGATCCCTTGTTGGCCGTTCCCTTCGAGGACGTTGGTATTTTTGGGTTCCTTGCCTTGTAAGGTGATCTCAGTAAGGATCTTGGATCGGCAAGTTTTCTGGTTGCAAATAGTAGGAGTGACTTTGGTGAAGGTTCTATGGAGGGACCAATAGTATGAGGAAGCTCCTTAGAAAGCAGAGGAGGACATAAAGTCTAAGTATCTGCATTTGTTTCCTATTTTGGAAATTTTTGATTGAGGTATGTGTTGATCTTCTTGAGTTGGTGTTTGTATTTGGTAGACAATGATCTCAACTCCCTAGGTGGTGAATTAATATAGTGTTTTGATAAATGTTATGTTTGGATCCCCAAAAGTCGATAAAATTAAATAGACGATTTAAGATGATCATGATATGTGTTGTGTTGTATCTTTGTTGTATGCTTTGTCCTAACTTGTTTAAAGGTTGTTTTGATGGGTGCTAATGTGTTAACTTGTGTTTATTCTTGCCTTACCCGTCATTCGAGGATGAATGATTCTAAGTGGAGGAGAATAAAACACCCAAGATCTTGGCCTTGCAAAAACTTTTGGTTTTGATAATGTTGTCCAAGATACAATTTGACAAACAACTTATACCCCTTAGATATGGGTAGCATCCACACTCCCCTCCCCTCTCGTACCTTTAATATCCTAGAAGGGTGGCATTCTATCCCCTATATGAGTGACCCCTCCTCAATTGTACCCTAAGTATATGAGTCGTACCTAGGTGAATCATATGGATTGAGGTCTTAGTTTGGAGTGGACTATTTTTATTACTAGGAGAGCATACGAGTTAGGGGTGAGTTGGATATGACTCAAGGGTGTATGGTCGTACCCTAAACAATTTTTGTAACTTAGGAGAAGCCTAGGGTACGAGTCAGGGTACCACTCGTACCCTAGTGTACGATTCCCTTAGTGAGTCGTATGGTGAGGCGTACCCATGGACGGGTCCATTTTCAAGCTTTTAACTAAGGTCATTGTGGTCATTTCCTATACCCTAAACCCTAAGTCCCTTCACTATATAAGTGTATATTGCCTTCATAAACACATTTTGTATGCATCTAACATCCTAAACTCCCTCTCAAACACTCTTAAAGTTTCTTGAAGCAAGATTATTCTTGAAACTAAACAACCTAATTTATTTTGTACTTCTTCACCATGCAGTATAGCACAAACATATAATGATATGTCACATTACTAAGCGAGCCTTTTTGAGGAATAAGTATGGTATCAATAATATGATCCATGATTTATTTCTTAAAGAAGAGAGAAAGGGGACCAAAGTTGGACAAATTTATGTCTGTGTCAGACATAGCCTTTTTAGCTTCCTCAAAGCCAACCATAAAATTTCCATGCCACGTACCACTCATGAAGGAAATTACCCTAGAGAACATAGTCTCAAAAACCTTTCCAAATAAGAAATCATTTAGAATATTCTTGTTCTAAGCCTAAGAGTTTCTAATTTGCTGCTATCTTGAGAATGGTGAGGATTCGCAATGAACATGCACACAGGGTCCTCATAAATTCCATCCAACCAAAGTGAAAAACCAGACATAAATCTTGATATTTGAAAAAGAAACTTACATTATAGTGAGATTCGTTCAACTGAGGGAGATTGACTATTTGGCTGGGCACAACTAAATAATTTTTGAAGGTGGTAAGCTTCTTTCTTTTTGAGAAAGTCCAAAATTTATGCTTGTCCTCTGGTGGAAGTAAATCCAGATAGAATAGATGAGATTTTTGATAGTCAAATTTGGGCATAGGGTTGAGCATTTTTTAGGAGTAGGTGAGTGCAAGAAATGCAAAGAGGCTTCCTCATAGAAGCTAGAGACAAGAACAAGATCATGATTGTTAGAGTGGCAATCTGGAGGTGTTTTAGTGAGATTAGCCATTTATTGTGTTCTAGTCATTTGAGAGGCTTTGAAAAAGCAGAAAGAGAGATGAAAGGGTGGAAAGTTGAAAATTAATAAGGTAAACCAAGGGGAAGCTGAAGAGGTTTGAAGAAAATAGAGATGATTGGTGAAGTGAAAAGATGATAGACTTTGTTCAAAAAAGAAAAGGGTAAAGTGGCAGTAATTAAGGAGAGAGAAAATTGAGGCGTGGAAGGATGGTTAAAAAGAGATGATGATGCCGAGTCTGAAAAAGAATTACCAAAAACAAAAAATAAAAAAACTATATGATCAAATATCATTAATACAGGTTATACCAAGACTTTTTTATTAAGGAACAAAATATTTCTTCTAATAAGAATATAGTAAAAATACTAGCCAACTGATTTTCTGAATCAACAAATTTTAGAGAAAAATCTCAATTTTCTACATGATCTAGAATAAAATGATGCTTAATATGAATATACTGAGCTCTAGAATGATGCACAGTACATTTTGATAATCTAATTGCACTGGTGTTGTAACACATTATAGGCATAGGTTTTTAAAAAAAAATTAAAATTAAGTAATTGATGCATAATCCATAAAATTTTTGTACCACAACATCCAACGACTATGTATTCAGCTTCAGTAGTTGATAGAGCAACTAAAGTTTTTTTTTGTCTATGCTATGAAATCAAGGAATTACCAAGAATATGACATGTTCCACTAGTGCTCTTTCTGTCACTCTTATCACCTGGAAAATCAACATCTGGATATCCAACTAAATCAAAATTTAAGGAACGAGGGTACCATAGTCTAATAGTTTATGTCTCGGTGAGATATAAAATAATTATGTAGATGGAAATCAGTTGTAACTCTTTAGGAGCTGACTGGAACCTTGCACACTTACATATATTGAACATAATATCTAGTTGACTTGAGGTCAAGTAGAGAAGTGATCCAATCATCCCTCTGTATATATTTTCATCAATATTTTTTTGAATGTGTCTGAGTCAATATTTGTGGAGGGACTCATTTGAGTTCCATAAGCCTTTCCTTTTTCAATACCAAACTTTCTAATAAGTTCCTTTGTATATTTGGCTTGACTGATAAATATTCATTTGGGATTTTTCTTGATTTTTAATCCCAAGAAGAATGTGAGTTCTCCCATAAGACTCATTTCAAATTCTCTTTTCATCAAATTTGCAAAATTCTTACACAAGAAAATGTTAGGACTACCAAAGATAATAACATCAACTTAAATTTTCACAATGAGTAGATTTGAGTCTAGATTTTGAGTGCAAAAAGTGGTATCTATTTTACTTTATTGAAAATTATTGTTTAACAGTAAAGTACTCAACCTCTCATACCAAGCTTTTGGGGCTTGCTTGAGACCGTAGAGTGCTTTTGATAGTCTGAAAACATGGTTACGATAGGATGGATTTTTGAAACTGGGAGGTTAATTTACATAGACTTCCTCATTAATAAACCTATTTAGAAAAGAACTTTTTACATTCATTTGATATAATTTAAAAAGTTTGAAGGCGGCAAAAGCTAACAAAATTTGAATCAATTCTAACCTTACTATAGGGGCAAAAGTTTCATTGTAATCAATACCTTCCTATTGGGAGTAGCCTTGAGATACAAGTTAGGCCTTATTTCTTATAATCTTACCTTCTTCATTCAATTTATTCTTTTAGACCCATCTAGTTCCAACAACTGAATAGTTCTTGGGTCATCCAACTAGATTCTAAACTTGATTTTGTTCAAACTATTCTAATTATTTCTTCATGGCCTTGACCCAAGACTCGTCTTTGAGGGCCTTATCAACCTTTTTAGGCTTAATTGGAGACACAAGATCAATATACGCTTATTTTCTTAATGAAGATCTTGTCAACATCTCATCATCTGGGTTTCCAATAATGAATTCATTTGAAAAGATTGCATTGTATCTACATTATCTTAGAACAATTATTTTCAGTATTTCATCAATGGGAGCTGACTCTGAATTGACTGTAGTCAACTCAAAGGTTAATGCTTCAGAAGTTATGTGTGCTTTGGATCCTGACTATAGATCATTTACCTACTCTTCATTAAAACTCAACCTTATAGGAGAGTGATTAGTTTAATCAAATGCAATATGTATAGATTCTTTAACATATAAAGTCCATTTATTATAAGCTCTGTAAGAGCAACTGGTGTCCTCCAAGAGTCTATGTGTTTACCTATTGACTTGCCTAAGTTGATCTTTTTCTTATTGCTCTAACCAAGTGTACCTTTACCATGAATATTGAGAGGGTAAATGGGGTTGTTTTGGATGAACCCAAGTCCCCCTGGGATACTCCTCAACCCTGGTTCTCCTACAAAGCTCTATAATCAAAGAAAGAAATAAGAGTAGGTGATACAAGCATAAAGAGCACAAGGATTACAAGGTCTGGTGAATGGTTCAAGCTTTGAATTTAAAAGTGCTTGAAGACCCATTTTGGAACCATTACAAAGCCTTGTTCAAGTTGAAGAGGAGGAGGGTTTCTACACTCAAGAGGCGCTTACTCCTAAGGGCATTATGGACTTCTTACACACCAAAAAACACTCCATAGGCGCCTAATTCAAGGGATTTCATTAAGGGAAATATTATCTTTTGATAGCCCTCTTTTACACTCTAAAGGAGCATCCTTCATTAAGGGTATTTTAGTCTTTGTTTGTAATAAGTATAAATAGACAAGTAGGCTTCTATTTTCCTTAGTTTTGACGAGTTGATTGAGCGATACTCAAATTATATTTTCTTTCCTTAATATAGGGCTTGGAAAAGCTATTGTAGTGTAGGTCTTAGAAAAGATATTGAAACTAGGGTTAGCTTGAGTGTGGATTCACTTGAGTTAACATTTTGGCAAGAAAGGTGGGTGCTTTAGGAGTTGATCCCTTTGTGTCCACCTAAGAGTGTGGTGTTATCCTTCATTGGTGTTGTGTGTCTTGGTGTTCGATACATACCTTGGTGCTATTCATTGGTGTTGGTGTATGTCTCACTACTATCCATTTACTTTAATGAATTTTAGTCTTCATTTGTGTTGAATCCGATTGTGTCCTTATGTGATTATACTTCATCTCATATTCTTCTCTTAGTTTGTGTTGCTTGTTTTCAAATTTTTAGGTAGTTTGTTCTAGTTTTAGGTTATTCTAATATCATTTTCTTCTTTCTCTTTTAGTTTCGGTTTAAGCTTTTTTTAGTAGTTTTCTTGTATCCTTTGGTATCAAGAGCCACGTATTACAGTTGTTCCCACAACTCTAAGTCTTGGATCTGAGAAAATCTCCACAAAAAAAAAGTCTAGAGTCAAGAAAAATCACCAAAAAGTAGTATCGTGTGTTAAGGTTGTAGATCCAAAAATTACAAGTTAGATCTTTATGATTTTGTTTTGTTTTGTTGGTTTCTTATGCTAGATCCTTGTTCCCTAGAACTTAAGGAGTCTAGATCCATATTTGGTACAAGAATTGGTTGTTTTTTTAGCTAGATCCACCATTGATGTGGCATTTTTAAAGCTTTTGTAAAGGCGATAACATGTGCTATTGTGGTATTGTGGATATTTGTGGCTGATTTGTTGATATTTGTGCTTGTCTTGACAAAGGGAACCTAGATCGAAAATAAAAATTAAAATTAGGATTCATTTGCCTAGTGATCAAACCTTGGTCAACTCTTGAATATTCATCTTGTTCATCTATCATCTTCAAATCTTGTTGAAGAAAAATATTCAAGTAGCTTGTTTGATCCAAAGAGAGTGTACTAAGTGTTTGTACAAGAATATTCCCTATCATATTTTAAGTCTTCCAAAAAGGAAGAGGGGATAAGGGGACAAGCAAGTACAATTGAAAGTACACTTGAGGGGACCAATCCATTTCAAATTCAATTTAAAGCTCAAAAAGGCTCCAAACTTGCATATTTCCCCCTCAAAACCAAAATTCTTCTTCTCCTTAAGTGTTGTTTGGCCGATACAAAAATTGGTGAATTGAGAAATTTGAAAAAGTGACGCCTAACCAAATTGCGCCACATCATCACTAGTATAACAACCAAATTGAGTTCTTAACTAGATTTCTAAGTTTCTATTTATTGTTTCTAGTTTCTTTTGGTTGATTCTGCTACTAATTAGAAAATTAGTAAGTCCCTACTAGGTTAATAATTAGTTTAGGGTTCTTTATTTCGTGTCTATGTTTTTTATGCTATTCTCGTTTGTGATTTGTTGTAGTTTTTTTGTTCAAGTTTGTAAGCCATTTTTCTTTGAGTTGTCTCAAACAAAAATCAATTCCAGACCAAAGTAGAATCATTCCTCACTCACTTTCCAAGTACATGCCAAAGTATCAACACTTATGAGACCAAGTGAGGTAAGAATCCGAGAGTGAGAGAGTTAGTGAGGCTATTTGAACTAACTTGTTTGTTCATTTTGTTCATTTTGTAGGTTTTGTTTCTTTTTGTTAGGTACACTTGAGTCTCTCAACTTTGACTTGAGAAATGAGATCAAGAAGGTGAGAATGGTTGTTGGTAGGCTAAAGGCGGATTTAGTTTCAAAGAAAGGTGATTTTGGTTCAATGAAAGGTGATTTGGTATCAATGAAGGATGAGATGATTAGAATAAAGGCGGGATTTGATAGATTATGTCCACCAAAGACTCCACAAAATTCAAACCACTAAGTCCCAAATCTACTTGACCAAAGACCCCATACTCCATAAAATCCCATGCCACAAAGCCAAATCATCACCAACCAAATCCTATTCCTCCTCCCCAAGATCTACTAAACTGAAATCACCCCATCCAACTAAGTGAAGAGATAGTTATAGAATCCAAGGATTATGAGGTTGGTTCTTAAGATGGAGAGAAATTTGAGGGTGAGGTACAAGAAAAGTGTGAATAAAAGAGAAAAAGGGAAAGGGAAGCCATGGGTAGTGAAGTTGGAAAGGGAAAGGAATGCTTAATTGTGGATCTTGTCCACAAAGAAACCTTGACACTCACTAATCTAAATGCTAGAACTTTGCCTAGCATTGATTCTTCTTATGTGCAGGTACAAAATGATAAATTTTCAAAGAAGAATAAAAAAGAAATCCCTCCTAAACATGTTGGTATTCCAATGTCTTTCTTGGCCGAGAATGTAAAGCAAGTGGGTTGTCCTAGTAAAACCCGAGGTGACTATGCTACACTCTACACTCTCTTAAGTTTATATTGTTATGATGTGGCTATTAGTAGCCATGGTGATATGATTTCAGGTTAACCTAGTGTAGAGAAGCATGAATCTTCCATTGGTTGTACTCTTGTTGTGTGTAATGCTCAATTTGCTTTTAAGGATGGTTCACTACTTTATTATGTGAATGATGAGATTACAAATCCTCAAGTTAGTGTTCATACTTGTAATGTTGATCATGATATTGGGTATGAACCGTTGAACTTGTGTGATGAAAGCCGTGATGTTAGCCTAGTTCATAGTGATCATGTGTATGGAAAAGTTATGAGTAATGTCTTGGCAGATTATGATTTTGATCCTTTAGTACAAAGGATGGGTAGTCTTGTTTTATACCCTTGGCTACATTATCCATTTGATCCCGACACACTAGTGGGGTGGAGAAGGGATTGCCGCGGTTTGTGCTTGTTTTCCTTTGATGTTTACTTTAGCCCTATCCCTTGTGATGCATATACTAAGTATTTCATGGACAAAAAAAGGGATTTATAGTTGTATTTTAAAAGTGTACCCCCTCGGCATGAAGTCTTCACACTTGATTCCTTTTTATACTACCTCTTTACCTATGATGATAACCATGCTAATTTTGAATTTGTATTATGTAGACGTAGTAAGTTTGGTGGATGGTTTCCTTGTTTGAATTATAGTGATATGTGGGTGAGGTGGACCTTAGGATCAACAGTCTCACCATATCTGATGAGGTTCTTTGTAGAGGTAATGAAACAAATGTATCTTATGGTTCCTAAACCAAGGGTAGTCTAACCTTTTGGGTATACTAAAGCCATTAAGACCATTGTAGTTTCCTTATCTCTGGATATTTCCCAAAACCACCTCCTTTGTGCCATTCATTCTAAGATTTTCATGTCACACACAAAGGACCCGTGGATGTATTTCAAATGTGAACAACCTTGGTTTGTTATTATATGTGATGGTCTTGGGTTGCGCTCCTCTTTACTTGATGTCTATCTTAGCCATGTCTTTTATTATGTTTGTAGTAAGAGTTTCATGATCATAACAAAGGATTGTTGGTTCTATTCCAAAAGTTTAACCCCTTGCCATGGTTATATCATTTGTGGTACTAATGCTAACCCTTCTACCATGAGGATTATGTGCTTGTTTTCCTTTCTCTTTGGTTCTGAAAGGTGTGAATTTGAGGAAAAATTCCTTTAAAGATGGAGAGGATGATACAAGCATAAACAACACAAGGATTACAAGGTCTTGTCAAAGGTTCAAGCTTCAGATTTGCAAATGCTTGAAGACCCATTTTGGAACCATTACGATGCCTTGTTCTAGTAGAAGAGAAGGAGGGGTTCTACACTCAAAAGGCGCCTACTCCTAAGGGAATTATGGACTTCTTAAACTCCAAAACAATACTCCATAGGCGCCTGATAATGCTCAGCTTACACCTCAATTTAGTGCAAGGCGGTCGTCGCCAATATATTTACCCAACTTTGGAGTTAGAGTCGAATCCACAGGGAACAATGTGAGTGGCGATTAAACTAGTTTGAACCTAAAGCTACAAGTCAAATTCAAACAACTGGCACGAAAAGATAAATGGGGGTTTTGAGTTTAACAAGTAGTTGTTGGTCACCTTGGTTTCAGTTTGTAATCAAAAGTTTATGAAATAACCAGGATTATGTTCACTAGGGCTTACGGTATGTGATAGATACTAAAATTTACTCAAGGTTCTCATGGTAGTTAGAATGACAATCTATCTTTATCGATGGTATGCTCAAATATCTCTCGACCTATTCAAGCATCTAATTTCCTAATCCTTTCGGACTTAGGGAATCGCTTATCACTACATAGGTTTTACCTCAGGTTAATCAACCTCGTTACAGTGCTGATTATTAAATGAAGCCTTTCCGAGTCCCTGTTGATAACTCACTTCCTACTGTTTATTATTTCTTTCTCAAGCAAACCAAAGTAGGCACACCTATTGTTGGCAACCAACAGACATAAATTATAGTCTCAAAATTATCAAGAAATCCTAACACATATTAGACCTTAAGTATTTAACACCTTATCATGACCTAACCCTAGATCCCATAATCCAAGTTAATGGAATTTATCCACTTTTGATGTAACGAACGAAACACATAATTGAATTCATGATTTGAAAGATAAACTTATAGAGATGAATAATAACTAGTGAATCACAGATTAGATCACAAAGGAAATTCCAAAGTAATGATATTAATCTCTTTAAAGGATTTGCTTCTTCAAGCCAAGAAAATTATAGAGAGAAAATATCAATGTGTTGTCTCACCAAAAACTCAATTGCGGCTCTCTCCCCTTCTGTGGAAAAATAATCTTAGAAAACTCTCCTACAGGTCTTTAAATAATCAACCCTAAATATAGAAATAAAATTAAAATTTAAGATTTTCTTCAGGATGGGTGACGACATTCTTGACGGCGCATTATAAGTATGACGACGTGTGCAGGATGCCGTCAAAGTTTCCAGTGAATTACTATGTTCTGATTTTTCTGATGGCAAATCTGACGGTGTGTCAAATTTATGACGGCCCATGAAAAATGTCATCACATCTTCACTGGAAATCAGCATGATCTGCCTTAGGTTGAAAGCCACTTTGACAGCCCGTCCCATGCTTGATGGCGCTTTTGAAATGTCATCACATTTCATCTCAATTCCTCAAGTTCTGTCTAAGTTTGATGGCAACTTTGACAGCCTGTCATATGTCTGACAGCGCTTCAGAAATGGCGTCAACTTCAGTATAGCTCATTTGCACCAGATTTCAGCTGATTTATTCTTATTTTCTTTGGAATCCTCCCCGATCACTTGTATCTGCATAAAAAAAATAAAACAATCAAAAAAACAACAAAAGTTGCTTAAGACTTCATAATTATTTTGAGATAAAAATCATTAAATATGTTAGCTTTTGCTCACACATCAACACCCTTAACTTAAAACAATTGCTTGTCCTCAGGCACCAAACAAACAAAGAGAATACAAAGAACATTCAGCAGTCAACAACTATTTTAGCTCAATACTCAGTTACCACCTCCAAGGTCAACAAATTTAAACTACTTTGTATCTTATTGAGAAGCAACAATGTAACACAAAGGATTCTAGCCATGACATCAACTAAGTACCAACAATCATGCTTATATCAATATGACACTACCCAAACAAGTAATTCACATAGCAACATACTAGTGTGCCTTCACAACAAAGAATTTCCCCTTTTTCTCTCACAATAGAAATCAAAGCATAAACATGGGGATTATCACAAAAACACTCACTCTCAAAATGAAGTTCAAACCAATGTATGCCAAATACCATATGCTTGCCCTTATCTTCATTACCAAAGTGTCTAGACAGGTAAGGTAAGATCACTATAGGGCTTTCTTAGGCTTGTAATGTAGGATAAGGGCTGGTATGATATTAGATGGCATTTAGAGTTACTAACCTCTTTGGAACTACCTTAAATTGTGGGGTCCACTTCTTAACCTCTTTTTTTTTTCTTTTCTTTTTCTCTTTACCACATATTCAGAATGGATGTAGTTTTTCTTCTTATTCAAACAAACTTCTTTTCTTGCTCTTTTTCACGAACACACAATTTTTCTATTTCTTTTTCACTTATTCTTTTTCTTCTACTCTACCCTTCTTCATACCCAATTTACATCACTCACCCCTATGATAGCCACCCTCAACTTAGGCTATTTGCCTAAGTCAAGGTGCATAGTGTCCAAGGAGGACCAGAGCCAAAACAGGTTCATTATGATAAAAACAGGGAAGGTAATAGGTATCATATAAAGAAACTGCCCAATTCAGGTTCAAACAGGGATCAAGGGATATCATGCATTATGGGAATGTCATTTAGGCTAATAGTGACTTAAATTCAAAAATGGCCTATGATCCTTTCCTAACCCCTACCTTTCAACTAAGGTAAGACGAACCGATCAAGTTTTGGATTCGGCAGTACAAAGGGAACTCAGTAAAATCTCACACACACATGGCACACAGGTACATCACAAGCTATTACCTATTCAGTTCATGCAATTGTTAGCAGTGATTATCATGTCACTAGTACTAATGCCACAACAAGATGCACAGTGGTCACACATGAATGCGTGTCACATAGTTATAAAACAAATCATTAGAGAGGTGTTCAAAAATCAACAAAAATATGTCAATTGCCTCAGATACTTATTTTTCCCTTAATTAACCGCAACACATCACAAAACAAACATAATATGCCTAAACATGCCGGCTCTACTAGGAAAAAGACTTCGAGAAAAAGTGGCATGATGAAAAAACCCCCAAGAGAACATCAATACTCACAAGTAGCCCTACCCACAAGTAGCCCCAATACACCTTCAACTTAAAATCATGCAATGTCCCCAATGCATCAAACTAAAACAAGAGAGTTAGCAGCATATCTGTGGTATCATGGGTGCGAAGATTTGATGTCAATCACATAACACGAATACAAACAACAAAATACCTTGGGTTGCCTCCCAAGAAGTGCCTAATTTAGTGTCTCAACATGACTCAATTATCTTGAATACTTAGACTTCATCAAGATACCTTGTTGATAATTAATTATGTATCCACTTAGAGGATTTGGAACGCCAGCCCAACTTTTGATCAATACATCTTTGGGGTGTGTTGGGCAAATGTGAGGGTATGATGAGGAATGTTCTATCACGCCACTTCGAAGACTTAAACTTCTTGCCCAATTTTGTATCAAACTTTTGTGTGGGCTCATTTGGAAATAGTGAGAATCTTAAACATCCAATAAATGGACATCGATCTTTAATCTCCTTGGCCTTCAATATTGGGGTTGTAGTATACCCTTTTAGAGGGACAAACTCCAAAATGTAAGAATCTTCCTCCTCATTTTCAAAATTCATCATTTTATTGGGTGATTCAACTTTCATCACATCTACTAAGCATAATGTTGATAAGTGATTCGAATGATGACTAACCCTCAATTTCGGAACAACTTCCCTATTAGTATTTTTACCCCAAAATGGACTAGAGTCTTCACGAGGATTGTGCTTGATTTCTTCTTTTGACTCTAATACCATTTCCTCATCCTTGGCATCTTTATTCATGAATGGTTTGGCTGGTTGAGAAATCACCGAGGGTTGCTCAACATCAACATCATTATCAATATCGGATTCTTGCTCTTCATCCTCACACTCTTCCATTATTTTAAATAATTTCATAGACAAGATATCATCTAAACATAATGTAGAAAAGTGTTTTCGATGATTGACCTTGATATCCATCTCTTCCATCCTTTCTCTTCCCTCATTAAATGCCCTAATGTCTTGACATATGTCACATATGGTATCATTCGTTGTGTCTATGCGATCCAACATTAGTTGAAGCATAGCTTTAATGTCACTCTTTCCAGTGCTTTGTTCTTTTTTTTCTTAACTATAAGACCTGTCATGCTCATAAGAAAAACTAGAACTTGGGTTAGCGCAATAGGGGGAGAGGGCATTTAGGTAATCACTACAATGTCCATCTTGACCACCATATAAAGAATAATTATACTCCCGGTAGGGTGGAGATGGTGCATACATCTCTCTCCAGGGAGCATATCTACAATCTTGCCAAAAGTGAGGTCCATCACAATATGGACATAGATCATCCAGATAATATTTTCAACCATCAGACTCACATTCATTCCATGATGCTATAGTAAGCAATAAACAAAAATAAAGAAAACCTACCTAACACAAGAAATAAAGGAAATCACAAACAAATATTTACAAGTTTGAATTCAAGCAAGTAAGATAAAATTCAAAACTAACTTAATATGCTAAATTGTTCCCCAACAACGGCTCCATTTTTGATAACGCTCAACTTACACCTCAATTTAGTGTAAGACGGTCGTCGTCAATATATTTATCCAACTTTGGAGTTAGGGTCGAATCCACAGGGAACAATATGAGTGGCTATTAAACTAGTTTGAACCTAAAGCTACAAGTCAAATTCAAACAACTGACACGAAAAGATAAATGGGGGTTTTGAGTTTAACAAGTAATTGTTGGTCAACTTGGTTTCAGTTTATAATCAAGAGTTTATGAAATAGCCAGGATTATGTTCACTAGGGCTTAGGGTACATGATAGATACTAAAATTTATTCAAGGTTCTCATGGTAGTTAGAATGACAAGCTATTTTTATCGATGGTATGCTCAAATGTCTCTCGACCTATTCATGCGTCTAATTCCATAATCCTCTCAAACATAGGGAATCATTTATCACAACACAAATTTTACCTCAGGTTAATCAACCTTGTTACAACGCTAATTATTAACTGAAGCCTTTCTAAGTCCCTATTGATAACTCACTTCCTACTGTTTATGATTTCTTTCTCAAGAAAACCAAAGTAGGCACGCCTATTGTTTGCAACCAACAGACATAAATTATAGTCTCAGAATTATCAAGAAATCCTAACACCTATTAAACCTTGAGTATTTAACACCTTATCATGACCTAACCCTAGATCCCATAATCCAGGTTAATGGAATTTATCCACTCATGATGTAACTAACGAAACACATAATTGAATTTATGATTTGAAAGATAAACTTACATAGATGAATAATAACTAGTGAATTGCAGATTAGATCGCAAAGTAAATTCCAAAGTAATGATATTAATCTCTTCAAAGGATTTGATTCTTCAAGCCAAGAAAATTAGAGAGAGAAAATATCAATGTGTTGTCTCACCAAAAACTCAAGTCCGGCTCTCTCCCCTTCTGTGGAATAATAATCTTAGAAAACCCTCATATAGGTCTTTAAACAATCTACCCTAACTAAGGAAATAAAATTAAAATTTAAGATTTTCTTTGGGATGGATGACGACATTCTTGATTGCACATCATAAGTATGACGGCATGTGCAGGATGCCGTCAAAGTCTCTAGTGAATTACTATCTTCTGAATTTTTTGATGGCAAATCTGACGGCATGTAAAATATATGATGGCCCATGAAAAATGTCATCACATCTTCACTGGAAATCAACATAATCTGCCTCAGGTTGACAGCCACTTTGACAGCCCATCCCATTCTTGACGGCGCTTTTGAAACGTCGTCATATTTCATCTCAATTCCTCAGGTTCTTTCTAAGTTTGATGGAAACTTAGACAGCCTGTCATATGTCTTACTGCGCTTTAGAAATATTGTCAACTTCAGTATAGCTCATTTGCACCAGATTTCAGCTGATTTATTCTTATTTTCTTTGTTTCCTCCCCGATCACTTGTATCTGCATAAAAAAAATAAAACAATAAAAAAAACAACAAAAGTTGCTTAAGACTTCACAATTATTTTGAGCTAAAAACATTAAATATGTAAGCTTTTGCTCACATCAGCACCTAATTCAAGGGCTTTCATTAAGGGAAATATTATCTTTTGATGGATCTTTTTTACACTTCAAAGGAGCACCCTTCATTAAGGGTATTTTAGTCTTTATTTGTAATAAGTATCAATAGACAAGTAGGCTTCTATTTTACTTATTTTTGATGAATAGATTGAGTGATACACAAATTATATTTTCTTTCCTTAGTGTAGGGCTTGGAAAAAGCTATTGTAGTGTAGGTCTTGAAAAAGACATTAAAACTAGGGTTAGCTTGAGTGCGGATTCACTTGAGTTGACATTTTGGCAAGAAAGGTGGGTTCTTGTGGAGTTTATCCCTTTGTGTCCACCTAAGAGTGTGGTGGTATCCTTCATTAGTGTTGTGTGTCTTGGTGTTTGATACATACCTTGGTGCTATTCTTTCGTATTGGTGTATGTCTCACTACTATGCATTTACTTTAATGCATTTTCATCTTCTTTTGTGTTGAATCCGATTGTGTCCTTGTGTGATTACACTTTATCTCATCTTCTTCTCTTAGTTTGTGTTGCTTTTTTTTTTTTGAATTTTTAGATAGTTTGTTCAAGTTTTAGGTTATTCTTCTATCATTTACTTTTTTTTCTTTTTTGTTTCGATTTTAGCTTCTTTTAGTAGTTTTCTTGTATCGGTAGGCATCCATCTCAGTTCTTTAAATGCCTTATGTCTAAAAGTACGTGCTATATAACATTCAAAGAAATGTTGTCTAAGATATATGCTACCATATGGGATTGCACATTTGGGACATAGGTCATATGAATGCATGGGGAAATTTGGCTACAAATGATGGCTAACCATATCCTCGCTTCAGCCGTAAATTTATGCAATGATATCCCCATTTTTGTGGTATCCCAAGGGACCTCTCTTCTAGGACACCACTTTTCAATTAACCAATTTCCAGGTTCATAACCTTTTGCCTAAAACTGGGCAATGTCTCATCTTATAGCCCATATAGGTCATTTATCTGCTTATCCTCGAAGAGAACATCTTTCCCTGAATTTTTACAACTGGTTTTGAGAAAGATACTATGTTGAGGTTAGCATAGAACTCCCTCACCCAATGTTCATTTGGCCAACATGGTCCCGGCTAAAATACAACCACAAATACCACGATTGCGGGCTACTTAGCTGCGATCACGCTAATAAAATCATGATCTTGTGACCACGATTGGAGTAATTGAGGTATTGTGAAACACCCTAGTTTCTAGACCTTAGAAAATTTTGTTAATTTATAGTTTCTAGGCTTATACGACTAAGGAGAATGAGTTGTACACTTGGGTATGGGTGGTATAGTCCAATCATATGCTGATCAGTAGTAGTTGGTGAAATTGATTTTGGTTAAAAGAATAGGTCGACTTAGGGGTACAATTCGTAATGGTGGATACGAATCATTTGGTTCCTTTACTTAACCTTAGACATGGTAGCTTAAGTTATATCAGAGTATGAGTGGCTCACCATGAGCCATAATCTAGGGTACAGGACATACCCAGGACTTGTATAGTGGTCAGTGTTCAAACCTCTAGAATTCTACCCTGATAGGGGTATGGTTTATGGGTACTAGTCATACAATTGAATATGAATTAGGTTTAGGTGTGTCTTACCTTGGACAATGTTGGGTCTAAGGGGGAAAGCCTAGGGTACGGAAGGTGGTTACTACTCGTATAGGATGTGTATGACTCGTAAGGGTCGGTCGTACCCTATGATGGGAATTTAATGCAGTTAAAGTGAGGGCAATCTGGACATTTACCCATTTATCCTAATAAGGTCCTATGACTTATATTATTCTTGGGTTATTATTTTCCCTATTATTCTATTCATAAACACTTGGAAAACACTTATAAATTCTTTCTGGAGTTCTTGGGCAAAAAAATCTAGGGTTTCATCTTAATAAGTAAATTTGGGCTTGTCTTAGTGATTTCTCTCCATCATTTTCTTTGTTTAAGGCATGTACTCATCCCTCATTGTTAGTTCCAACTAGCGGCATGGTTTTATACAATGTTTTCATGATTTGAATGTCGTGAGCTTTTGGGTTTTCCAATATGATTTAGGGGTTTTAGTTATAAATGCTTGGTTATGGTTTTCCCAAGTTTAAATTATGCTTTTATATGCCTGAATGGTGGTTTTGGATAAGTGGTTGCATTGTAATTTTTCTTTGGTAATGGACTTTGGTTTTGGAAATACTATGCCCTCAATGCGTTTGATAAAATGCCTGTAATAATGTTTTCACTATAATATTGGTTATTCAATGGAACTTATGCATGGTTTAAACTTGGTAATGGAACCCTAAATGATATGGATGTTTCAAATGGTTTTGAATGGATTGGAAAGGCCTTGGTGGCCATGGTTTTGGTTAATTAGAAATCATGTGGGGTACAAGGGAATCCCCTAAGGATTGACTAAGGACAATACTTACAAGTTATTATTGGTATGACGATACCACTACTAATAGCCTTGGTTAATGATAATTTAATAATGGTTTGGATGGAAAATGGTTTTAATTGGGCTTAAAGGATAGATGTGTAGCAAAGACGTGGATGGTGGAGGTCTCGGGAGCATTTAAACTGGAAACTCATATTTACCGATGTAAGGTTTGGTCCTAGTGACTGTGTGCATGATGTCACCTTATATATTTTTGGGGATGTATTAGTCATCCCAGGTTTTCTTCCCTGGTCGTGCGGCTTCATGCACCGGGTCCCTTTCAACAGGAGGAGCTGAACCCATAGAGCCTATGGGTAGTTTAGGATAGCAGAGCTACACAACCTAGGTAAAGGTTTTAATGGTATGCTAAACCCGATTCCCTTTTCCGACAATATATATATGTATGTATGGTTGTGTGCATATGGATGGTTTTTACTTGGTTTTATAAATGACATTATTTTATCCTTATATTGATTTCATGCTAAAGTTCACCCGCTAACTTATCTTCGGGCGCTGTATCCCCACGCGATGCAACAACCAGCCATTCCACTCCTCTTGCTTAACGATTTAGACATCGAGGTCAATATTTAGGTTGAATTGGTAAGATTTCATCTATTCATAAGGCTTCATTTCATGGATGTTATTTCATACTTTGACTTATTTATCAATATTAGTTTAGGCTATGGTTGGGGGGATGTCCAAACAAGATTTTGGTAATATTTTTGTTAGAGGCTTTGTTGGTACAACTATAGGATAGAATAGGCAGGATTGGTATTAGTGACGACCTTAATATTGGCATTAGTATCGGGGCGTACATCATTGGACATAATTTCTCACTGTTCCATCATATTTCATTTTGGGATTATTTAATTATTAATGGAACTTATTTGGTTATGTTTTGGAGCTCATTTGGTTATGCCCTAGTTTATGGCCTTTGGTTCGGTCTTTACTGGTTTGGTTGGTATGATTTAGCGGACGGGATGACTTGGTAGGGATGGTCTAGGAATAGACCTCTCCCAAAGTCAATTCTTGTCCAGTTACACTATCTTGTTATGTGTTTGAAATTAAGCCAACTTAGGGCAGACAACTAGAGTTTGGGATAGGTAACAGGGGTGGTCTTCGGTCTTTGTTGGACCTGGGATGCCCTTTATGATAGGTAATAGGTAATAGGGTACATCCTACTTCTAGAGTTCATCTTTGATATCAGGGTCCTATCTCTGATAGTTCTGGAGTTCCTCCGATTGCTACTAGTCTTCCTTAGGATGAGGTGACTAAAGAGTAATTTCTCCAGTCTATTCATACTATTTCTCAATTGGTTGCTCCTAAGGCTGAGCGGGATGCATTTGGTGGGTTGTCTACTGAGGCCACAAGGATTTGTCATTTTGTGAAACTTAATCCTCCTATTTTTACTGGTGTGAAGGTGGAGGAGGATCCTCAAGGTTTCTTGGATTAAACGGAGAAGAAATTCAAGTTGATGCAGACTACTAATATGGAAGGTGTAAACTTTGTAAGTTAACAACTCAAGGATGTTGCGTACCAATGGTACAAAGAGTGGGATAGGTATAGAGTTTATGTGGAGGAGACTGACATGCCCCGAAATCGGGTCATGTCGTATGGGCACCTCAAGCCCACATGAACCGGAGCTTACCCCGACAATCCAACCCAATCGTCATCACAACAACCACAAGGGTCGGGTGAATCCCCACCTTATATTGAGATAGCAGAAATATAAGGCTAATAGGAAATACTTAGACAATATATAACATTTCATTATAGTTAACAGTCTAGCAAATATACCCGAGTCCACAGTCATCCACAAAACCTCTACCAAACCGAGTCAATAATATGTCAAGACAGGCCCCCAACAATATCCAAGTACCAAACCTATACAAGTCTATGACATAGGATAAAGAGACTATGAAAGGTAGTTCTTCTGGAGTATGGAAGCTCACCACTTCAAGGTTAATGCCCAAACCGATCGAACACTCGATCACTACATAAAAGAAGAAGAAGATGATCTGGCCTCTATGTCGCGTGGGGACATAGCGTTCGGAGACGGTTAGCGATTGGAGCTCTAGCATGTAACTCAAGGATAAGGATAAAATAGTGCACTTGTCCAATCCAGTTAAATCATCATATGCAATTATATTTACACAAGTATAGGCATATATGAAGATACATGTACATATAGTTACACAATGTGCCAAACCATGGAACGAGCTATAACATGCATTCTCAAACCATTCATTCATGAGATATGGAGTGAAGAACTTTGAATCTTCCACCTTACACATTTTATAAACTTGAACTTCTTCGTTACATTAGTCAAGAGGATCCGAACCGTAAGCCTCAACCGACTTAACCTATTTAACCGATTTAATCAATTCATTAGGCATTGAACTCTATCACATGCTTACACATTTAATCGGTCATGGAACTCTAATCATATTCTCCCATATTCAATTAGGCATGGAACTCTAACTTATGCTGCCATATTCAATCGGGCATGGAACTCTAATCACATGCTCCCACATTCAATCGGGCATGTAACTCTAATCACATGCTCCTACAGTCATTTGGGTGTGGAACTCTAATCATAGGCTATTCCATAAGGCGGGGTATTATAACATCAAAATATCTCTTTAAGCAAGGGATACCAACCACAATCCATTAGACGGGGGACTTTAACCATAAGCTCTTAGATGAGGGATTTTTACCACAAGTCATTAGATGAGGGACCTTAAATACAAGTCATCTTATTACTAGCATTAGTCGATATTTGAACTTTTAACATATCAGTTCATGCATTAACATCCATACAATTTATTTCAACATTTAAGGGCTTGAACCCATTTAGGTAATTCTAGCCACCAAGGCTACATATCAACACCATAGACAACTAGATGATCTTTACTGACCTAATTAGCCATTAATCATATAGATAGGCCCCAGACCTTAGTTCATAATATGATGCAAGTTCATTTATAGTTATCAAGACCTCTACAAACTAATCATTACTCATTATTATTCTTACATACACCTTTTATTCAAAAACACAATTCGAGTTCATGGTTTAGGGACCATGTCCCATTTAACCTATCAACTATCAAGGGCATCCACTTACTCTTTGCATGGACAACAAGGCCTCTAGTAACAATTTACCAAGCGGTCATATTCCTTAACAATATCTTACCTAATTGATTTCCACTATACCAATACAATAGATACATATTTGGCCTTCCCACAACTAATTAACAACTAATCACTTCAATAGGATAAATGCCTTAGTTCAATTCATCATTCAATTAAATTTACGGTTATCAAGACCCACACAACTATTAATATTTCACTAGAAAGCTTATAGCACATTCTCACCATATTTTAGTTCAAGACACTATTCAAATTCAATCTCCTGATTAGCAACTTTAATCCCTTATTAGCCATCTACCAACAAGGTCATCAATTATAAAATACATGGCTCACAATATCTTCATGATATAATTTATCAATCATTCATTCTTATTGTGACATTTCCCAAATTTAAAACATCACCAACATGTGACTAGACAATTCACTTTGACATTTTCACAAACACCTTACGTGCATACCTTTTAACAAGGCCATTTTCATGGTAGAAATCATCAAGAATAGGGTTACTCAAGACCATCATGTTAAACCACATAGAAAAAGCACCCATATATGCAATTCATCATCAATAATAGGTATGAACACAAATCTAAGCAAGAAATGACATTATTCATCATTAGGAAATCAAAACCTTTTCATTTTATTTCCAATCACCATGTACACTTACTAATCCAAGTGTAAAATACACGGGTTTAGAGTTATTTAACAAGGGGAAGAGTTTCATGCCTTTAAAAAGATGATCCACTAAGAACTTGACTCTTTTTTATCTTCTAGATGACTAGCCTACCTTATTTATTGCTGATCACCAGAATCCTCCTTTATTACTCCATTGATCTATTTTCATACCCTACTGTGGGATACATCTTATTTGATAATAAATGGTGTATGAAGGACTCTGTCAAAGTAAGATTGGATCTTTCTAAGGTTATAAAATCCATTTCTAATCCTATGCTTCCTATATTGAAGGATTTGAGGAGCTCAAGTATTAGCTTAAGGCAATCGAGATAGGTTTATTGCTTTTTTAAAAGTTGACTAATAGGTTGTTGCAGTTGGGTAAAGACACTAGTACTAAGGTAGGTAAGGTGTAGCTGACTGTTGATGAATTCAAGAAAGAAGGTATCAATCTATTTAATAAATTATTTGCACGTATGGAATCTGTTAAGTCTTAAACCAGCTCCTCTAAAACACCCGGGGTTTTGGTCCTTGGAAAATTTCTTGGGTTTAATGTCTCTGTTGATCATATGACTCATAATATGAGACGTATGTTAAGTATAAAGGTCATGTGACCCAATTTATATGCTAACCAATTTTTGGTGGTTAAGTTTCTAGTTTGGTTATGATTTGGTGGCACGGGTCATACAGTTGGTGATGGGTTGGTTGGTTAATCCTCACTTAATCTGAAACTTGGTGATTTCACTTGCCTCTATGTATGAGTGTCTCTCTAAGATCCATCAGGTTAGGGTACGAGTGGTATGATCTAAATCATATGTTGTCCAGTGTCTAGCCTAAATATTTTTTCCTACGGTATGGGTTCAAGGTACGAATCATATGATTATGGTATCACTGGGGCAAGGGATTCATATAGTGGATAGTGTATGATGTCCAACATCCTAACTAGGGTACGAGTAGTGGGTACTACTTGTATGATGTCCGTATGATTCAAAGGTACTTGTAGGAATTTTTATAATTTAAGTTGGGGGTATTCTAGACATTTCCCATCTTAACCCCTTATGACCCCACTACCTAAGAAACTATTGGTATATCATTTACCCTATTATTCTAATATAAAACACTTAAAAACTAACTCTGAACTCTCTCAAGCTCTTGGGTTAAGCAAAAGCTAGCGTTTCCTTCAAGGTGGTCAATGAAGGCTCTAACGGGGCAATTTCTCTATGTCTTCTTCATAATCTAAGTCATTTTGCTCCTCCCTCATTGTTAGTTCAAATAAAGGCATATTTTACGGATGGTTTTCATAGCATAATTGTGATATTATTTTGGGTTTTGAATTATATGTTCGGGGTTTTGGTTATTAATGGTTGATTTATGTTTTCCCATGTTCTTACTTATGATTTTCATATTATAATAGTGGTTTGAATATGTGGATGCATGAAAATGGTTAATTAGTACTTGGTTTTAGTTTTGAAAACTATATGCCCTCAATAGGTTTGTTAAAATACCTATGAGAATTCTTTCATTACCTAGTTGGACTTTTATTGAAAACTTGCATGGAATAATATGGTGTTGGAACCTAAATTTGTTAAATAGTTTTAATGGTTAAATAATAAGACCTTGGTGGCCATGGTTTGGATTTTAAAAACCTTGGGGGTACACGGAAATGCCTAAGTAAATCTTACAATGGTACCTATTGGGTATATGGGAATCCCCTAGGTGATTGGCTAAGGACTTTTCTTGCAAGCTACAGTCGGTATAATGATACCACTTCTTATAGAATTGGTTAATAATATATGGAATTAGCGGTTTGGTTGTGTGCTAATGGTTTTAATTGGTCAATAAAGGTGGGTTGTGATAGCTAACTGTGAAAGTATGAGTCCAATGGACGGATATTAGAAGCTCATGTTTGCCGACATGAGGATTGGTCATGGTGACTATGTACTTGTGGGGTACACAGGAATCCTCTAAGTTAAACTTGTAAATATGTATCATTGAGGGTGAAGGGTACACGTTAATCCCCTACCTCTATGATATCTCTGGTACATACGGCTATACTCATTGGGTCCCGTTTAGAGGGTAACGCTGAACCCATATAGCTCATAGGTGGTTCTAGGGTGGTTAAGCTAAACAAATCTAGGTCAATGATTTTATATTCATGCTAAACTCGATTCCCTTTCCTGGCATGTATTATATATATGTGTGAATATGAATATGTATAGTTGGTTACTTGGTTTTAAATGTTGGCATTATTTTATCCTTATCCTAAGTGCATGCTAGTGTTCACCGGCTAACCCATCTTCGAGCGTTGTATCTCCATGCGATGCAGGAATTATCCATACAACTCCTCCTTCTCATTGATCGAATTCGATAACATCTTAGAGTTGGATTAAAGTAGTGAGCTTCCATACTCCAAAAGTCTCCATTTCATATTATGGTCTTGTCATCATACTTTTGTTATTTCTTAAACTCTGGTTTTTGCTAAGGTCGGGGCATGTCCCGATTAAATTCTATTTTACTTTTGGATAAAGGATTTATAAGACTATTATAGGTTAGTATGGGCGAAGTCAGCATTGGTATTGGTATTATAGATAATATCAGTTGACTGTATTTGATTTGTGATTGTTCCATTTTATTATTTTATTGAATAGTTATGGATTAATTTATGTTATGGTTGTTGGTTTGGTATTGGATGATTTTAACTTATTTGGGTTGGTCATTGTCACAGACCTACTATCATAAAGTCTTGTGTAGTTCATAACTCCAACTTATTATTTGTTCGAAATTCATCCAACTTAGGGTATGTATTTGGAGGTTGGGTGGGGTATTGGGGGAGGATGGTCCTCAGTCCTTGTTGGACTTGGGATGTCCATTATGACAAGGCCCTAGTTCAGGCCTTTTCAAGTTGGTATCAGAAGCCTAGGTCCTTAGTCAATTAAGAGTCCATAAAGCCGTGTCGAGTAGAGTCTCTTTTAAGGGACAGTATTACGCCACACTCATAAGGGAGAGGCTATAAGGCATTTAGAAATATTTCCCTTTCTTGTGTTCTATTTTCATGATTTGGAGTCTTAAGTTCTGGAATCTTCTCTAATTCCTATTTGTTTGCCTTTCAGAGCATGCCTCAAAGATCTGAAGTTTATAAAAACTTCTCTGTCCTAATAGGGATGATGTTGATGGAACACACTCTACTCATGGGATCTTTACTCATTCGAGGGGTCCAATTTTATATCGTTCTGGAGTTCCACCGGTTCTCTCTGGTCCTTCTCAGGCTCCTTAGGCTAATGTGATAAATGTTGAGTTTCGTCAGTCTATTCATATATTGGCACTGTTGGTAGATACTTAGTCTGACCATGGTGTTTATGTTACTCCATATTCTAAGGCAATGAGGCTGGTAAGATCATAAGGTTGAACCCTCCGATCATTATGGGTGCTAAGGTAGAGGAGGATCCTTAGGGTTTTTGGTTGAGATAGAAAAGATTTTTTGTGTTATGTATGCCATGAATTTGGAAGGGGTGGAGTTTGCGACCTGCTAGATGAAAGATGTATTATAACAATGGTATGAGGAATGGGATTAGTCAAGGGGCGACACTATTGAGTCACAACAGTAGTTGGATTTCGCTAATGCATTCCTAAACCACTTTTCTTCTCAAGAGTTGAGGGAAGTGAAATTGGACGAGTTTGTTAATCAAAAAAAAAAGAAAAATATCGGTCAAGGAGTATTCCTTGAAGTGTAATCAATTGTCTCGGTATGCTCTAAAGATAGTGTTTGATATAAGAACCCAGATGAGAAAGTTTGCTTCAAGATTGTCTTTTGAGTTGATTCTTCAAAGTAAGGCTTCCTTGCTGATCAAGGACATGGATATCTCTAGGTTGGTTTTCTATATATAAAAGGTAGAGAAACAAAAGAATAAACAAGCTAAAATAGGGGAGAGGCAGAGAAAGAAGAATAGATTCTTTAAGCAGGGTGATAGCCAACAGTAGAAGGGCAAAGATGATTGTAAGTAGACCAAGAAGAAGTGGAGCAACCCTGAGTCTTATTCGATGGCTAGTGCTCCCTAACCAAAGTCATCAGGTGATAGGCATTTCTATGATGGTGGCAACATCAAGGCAAAGGGTGACAAATTATAGGCTAATGCGGATCAATCAGCTCTATTATGTCCTCACTGTAGGTTTGGTAGTCATCTGTATCAGGGTTGTAATGATGAAAGAAGGGACAGGTCCTTTAGCTGTGGTCAGCTAAGACATATTCTTAGAAACTATCATGTTAGTAAGGTTGCCTCTGGGATAAACAAAGTTCCAATTTCTTCGTCTTTAGCTCTAGCACTAAAGGTGTACCCTCTAGTTTCAGCACGGGTCAAAATTATCTTTATGCTCTCACTACCTGATAAGAGAATAAGGCATCGCCTGATGTCGCGATTGGTATGTTGCAACTTTTTTCTTGTGATATATATTTTTTACTTGGTTCGAGTTTCACTCTCTCTTATATGACCCCCTTTGTGGCTGTACATTTTGATTTTTGTCTAGAGTGTATTTCAGACCCTTTTTCTATTTCTACCCTGGTAGGTTACTCTGTGATTTCTAAGAGAGTCTATAGGGGGTGTGGTATATGTTGGTAGTAAGGAGACTTTAGTGGATTTGTATGAATTAGACATGATTGATTTTGATGTTATTTTGGGATGGATTGGTTGAACTAGTGATATGCATCCCTAGATTGTCGGACCCTCAGGATTGTCTTTGTATTTCCTAATGAGCTTGTTATTGAGTCAGGGGGTGGTTCCCTAGCACCTAAGGGTAAGTTTATATCATATCTTAGACCTCAGAGATTAATCTCCAAAGGGTGTCTCTCTCATCTAGTCCGGGTTAAAGATTCTAACTTACAGAGTCCTTCTTTGCATCCGATTCCAGTGATGAATAAAGTACCTGAGGTCTTCCCTAATGACCATTCTGGTGATCCTCCAAATAGGAAAATTGAGTTTGGGATTGATCATGTTCCGAATACTTGTCCAATTTTTATCGCTTCTTATAGAATGGCTCCAACTGAGTTGGAGCTCAAGGATCAACTCAAGGATCTTTTAGATAAGGGTTTCATCTAACCTAGTGTGTCTTCATGGGGTGTACCAGTGTTGTCGTGCATAAGAAAGATGGTTTCTTTCGAATGTGTGTGTAATACCCTACATGTTTCGAAGCGATAAAGTGAATAAGTATTCCTACGTATGAAATCTCCTATCCTGCGATTCATACTTGAGTACATGATTTACGATGAATATCCTAGTGATAGGATAGCTTATGATGCATTAAGCATGTTCATATGAGTCACTTAAGGTAATACAAGCTAAGGGTTTTTGAATCCATCAAGTTTTAGTGTTTGGTTATGCAAGGTTCATATTTGAACGAGTATAAATCGATGTTAATGTGGTATTTTGGCTGATTTAGACCCACCAAATTGTAGAGAATCAAATTATCTTTCCAATGATACCAATTTCACCTTAATCCAATACCCGAGCGAAAAGTTATGCCTATTTTCGTGAGAGACAGTAAGGATAGGCGATTGGTTAGGCGCCGCCCAACCAAACATAGGCGATTGGTTAGGCGCCGCCCAACCTAGCTTAGGCAATCACTTGGGCGCCGCCAAAGTCAATTCCAGGTGCCAAAAAACTCCGTTTTGAGTTATTTTAAGGGTAATTAAGTCTTTTAACACTCCTTACACGTCCCTAAACTTAACCCTACGAAATATATAGCTTCTAAACATATTACAACCCTATTATCATCTCAAAGCTCATCATCCAAGAGCACTAAAAGAGAAAAACAACTAGGGTTGCGTAACTAACCTTAAAGATCCGATTTCAAGGAAATTCCTATGTCAATCATCAAGAATCTTCCTTCTAAGGTATGCATGAGTTGATTCATGGACTCTTTTCATCCATGAAGCTCAAGAACCATCTTCTAAATTTTTTATTATGATTTTTATGTTGTTGGTGGTTGATGTTCATGTGGTTGGAGTTTTATGATGCCTAAGATGGGATCTTTGTATGTTTATTGTGAGGATATGGTGGTATTTAACGTATAAATATGTAAAATTGGTGGTTTAATATTTGTAATCTTGATGAATCCACCTATGCCTAAGATGTACATGTAAGGTGTTTGTGAAAATACCTAAGGGAATAGAAATCATTCTTTTATGACATAATAAGTCCTAAATGACTATTCCATGTTCTAAGTTTATGTTCAACGTGATCCCCATGCTATTGTCTTGAATTGAAGAAGTTGTATGGATGCTCATGATATTGGTGCAATATGGAATGACCATGTTATTGAAGCCATGAAAGTATATACATGTGTGCATTCCCGATCATGTGATAGTTTGTTCAGAATCATTCTTATTATGAAAGCCTTACTTATGATATTGTGAATTATGGACTCAAATCTTGTGATCAAGTCATGTCATGCGTGTTAGTTTCCTCCTATCGAGTCCTGGGGGAACTTGTACCCGAAAACTATAGCTGTGTGCCTAGAGCCATGTCATGTGTCACGATATCCGAACTCAAGCTATGATTCCATAGACTTCAGTCAGTCATGTGACTCAGTAAAACCTCATGATCTTAGTCAGTTGTTAGATATCAGTAATATTCCGCTAGTCAATGGAATTCAGTAAGCTTAAGTCATGCACAATCAGTTATTCATGTCCAGTCCCTCTAGATAGGAGTAGAGGTTAGCACAGAGTGAACCCAAGGATGGGAACTCACCCACCAGTTCAGGGTGTGATTCTTAGTAGTCATCCATGTGTTCCAGAACTACATAGCGAGCGTAGTTTGAGACATCTTAACCCGTCAGACTAGGGTTGATGAGGTTGCTTAACCCCTCAGTTTAGGGTTACCACCATTCTCATTGAAAACCCGCCAGATAAGGGTCACTCACAGGCTGTCCTTACCCGTGGCACAGTATTGACACCCCTCCAGTCGGGGCAGAGATTAGACCCCAGCTTAGCCATAATGGCATACATGGGGAATGTCGTTAAACACTACTTCCTACAGTTTCAGTATCAATCTCAATAAAAGAACTTTGGGTGTTCTTCAGATTTCAGTATATACAGGACTGTCAGATACAGTAGTCCATGTTATTAGTTTTAATATCAGTCATGATAGTTATCCGTAAACCATGTATTATCTCACAGGTGATGCTATCACATTTTCACAGTCCCAGTTTCTATATATATGTGTTTGCACTCACACATTTATATTAGTCAGTCAGTGTTGTTCATGTATGAAACCCTTTATGTTCAGCCTACCTTCCTCGTATATTCAGTACTCCAGTTGTACTAACGAATTTGTGCTATGGTTCTTGCTTTTCATATTACACAATAGGTTCCGAGACACGAGCTCCAGCCCAGCAGTAGCGGTAGCATTCCAGTCGCAGAGACATAGTGAGTCCTTATTGATTCAAGGATAATATTATTTGATACATTTATTTATTTCTTCATTTTAGTTTTACGGAGTTAGTTGGAGATATGTTCCTTCAACTCCTTATTCAGATAGTTTAGAGGCTTTCAGATTTATGTTCAAATTTACATTCAGATTGAGTTGTTTTGGGTATTTTCACCCACATGATTGTATTCAGTTAAACCTTATGGCCTTACAGTTCTATGTATTCCGTATTATTATATCATGATTTGCAGTATACAGGTACAGATATCAGTCACAGGTTAGCTTGTGGTCCCTCGGGGTCATAAGCACCGTGTAGCATTCTGGTTTAGCGAATCGGGGTGTTACAAACTTGGTATCAGGGCCTAAGTTTCAATAGAGTCCTAGGAAGTCTTAAAGCCGCATCTAGTAGAGTCTTGTACATAGGTGTGTTGCGTGCCACATTTATGTACGGGATGCTATAAGATGTTTTAGGAATAATCCCCTTTCTTCATTATTCATGTCATGCTAGTGAGCATAATCACAAGGTAAACTCTCAGTCTAATCCATTCTTCTCTTAATCCAGACCATGTCCCAAAAGAGAAGAAACCAGCCAGCTCCTTAGCCCAAAGATCCTTTGGGCGAATAGGTTTCCTATGTGGAGTTTAGAGCCGCATTTACCACACTTGCTCAGTCTATGGCTGCACAGACTGAACGTCCACCAATCATTTCGGCCAATCCATTAGCCAATCCTAAAGCAGCTAGGGTCAGGACTTCACCCGGATGAACCCTCTATCTTTCCATGGGTCTAAGTCTGATGAGGACCCTCAAGAGTTCATTGACCAAGTCCAGAAGGTTATTGACATCATGGGTGTTACTTCTATTGAGAATAATGAGTTAGCCACCTACCAGTTACAGGATAATGCTCATGATTGGTACAAACAGTGAAAGTCTGAGAGGTTAGATGATACAGGCCCTATCGAGTGGGATGAATTTGTCACGGCCTTCTTAGACAAATTCTTTCCCTATGAGCTGAGGGAAGCCAAAGTTCTTGAGTTCATCAACCTCGGGCAGGGGAATATGACGGTTAGGGAGTATTCTCTCAGATTTACTCAGCTAGCCAGGTATGCTCCTTATGTGGTTGCAGACAATAGAGCTAAGATGACCAAGTTCGTGTCAGGGGTCAACGATAGTGTGGTAAATGAGTGCAGGTCTACGATGCTGATCGGTGATATGACCTTAGCCAGACTCATGACCCATGCCCAG